>NC_134860.1:63091046-63461046 GCF_049852395.1 Peromyscus maniculatus bairdii | reverse complement strand
CACGTGGAAATCTTTATTCATTCATTCATTCATTCATTCATTCATTCATTCATTCATTTGGGTTTTCATTATAGGGTTTCCCTGTGTAGCCTTGGCTGTCCTGGAACTAGCTCTGTAGACCAGGCTGACCTTAAACTCAGAGATCCATCTCCTTCTGCTTCCTGAGTGCTAGGATTAAAGGTATGCGCCCCTTTCCTGGCCTCCATGGGCATCAGGCACCCACTTGGTGCATATACACACATGCACACAAAAACACTTGTACACATAAAATAAATCTAAACAAAAATTAAAACCAACATGAAATCTTAACCTGCAGATTGGGGGGTGGGAAGTAGGTGGGACCTTCGGGAGGTGGAGCCCTCAACAGGACCAAAACAGATCCCAGAGAACCCTTTCCCCCCTTTCTGCCATTTCAGGAGACAGGAAGACGGCTGCTCAAGAGGGCTTTCACCAGACACCCAGCACCAGCACCTTGCTCTTGAGACTCTCCAAACCCCAGAACTAAGAAAAAAAATAGCCACTGGGCCTATGGTTTTTATTATAGTAGTTTGAATAGACTAAAACAGATAGTATACCATGATGCAGAAACAGGCATATTTTATTGTCTGTCTATCTATCTATCTATCTATCTATCTATCTATCTATCTATCTATCTATCTATCTATCATCGATCTATCTCCTCTATCATCTACCTCTCTATCTTGTGGTATTGAGGATTGAACCCAAGGCTAGGCAAGTACTCTGCAACTCAGACATCCCAGCAGCCCTGTATATTTTAAATGCTTTACCCATTTTCCAAGCAGAGCTCTTCGTTCTTCAAACACCTACAGCAAATAGAAGAAAACAGGGTCACTTTGGGCATCGTGGTTCAAGATGCCCATCATAAGCAAAACGGTTAAAGGATCAGCGAGTTAGGATTCACCATCTCACCTGAGAATGAAGAGACAGCTTGCATTTCCGAGAGGTCGCTTTATTTGTTTATTAAATGGCCTTGAACTCTCTATGTAGGCCAAGGATGACCTTGAACTTCCAGCCTTCCTGTCTCTACTTCCAGCGTGCTTGGATTACAAACTACACCACCATGTCTGGTTTATGCAGAGCCAGGGATCAAACCCAGGGCTCTGTGCATGCTGGGCAAGCACTCTATCATTAAACTACACTACCAGCCCACTTTACTTACTTTTAAGCCAGGCAAGGCCTCTTTTTTTAGTTTCTGTGTATGGGATAATTCATACGAAAGAAGTAGCCTATCCTCCCTTCTTTCTTTCTTCCTAGCCTCCTTCCTTTTTCCTTTTAGACAGGGTCTCTCTCTGTAGCCCAGGTGGGCCTGGCCCTCACTTTAGAGTCCAAGCTGGCCCAACCAACTTGATCTTCCTGCCTCTGTCCCCCAAGTGTTGGGGTTACAAGTGTGTACCACCATGACTCACTGGGAAATTGTTCTTTAAGAGAAATGAAATAGGGAAGAGAAAGAACACGGACAAATAAGAAAATGGAGCTCCTGGAAGTTTTCAATATTAATCACATAAGAACTTGTAAAATATATAAATAAGCAGTTCTGTTTTCACACATGTGTGTGTGCGTGTGTAGAGGCCAAACAACATCAGGTATCTTCCCTAATCTTTTTCCAACTTATTTTTTGAGGCAGGGCCTCCCACTGAACCAGAAGCTCATCTGCTTGGCTAGGCTGGCTGGCCAGCAAAAACCCTAGGTATCTATCCTGTTGTTTCCGCATCCTGGACACTGAGATATAAAATTAGTAATTTATATATGTGTGCCTCTGGGCTTACAACTTTGTGTCTGCATACGTTTGCTCTTATACACTATTTTGGACAAACCATGTCATACTTGTTTGACACATCCAAGCAGAGTGCTGGTATAGCATATCACAAGTACCCCAGATAGTACATTCCAATGGGTGTGACTGCAAGAACTGATGGCCTTATGGATGTTGCAGTACAGTGAGAGTGAATGTATATGTTGATATTTTTCTGAGCCTCAGAGCATATGTAGATTTGAGCATGGGAAGGGGAGAAGACCAACATGGGTATATTTGGCAGAGGAGGGGTTATGAAGAGAAGAAGAGAGAATAATGAACATATGTGACTGTGTCTCCCGCGCCAACACAGACACCCTCTGTCAGCTTTCAAATGGGGATCGATGTTACAGCTCTTGAGCCCTGCAGGCATGTGCCAGCTAGGAGAGGCTGTGCAGACCTTGCTCCTTCCTGATTGTGGAGGATGAGAAGTTGGCTTTATGCTGCCGGCAGGTCAACCTTTCCTTTTTCAGACTCTCACACTCTGGTTGTGAAGGGCACATTGACATGGGGGCTGAAATAGCGGCTTCCACAAGTGCATGAGAAGTCTTCACTCTCCTGTCCAAGGAATCTCATACACCACATGTAGATACTTTTTGCATATTAGAGAAGGAAAAAAAAAAAGACTCTTGCCTCTTCCCACCCCAGTCACTGCCACTGGGATGCTATGGTCCTACAGCAATGACAATAGATAAATTCAGGATTTCACATGCAAATACAAGAGAGTGTAGAAAGCACAGAAGAGACAAAACTAAATCTGGATTCAAATATTTTTGGAACTCTTTTCTACCAATACCTCCTCAAGCCAAGTCGCCAATGCTTATGCAATTCTGATGCCCAGGGCCCCTCCCCTTTCGGCTCTACTCATGCTCCCCAGGGGCTGGAGAGTATCTGGTTTTTGTGTTTTGGTTTTTGAGACATGGTTTCTCTATGGAGCCCTGGCTAACCTGGAACTCATGTAAGTTGGCCGCAAAGTCACAGAGATCCACTTGCTTCTGCCTTTCCTGTTCTAGAATTAAAGGCGTGCTCCACTACGCCAAGTGTGAGTGTCTGGTTGTGTCTCTAGTAGTTTCTGTTCACTTTACCTCCCCATACAGATGAGAAGCCCTTTCTCTCCCCAGAACCAGCAAGAACAGGGTTCATGGCAGACTCTCAGCGACACTGCCGGTCAAACAATGATAATGAAAAGGTTTCTGAGGCACAGGAGGTCAGAGCGGAAAGAAATCCTAAAGAGGGGCTGGAGAGATGGCTCAGGGATTAAGAGCACTTGACAGCTTCCAACAACCTGAACTCCAACTCCAGGAGATCTGACACCCTCTTCTGGACCCTGTAGGCACTGCATTCATGTGAACGTACCCATACACACATATACACATAAATAAAAATATTAAAGTAAATAATAAAAAACCCTAAAGAGCTCTTTCTTCAACTTCCTTATTTTACATAGGACAGACAGACTCCCATAGAAGTGACTTTGTTCACATTTTTTAAAAAATATATAAACAAACCATTGGGTCTAGCTGGGCAGGGTGGTACAGGACTGTGGTCTCTGTACTCGGAAGGCAGAAGCAGGAAGACAGTAAGTTTGGGGCACGATTGGGCTAACTAACAAAAAGAACAAAGGCCAAGCATAGCTTCACTCCCCCCGCTTGGAAAGCAGAGACACAGGAGGATCAGTGCAAGTTTACCCTCAAGTACACAGTAAGTTCAAGGCTAGTCTGGCTTACAAGAGACCCCATATCCAAAAAACAGGAAAAGGAAATGACAAGAAGGGGAAAACAAAGGAATGAAGGGAGGGAGGGAGGGAGGGACTCTGGTAATGAACTACCTAGTCAGCTTAACTCTGCATCTTGGTTTTTCACTATAATCGTAGTCTTCTCCATCCTGGCTGCCTGGAACTTATTATAGAGCCTAGAGGGCCTGGAACCAATCTTCTCCTGCCTCAGCATCCTGAGTTCTAGGATTGTAGGTGAATCCCACCAACCTTGAAGCCCTAATGTCTCGTGGAACTTCTTCCAGTGTTCTGCCTGGCGTGGGAAGAAGACTGGGTCTTGATATCATCAGTAAGTTTTCAAAAGGGGGCTGGGCTGCACCGTCCTATTGTTCCCGGAGGGTGTGGCTCCTGGTAACAAAGGGGCACTCACGGGAGAAGCAGAGTCCACAGAAAGGTGTCAGGAAAGGAATAAGGTGGGAAGTGGGTTCGGTCACGCAGCAGGTTACCGCAAACACAATGTCTCAGTCAGACCTGGTGGTGCAGGCTTGTCATCCCCGCTACTCAGGGGGCTGAGGCAGGAGGGTCACAAGTTCAAGACCTGTCTAGGCTACAGAGTGAGTTTACGTCAGCTTAGGTAATTTTGTGAGACTATGTCTTAAAAAGTAAGAAGAAGGATGGGGGAGGGGGGGAGACAGTGCTCAGCGACAGTGTTTGCTGAGCATCTGTGAGGCCCTGGGTTTGAGCCCAAGCATTGGAAAGAAAAGGAAAAACCAACATCTATTCAGACTTCAAGCAAGC
Source organism: Peromyscus maniculatus bairdii (assembly GCF_049852395.1). NCBI lineage: Eukaryota > Metazoa > Chordata > Mammalia > Rodentia > Cricetidae > Peromyscus > Peromyscus maniculatus. Next base: position 63,456,721 of record NC_134860.1, on the reverse strand, counting down.
CCAGGCATTCACAGACAGTATCTCCACTGAGGAGGAGGAGAGGGAGAATAATGACCAAATATCTCAGTCTCTCCTGCTTGACACATCCCGACTCAGTCAAGAGGACTCCGATCTGGTTGAGTCTGCTTCACTACTATATATATATTGTTTGGGGCGAATCATTTTGCTGTCAGCCCTCAGTTGGACTTGCACTCGTATACTCCCTGAATTAGAGTGAATTATCATTCCAAAGACGTGCAATCAGGGTCTTCATTTTTTAAGAAGCTGGAAGACAGACTATCTCTTCAAAATGGGAATATTAAAATGGCTCTTCTCGCACAGACGGCTGCAGTCTGTTTATATCACAGTTTACCCACAGCCTGCTGTTAAGTCAAAATCCCTTGGTTGTTATTTTAGTCTGTTGACACTGCAATTGCATATTTCCTCATGTGACATCACTGCAGTGGAGGAGGGAGCTATTTTGGAAATCCTAAATTATGATCGACGGATGGCAACAAGGTGCTGCCTCCCAGAACACCCTTTTTACAGGCACCATGGGACATGCGCGAATCACGCACCAAAGAAATGGGGATGTGCACTTTTCGTGTTTTTCAATTATATATATTTAAGGTGTGCAACATGATGTTTTGGGATGCATATACAAGAGTGAAATAACGGCTCGAGTCAAGGCAGTTATCCTGCCCATCCCTGTCCACGGTTAACTTTGCGTGTGGGGGAACGTGATCCTTCTAATTACAACCCTGCCTGGCAACATAGGTACTATTACAATACTCTCCCCTAGGAATCCTCCGGGCCCAAATTACTCTGTAATCTGCTGCATTTGCCTACCTTGATGATGCTTTTATTTTTTTTTTAAGTTATCTAAATTTGAACTCAGTCTCCCTGCTGAAAACCTGCTGTGAAGGTAAAATCCCGAGTCTCTTATTTTAGGCTGAGTTAGTTATTATGTATTTCACATTCTACTACAGAACAGAGGAAAGACAAGAATTACAAAACAAAACAGAGGGCTGGAGATGGAGCTCAGCAGGTAGACTGCTAGCTTAGCACCCATGATGCCCTGGGTTCAACCTCCAGCTCCTCGTAAGTGGGGCTTAAAGGCAAATTCAGGAAGATTAGAAGTACAGGGTTATCAGTAGCTACATATGGAGTTCAAGGCCGACTGGGCCTACATGATACCCTGTCCCCATAGAAGGGGGATGGGTGCTAAAGAGATGGCACAGTGCTTAAGATCATGTGCGGCTCTTACAGGAGACCTAGGGTTCATCTCCCAGTACCCCAGTAGGGTAGGGCATAACTGTCTGTAACTCCAGGTCCAGGGACGCTTCTGGGCTCCATGGCCATGGTCACCTGTGCTCTCTCTCTGTCTCTCTCTGTCTCTTTCTCTCTCTCTCTCTCTCTCTCTCTCTCACACACACACACACACACACACACACACACACACACACACACACGCGCTCCCCCCCCAGGGGATGGGCAGGGATGGGCAGGATAACTGCCTTGACTCTAGCAAACATACATTAAAAATAAATATTTTTTAAAAAGGAGTTCACAATGGCATATATGTTTTGTAAAAATTCATTTGAAACAAGACACCAACTAAATGATGATGTTTTTGAATATGGGAGTTATGAATGATGAGTGTTTTCTCTAAAAATTATCATTAAATGTGATCAAAGCCATTAAGGAACAAGGATGAGACCAGGCCATGTTTGGTATGTTGTATCGATCCTTTCTAGAACTGAGGGATTTATTTCATATCCATTGACAACCAGGAGCTCAAAGAAGCTGCCTTGGCCAAGGTCATGACCTTGGAGGGGAGAGCAGCTGGTCACTGAAGGGCAGTGTCAACTATAAAGGCCAGGCCTCCTTGCTGAACTGTGAGACAACTTGGAGGGATCACGACAGCTGGTGTCCTGTGGGGCCAGTGGAGACACCATGAAGTTACATTGCAGTCCCCTTCACTCTTGGCCCCCAACCTACACCCTTCCCTTCTGTATTAGTCAGAGTTCTCTAGAGGAACAGAACTTACATATGTATATATGTAGCTGTGTGGTCGCTACATGAGTGTGTGGGTTCATGCGGGTCTGTGGAACGAAGACACAGAGGCATCTTAAGAATGAATCTAGCCTTTCATGGCTGTAGGGGGGTCCAGCCTCGAAGGACTGAAGCACTAACCCTTTGCCTAGGGCATATTTATTTACTCTATTTTACAGTTTAGATAGTTAATCTCTGTACCTTTAAAGCAACCCAAAAGGAGCTCCCAGAGACCAAATGCCAGGTGCAAATTACTTGATTTATCAGGTACCATGGTTTTCCCGGTTTCCTGGACCAAGTTTTGCACAGGCCTTTGATCCTTGGGGACTCTCTGATTCTCGACTCTCAAACAAGATTCACATAGGGTGATAAGATAAACAAAAGGTAAGAAAAACAAAAGGTGTGGCTAAACGAAGAAAGGATTAGGTCTAGGTGCTGCTCTCTGGAGCCAAGCCAGGAGCTCAGCAGGAATGTCACTACAATATACAGGATTTATTAGACTGGCATACAGGCTATGGTCCAGCTAGTCTAACAATGGCTGTCTACCAATGGAAGGTCCAAGAATCTAGTAGTTGTTCAGTCCACCAGGCTGGATGTCTCAGCTGATCTTCAGTATACACTGGAATCCTGAAGAAGTAGCCTCTTATGCCAGTGAAGGAATGGACTTGCCAGTGAGAACAAGTAGGCAAAAAGAACAAGCTTCCTTCTGTGTCCTTTATATTATTCTGGCTGCCACTAGAAGGTATGGCCTAGATTAAAGGATGGATCTTCCACTCTTTAATGGTTTAATTAAGGAAAAATCCCTTGCAGATGTTCCCAGCCACTTAGGTTTTAGTTAATTCCAGATGAAGTCAAATTGAGAAACAAGAATAGCCACTATACTTTCTCTTCCCTTCTTTAGAGTTAATTCCTATATGCTCATCTCAAAACCTACCTCTCAGGGCTGGGAATGTACATCAGTAGGAGAGGTCTTGTTTCACATGTGCAAGGCCCTGTGTTCAATCCCCAGCACCGCCAAATAAAGGATCTTTCTTTATCATCCTACCTACAAGCACTTGGGTACTTTTGGAGACTCTGAAAGTACTTTTAAAATATTTACATTTTATTTTAATTATATTTGTGTGTTGGTATGTGCACATGACTTCAAGTGCTCCAAGAAGACAAAAGTATCATATCTCTCTGGGACTGGGGGAAGTTGTGAGCCACCCCATGTGGGTGCTAGGAATTGAACTGTGGTTTTCTGCAAGAGTAATATGTGCTCTTAACTGTGGAACATCTCTCCTGTCACCAATTAAAAAAAAAAAAAACAACAGAGACAGTGTCTTGCTATGCAGCACTGGCTGGTCTGGAACTCACTATGTAAATTAGATTGGTCCTGAACTCACAGACATCCTCCTGCCTCTGCCTCTGAGATCTGGGATTAAAAGCACATGCCACCATGCCTAGCTTAAGATACGTTTTCTTCTTCACAGTGGCCAAATTGATCAAGACTTTTCTAGGAAATTTTCTGAAAATCAAGACATTCAACAACTTTGTATTTCAACTCAAGTCACTTTTCCACATATGTGCAAAACCTTCACAATTCAATGAGAAAACAGATTTCCAAATTTGACACTGAAGTTGGAGGGATAAACTGTTATATAAACTGTTGGAGAGCTACGAGCGTCACAACAGGTGCTCAATAAATAATTGTTGTGCTGAAAGAAAAAGATTTCCATACGTTCATTTGGCACTATGAGGCCAGGCTCCATCTGCCTCTGCCTGTCCTCGTGTTCCCGAGGCCTCCTTTCTTCCATCTCTCTCTCTCTCCTCTTAGGTCAGTTTTGTATCTCTTTTTTTCTTTTAGCATCGCTCCACTTTATTTCTCAGGATTCCAATTTCTTACACACCCCCTTCTTCCTTTACTCCTGATTCACATCAGAATAGGGGAAAGTTCTTGGTTCTCAGATTAGCCAGGTTTGACTACAGGTTTTGCCAGGAGGGATCAACACTTTGTTAGGATTACAGAAACAATGGACCGACTCCAGTCTAGGAAGGAGCTAGAAGGGCCCAAAGATAAAAGTCAATGAACATCCAAGAAAGGGCTCAGTTGCTGAAACAGGTGGTTGCAAATACAAGGACCTCAACTGCATCCCCCAGAACTCACACTAAAAAGCCGCAAGGAGTTGCGGTGTGTTTAAAACTCAGTGCTGGAGAGTCAGAGACCAGTGGATCCCTGGAGCTCAGCCTGCCTTGCCTGCTTGGTAAGAGCTAAGCCTATGTGCAACCCTGTCTCAAAAAACAAAACACAAAAACAAAAAAACAAACAAAACAAAACAAAACAAGGTAGATCATAGCTGAGGAATAACAGCTGAAGTCCTTTGGCCTCCACACACATGCATGCACATGTACACTCGTAGTTGCACATATGGAAGTGGAGGGGAGAGAGAGAGAGAGAGAGGAGAGAGAGAGAGAGAGAGAGAGAGAGAGAGAGAGAGAGAGAGAGAGAGAGAGAGAGAACAGTTAGAGGACTGGACTTGTGTTCTGGAAGCCACTCCCAGACCTGTGTATTCAGAGCGTGGGGCAAGAACACATCGGTCTTGATGGGCTAACGTTGAACAGGAAAGTCAGAAACAGCAGTGAGAGCCAAGAGGAGGCAGGAAGCGGGGAAGGTGCTACAGAGGGACATTGAAGCTGGCTCACAGGTGATGAGGGCAGGAGCTGTGGCACTGTGGACTTTACCTGGCTGGCTTCAAATGCCAGTGGGTATTGGCAGGGGTAAAAGCTGGGAGGTTGGCTGGGGGTCAGGACCTGAAGGGACCCCAAGGATGCGTGGGGGGTTGGAATTTGTCCTTTGGAGTAGATCCCATTTTCAGTCTCACCTAATAGGATTGGTATTTCAGAAAGATCTTTCTGGGGCCTTAGTAGAGGATAAGTGAGCGGGTCAGATGGGGGCAGTGACAACAGCCAGGAGGTTACTGTGCCCGGTAAGGGGTGGTGGTGAGCAAGTGACCTGAGAACATGGAGCTGGTTGACTAGATCTAGAGAGAAGACTCAAAGACCCAGAGAACAAATGGGATATGGAGGCGAGGGTGTGTAGATAGATAGTCCTCCACAGGTCTCCCTATTTGAAGAGTCTGGGCATACTGAGAAGTGAAGGCCCTGAGCCCTCTTCACTTGGATCTGTTTTACAAGTTACGTTGCAGGAAGGCAACCAAGAGGGAGGAGTTTATATTTATTGTTTACTACGAAGTATTAGATTCCCTGTGCTCACGGGTCTTCAGCTGCTAGAAAACCCACTGTGTGCCAGGTGCTTATCTGGGTGATGGGCATCGCTCACCTGGTGGAGGTCAACCAGGTCAGCGTTTAGGCTTGATGCAGAAGGCTCACCCTGACAGCTCTGCTGTGAGCGGAAGTTCTTTGTCCCTGTCCAGATCCCCGTGTCCTTTACTGTGAGATAGTACTGTCTTTTGTTCCACCACCAACAGACTCACTTATTAGCCTGTAAATTGGGGTGAAGAATCCAATCCCACACCTGACAGGGAAAGGGGAGGTTTTATGGTCCCAGGATGGAATAAAGTGGGGTTTCTCACCTGGAGGAAGGACAGGTGTAGAGAGGGGAGAGAGTGAGGTCAGTTTTAGACAATGAAACCGATTGTGTTTCGTTGAGGAGTAGGTGTGGTCCTGATGATGTCCAGGGACTGATCAGAGTTCAGTAACTCATAGAAGCAAGACTACAATACCCCAGAGCTCTGCCAATCTCACATCCCAGCCGCTGGCTGCAATCCCTGATCGGGTGGGTTTTACTTGCGTCTCCTCAGAATTAAACTAGGAAATAGACTTCTTAGGAGAACGTCAGTACCATGAGTACTCGGCTGAAATGTATTCACTAAGTGACCTCAACTTCATCCAGAAACGTGGGGATTTTTTTTTTGGGGGGGGGACACCTCCTAGACATCTTTCCTCCCTTCCTCAAATTCTGTTGGCTCCAAGGGGAACCAGCGATGGGAGAAAGAAGACACACTGGGATAGATAATGCAGGAAAGAACAACAGCTTTTCCCTTGGGCAAAACTCTGATCTAATTTTAGTCTTGCCCACATAGCAAAGACACAAAAAGTTGTTGTTTTTAAATAAACCTCTTGTTTTGTCTTTTGTTCATAGATCAAAGCATCTTAAACAATTCCTGCTCATATTCTGACTACCAGAAATTTACCTTCTCCTCCCCGCCTTCTAGGACCCAAATGATAAAACACCTCTGACCACTCACCTGGTCATTCAGCAGCTGATGGTTTAGGGGTGTCCAGGTGCTCATCTTTGTCTGCATTTTGGGGCCATCAGTGCTTTTTGGAGGTGCAAATGCCATCATGAAATGACCTGGTATTCTTCCATCAGAAAGATTACACCTATCAGAAGAAACACATCATTGACTCTTCTGAAAACTAACACAGAAAAAATTCATAATTTTGTATGTTGAGAGAGGGTATGGGTGGGTAGAATATTTACTGAGGGCCTTGTTTATGTCAAACACTTTATGACGTACATTTGATACAAGCTTACAATGAGCTGGTGGTGAAATTGTGGGTTTTAGCTACTTAGACCACTGGGAAAAAAATGAGGTTCACTGAAGCTACCCACCCTGCCAAAGATCATATAGATAGTGAGTGGAACAGGAATCAGACCACTGGATTATGAGGGAAGTTCAGAGTCATACTTAGCTCAGAACAAAGTTTACTGGCCAGAAAGAGAAATGCTTCAAATTTAGTACAGTACAACATAAAACACACCCTTTGCCATGCAATGGTAGTGCACACCTCTAATCTCAGCACTTGGGAGGCAAAGGCAGGAGGATCTCTAAGTTGGAGGCCAGCCTGGTCTAAAGAGCTAGTTCCAGGCTAGCCAGGGCTACACAGAGAAAGCCTGTCTGGAAAAAACAAAACAAACAAACAACAACAACAAAAAAGTGCACACCCTTCACCCCAGCATTTGGGAGGCAGAAGTAGGTGAATTTCTTTGAATTTAAAGCCACACTGGTCTTCATTGAGAGTTCCAGGCAAGCTATGGATACTCTATGAGATTCTATCTTAAAACAAACACCTAATTTTTGTCTTGTCTAATTAACTCTCCTCCTCTACTCTTAGCATTGAGAAAAAAGAGTTCCAGTCTGATATATTCAAGGAGTAGACTGATGTAGTGGGCAAGACCACACCTTTGGAGATGGACAGATGTGTGTTTATTGGGGAGAAATTTGCTGTTTTTAGCTATCTGGTATACAGTCTGCCTACTTTTAATTAAGGGACTTTAATTTTCCTTGAGGAATTCTTTTTCCTCACTGTTTGGCTGATTTTAGAGGTGTCCAGATGCTGGGTTTTTTGTTTGTTTGTTTGTTTTTGCTTCATTTGGGGACCACCAGTGGTCCCTTCCTTGACAACAGATGCTAAGTGGATCAATTCACAGACGGACTTACCCTTTTCTGCATGAGGTGGTCATTGAGGGTAACATTAGTGACCTGAGCAGACTGCATTTCTGTCCCCTAGAAGCAACCTACCCTTTTCCTCTTCACATTTGTGAGTTGGAATATTTCTGCTTTTGAAACCTTTTTAAAATCAGCCTTGTGCAATTATTTTAAAAATACTGGCTCTGCAATTAAAACAATTTTCTTAGATTTATTATTTTATTGTTGTGTGTGAGTGTTTTGCCTGCACATGTGTATGTTTGATGCCTTAGCAGGTCAGAAGAGGGCACTGGATCCTCTGGAACTGGAGTCATGGATCGTTGTGAACCATCATGTGAGTGCTGGGACTCAAACCTGGGTCTTCTACAAGAGCACCAAGCACCCTTACTTCCGAGCCATCTCTCCAGCCCCACTTTGTGCTGTTTTTAAAATCCTATGTGTGTGTGTACCTCCAAAATGATACCTGGGAGAGATAAAAAGGTCTTGACAAGGTGGCTGATGGGCAGGTGGCCTGAGTAACTAGTTACTTCCTTCATTCTTTCTGAGAACTTGTCACTTATGGAGTGTCCAAAACCTGTTGTTTGGTGGGCCACGATGACATATTTTATAAGGGACAGGAGTTTCTACCCTCCCTTCTCTCTGAAGATGGGTTTGCTGCACACACAGGTCGAACTGTGTTGGAGACAACCCTACAAATGCCTAATCTAGGGCTCCACACATGACCTGCAGCATTAAATACTGAACAGATTAAAAACCATTGGAGGCCGGGTGGTGGTGGCACACGCCTTTGATCCCAGCACTCGGTTAGCAAGGGCAGATGGATCTCTGTGAGTTTGAGGTCAGCTGGTCTACAGAGTGAGTTCCAGGACAGCCAGGACTACACAGAGAAACCGTGTCTTGAAAAACCAAAACAAACAAACAAACAAATAAAAAAACCTTGAAAAACCAAACCAACCAACCAACCAAACAAACAAACAAACAAACAGAAAAACCAACTGGGCTGGATGTAACTCTGTTAGAAGAGCGCTTTCACAGCATGCACAATGCCCTGGGTTTAACCCCACTAACACATAACCCAGGTATGGTGTCACATGCCTGTAATACCAGTGCTCAGGAGACCAAAAGTTCAAAGTCATCCTCAAAGGGAAGCCAGCCTGGGCTAATGAGGCTCTGCTTTAAAAAACATAGATGAAAATTTTGAATGCATTACTTTTCAGCTGAGATGGGATTTCCCCGTTCACCACATCTGAGATCTCTGAGGTCCTCACTTGATATGTAATATTCACTCAAGTTAAAGTGACAGCTGAAGATGCAGCCCGTGTTTTATACCCTGGTAGGAATCATTAGTCAACGCCTTCCCTCGGTGACATTCTCCCACCATAGCCTGGGCTCGGATCAGCAGCCTCCGGGTCCTTCCCAGCTCCTGATGTTTAATTATCTAAGTCACTACAGTTTTAGCTAGGTTTCAAAAGGCACAGGAAATGGTTTCATTGCAGCATCGTTAACTAGCAGCCAGAAATACAGGCAGAGGTGAGCAGGCAACCAACCGACATAAAGCACCGCCATCAAGTTCAGATGAAAATTGTACACTGCTTGTTTTTATCTTGAGACAGGGACTTGGTATATAGTTCAAGCTGCCCTCAATCTCAAAATCCCCCCTCCTCCCTCTTCCCAGTGCTGGGATTACTGCTATTTGTCACCGTGCCCAGCACCCTCTCCCCCTTTTTAAAGACAGCAGCTATTTTAAAAATCTTTGAGAGTCCTGAAGCCTCTGGGATAAAGGCTATGAATCTTCTTCCTAGAAAAAAAAATACACAGGAAGCTAAAATTCTGCTTCCCCCAGGTTAAAAAAAAAAATCTCCGTGTTAAGCTGAGAAGCTCCCTTGCTTCCTAGTGTATGTGGTATTCTAGGTACCGTATCTGAATGAAGATAAAGTAGCCTTTCTCAAAGACACCCTAAGGGTCTGCACGGGCTGTTTTCTTCTCGCTGGTTCTTCAGGTCTGAACACCACTCTGGACTAGGTTTTCTTCAAAGCATCTGTAATTTCCAGGAGGTGGGCTTGGCCAGGAGGCACAGATCTTGGTGATAGTCGTGCAGAAGCAGGACAACGGAGGTGTCTTACCTCGTCTTTTGTGATTATCCCTTTTCAATCTTCCCCTCTGCCCTCCAGCCCAGAAGATTTGCAGTGTGCAGGCACACACAAGTTCACAGAATAGACCACTGGCTACCACTCAAAAGACAGAAGTTTCCATACAACACACACACACAAAAGTTGACCCTGTCTACCAAGACAAAGTAGATAGATTGTTTCACCTTATTCCAGAGATACAGGTTGCTGGTACTTCCACAGGACTTCTTTTCCTTTTAATGACTGCCCATCATTACACTTTATGTTCCTGGGGATTAAAATGTAGAAAGAAGCCGGGCGGTGGTGGCGCACGCCTTTAATCCCAGCACTCGGGAGGCAGAGCCAGGCGGATCTCTGTGAGTTCGAGGCCAGCCTGGTCTACCAAGTGAGTTCCAGGAAACGCGCAAAGCTACACAGAGAAACCCTGTCTCGAAAAACCAAAAAAAAAAAAAAAAAAAAAAATGTAGAAAGAAGGCCCAGGACGCCCATCCCCTACATATGGCCCCAGGCTCAAGTTCAACAGTCAAGCAGGGGTCCCAGTGCTCATGCATTTCTGGTCTAGCCTTCTAAATCTTCTGAGCCGTTGTTCACACCATCACCATGACACACTAATGGGCTTATGTAGCCAAGGCTGACCTTAAACTTCTGGTCCTCCTGCCTTCACATCCCAAGTTCTGGATTACAGGTGTGCACCACACACCTGATTTCTGCAATGCTGGATTGGGGCTTCATACGTGCTAGACAAGCACCCTACCAATGGAACTATATTCCCAGCCCTCAGATTTGTTTTGTTTTGTCTTGCTTTTGTTTTTGTTTTGAGACAGATCCCCAGTTCACCTGGAGCTTGCTATGTAGATCAGGCTGGCCTCAAACTCACAAAGATCCACATGCTCTCCCTCCCCTGTGCTGGGATTATAGGCCTGTGCCACCACACCCAATAGTTTTTGTTTGTTTGTTTGTTTGTTTTAAAGGACCAGTCAGTGAAGTCACTTTTCAACTCAAAAACCTTTGAATCTCACTAACGGCTGTGGACTCCCAACTCCTCAACATGAAGTCTGGGTCAACTCCCGGTAATTTTCAGCCTGGTTCTGTCATTCCCTGGAGTCTGTCCAGATCCACTGACAGTCTGACCACTGTAAGGACCATGGCATGAAACCCTTTGGGCTTGTGTGTTCTTCCGACACTGCTCATCTCAATTCCAATCACATTGGTGCAAAAAAGATGTTCAATAAATATTTGTTACTCAAGAGATGCCCTGGTGGAGAAGGGGGAGGGGGCAGTTTGAGGATTAAACCTTGTGGGATTGTACGCTAAAACTCAGAACATAATGAACCTGGCACAGAGGAAATACTCAGGACAGGTTTTATTTGGAGGTTACAACGAAAGCTAGGATTGAGTTTCTCTGCCAACACACAATTCACCCACAGTACTCGGTAATAACATCAGACATGGGGAATCTCTCACAGTATCGGGAATTAGAGGATGGGTACATTTAAATACGAATTCACCTTATATTCAACGAGTTAAAAACTAAATAAGTGCTGTAATGCATGGTTTTAAAAGCTAATGCTTGACCTGCACGTAATTGTTGGTTGTTAATTTCATAGGTTGGAAGCAACCACTGAAACTGCCGCAGACTGCAATCCCCAAGAGCCCCGGCAAGGCTTGTGGGAAGCTAGGGCGCTCTCTGAGAAGCTCCGTCTTTTTCCTGCCCTGCCCACTGTTCTCACCTCAGTAGCTGGCCTCCTCCTTCAAGCCTCTGGCTCTGGGGTTGCCATCGTTGCACTAGGGCAGCTTTCTGTGACTCCTTCCAGCCCCCACCTCACCGCTTCCAGCAGTCTGTCCAATCACTATCTATAAATCCTGTCGCTGGCATCCGGGGTCTCTTAGGCAACAATGTGTGGTCTCTTGATTGGCCGGGGCATCCAAGGGAGGGCTGGCTCCAAAATTGGGCACAGAGATAAAAAGGAGAAAGTGTGGCTGTAGGGTGAGTGGGAGGAGCTGTAACATCTTGATAGATTGCTGGCAGGAAGCTGTATCCAATCCTGAAACCAGAAGCCTTGAAAAATCTTCCTTCAAGGCTTGCTACGTTTGTGTTCCCAAACAGCCCTTCCCTACGGAGCATGCCCAGTAATGCTGTTCTGGTCACTCGGGAGCTCCGAAACGCAAACTCCATTGTGACAGATTTTAAGACTGCCCAGAAGGTGGAAGAGGGTTAGAAGAAATAACAATCTGTAATTGGTTGGATGGAAGAAAAGCACCTGCAGAGAAAAAGGGAGGTCATGGAGGACCGGTCCCAAGCTGAGTGACAGATAGGACAGATACACCAGGGAACCAGCAGATGGCACGCCGTCGTAAGAATAACTCTTAATTTGGGTTTTTAAAATCCAGTCACATTTAATTAGTTAAATGCACTGAGCGCCCACCTTGTAGTGAGAACCAGAGAACGCAAGGATTAAAAAGGAAAGGAAGGGCAGACGGAAGGCAGGCAGGCAGGCAGGCGAAGCCTGGTGTGGTGGCTCAAGCCTGTAATCCTAGCCCTCAGGAGGTGGAGGCAAAAGGATCAAGGATCCCAGGACAGCTTCGGCCACATAGGGAGTTAGTTGGAGACCAGCCTGTGCTCCAAAACCCTGTCTAAAACACAGGAGAAATCTAACGAGAGAAACTGAACAGTGCAATGTGCAAATAACCAACGTAAAGCTCGGGGGATCTAGCAGATAGGATAGCAAGTTCTGGAGAATTCCAGGAAGTTGGAAATTCCATGCCACAGCCACAGTGCAAGGCAATTTTGATGACTATCAACTAACCAAAAATGAACCCCAGGACCTAAAACAAAAACAAAAATAGCCGCTTCCCGCACTGTCTTTCTTGCTAAAACAATGGACTCTCCTTCAACTTAAGCAGTCCTACAAATCCTACATGTTTCATCATCTTCATTTTTTAATAGTGTATTTTTAAATTTACATTTATTTATTTGTGTGCCTATGTCTTTGTGGGCATGTGTGTGCCAAGGGTGGAGGTCAGAGAACAACTTTTGGGAGTCGATTCTGCCCATCATGTAGGTCCAGGGGTCAAACTCAGGTGATTAGGCTTGGCAGCAACTGCCTTTACCTACTTGGCCATTGTGCCAGCCTCACGTTTCATAACTTTTTAAATAGGCAGCATTTGCATATCTCCAATGTAAATGAAAAGGGGAAAGTGGGTCTCATTGGAGGTTAGCGCTTTGCCTATGTTAACAATGGATCAGAAAGTGGCCAAGCTGAAATTAGAACCTAGGTTGGATTCCAACCTAGTGGTTTTTTCCAAATGACCAGCTTGTATGTAAATGAATAAACAAAGCCTTTGGGGATGTGAGGGGGTGGCCTGGGGGAGGCAGGTAGAGATGTCATACTAAATTACCATGCATTACCAGTTAACATTTATGGTTTCAAAACGGGTTCATCCAGAAAAGGACCAGTTTTAACAATGCCTAGGTGGCTGAGTCTCTCTGTGAAGTTCCCGCTCATTAAAAACTTTCTATTAGTGGTTACAACATGGAAGGAAAGGGAGATGGGACATAGAAAGCATCTCACACTATCCCTGTGGGATCAGAATGTTTTTATTCCTGATAGACGATCCCTTTCTCTGCTCTCCACAGCACCTTCTGGGTCTCCTGGCCTACAGTTCCTCCATCTGACTGTTCCCCACAGTGGGATGAGTCACCCCAATTCCCACTGTGTTCCTTGTGAGTCACCCCATTCCCGCTGTGTTCCTAGGGAGCATGCACACATAGCCTAGTGTCTGATTATTTTGACATTACTTTTGTGTGGCACACAGCAAACAGAAAGAAAAGCTTAGAGACTTTCGTAATACCTGTATCTCCACGGAGATGTTTCAAAATGTTACTGGTGTGTGTGTGTGTGTGTGTGTGTGTCTGTCTGTCTGTCTGTCTGTGTGTGTGTGTGTGTGTGTGTGTGTGTGTGTGTGTTTACCAGGCACATAGTATTCTGCACACAGATCCCATTGTCCTCCCTATGTCTAGAAGGCCACTTGCCACCTTGCCACAGAATGAGCGTGCAGCCTTCTTGTTCCTTTTTGATATTTTCATTAGCTATATGCTCACTCTTATAAGCAATTTATTCTTTTAAAGTTGCGCTTCCACTTACATCTATTGTAGTCTCATTCCCTGCCAAGTGTTGCATTTATGGGACTTAATCATGTTGATGTATTTGTGATTGTATTTGTGTCATTCCCACCTCCTGATGTGAGCAGCGGTGTGGCCTGGGTCTGTTTTTACAGGATCATGTGCCCATTGACTAAGAATGCGCCTGGGGAGCACATTTCCAGTGCTTTAGCTATGGGGACCTGGCGGTACATAGAGCTAGTACAGGTTCCCCCATGTACTACCTGCTTCTTTACTCACTCTCATCAAGAGGCACCACTGACTCCCCAGGACAAGCTGACTTGCCTGGAATGGCCCTAAAAATCAATGTTACTGTCCTAAAGTGTTACTGCACAAGTGTCAATAAGGAAAAAGGAAACTGTTGTTTCAGATTTTATTTATCATGCTGGTTCATCGAGGCCATCTCCTGATGTGAGACTATATGTCCGAGCACAAGTCTTTTCAATATTCACTACATTATTTGAGAACCTTTTAAAAATTATATGTCTCTCTGTCTCTGTCTGTCTGTCTCTCTCTCTTTGTGTACCTATAGGCCAGAGGTCAACCACAGGTGTTGCTCTCCACCTTGGTTTTTGAGACAAATCTCTCAGTGGACTGGGGATTCACCACATGGGGGCTAGGCTGTGTGACCAGCTAGACCCAGGAATTTCCCTTTCTCCGCTTCCCCAGCCCTGGGATTACAAGTACCTGCTATTAGGACTGGATGTTTGTCAGTCTTGGGAGTGTAGTTCAGGATCTTCTGCTGTACAGCAAGTGCTTTACCAACAGAACCATATCTCTAGCCCGTTCCTCACCATCTTAACCACTTATAAACATACAGGTCAGTAGTGTTAAGCACAGTCACTTGCAGCAGGACCAGTGTCGCCGTGTTAGTCCTGTGAGCTACCAACAGTGATGTCACGAACTCTAAGCTGAAGATGGACAAAAAGAAAGATAGGCAAAACGCTGTAGCAAAGAGAAAGCAATCACATTGTAGCAATCACGGCTGATTGAATGCAGACTCTTTCATTAAAACGCTGTGTGGCTTTAAGTAAGCCATCAACCTTTCTGAGCGTTCTTCTCCCTTGTTGGGAAAAAATAAATAAAATTGTGTTTAGATGACCTCTAAAGAATCATTCGGCTCTCAAGTCTTGCATGTAGCAAAGGGAGAGGGAAGCCTTTTCTAAAGAGAAGATGAGGCATGCCGCCAGTAAGCACAAGCTCCATCTGTTTATAGTCTTGGCGGAGAGGACGCACAGCATGCACCTGCTTCGCGGCTCAGTGTGCCGCGTTTGCAACAGGCCGGGTGTCCCTTGCTGCTTGTACACGGCACTACCCTCTGCCACGGGTGATCGCTCCTTGACGTATCCCGGAGGTCCCGAAATTAGCACACTAGCTCCCCGGAGCAGGTGTTGGAGGACCCGCCCTGAGAGCTAGGCTCGGGAGAGCTTTGCAAGGAGGACCCGACACATGTCAGATGAACGCCTCCAGCGCTGGGAACCACTAAGCCGATGCGCGCGGCAGCTCCTGGCGTCACCATCACCTAGGACGCCAAGCAGAGAACAACGAAGCGCGAGTCAGCCCCGCACGGCCAGGCTCCGGCGGGGAGACTGGGCGCAGCGCGCATGCGCGGCACGTGCGCGCGCACCTCCCTCCCGGGGCCGCGCGCCCCGACGCTCGCGAAAGGCTCGGCGCACCGGCTGTCCTCGGCCGCTCGGGGGACCTGAGGGACTGCGCGGCCGCCTGCGGGGCCAGCGGTGCAGCGCGAGAGAGCTCGGAGGCCGCCGGGGAGGGTGAGTCCCGCGGCCGACGCTTCCTCCGGAGCCGGGAGGGCGGGAGCGGAGCGGAGCGCGTGGAGAGCGTTGAGGCTGCCGCCCCAGCCCGGCCGCCCCTCGTCAGGCGGCGCTCGCCGCTCGCGTCGCGGCCGAACAAAAGCCCGAGGCCGGCGCTGCCGAGGCGGGCGCGGAGCGGCGGCTGGCGAGCGACCGGGCCCGAGCAGGGTCGGGGTGGGCGGCGCGGAGTTCGGGGCCGCAGCCGTGCCGGGTAGGGATGCCCCTGGAAGGTGGCGGGGCCGGCACGTCCCGGCAACCTGTGCGAGTGTGGACGCGGCGGGTCTCCGCGCCGGTCGCCTGCGGGGAACGAGGCCGGCCCGAGCCGGTTTCTGTGCTCGGCGCCGCGGGGGCGTGGGCGGGAGGACGATGCGCCAGGCTCCGGCGCCGCTGCTTCCCAGCAGCCCCCGGCCGACCCCTGCCATCCAACGCCCAAAAGTTGTCCCCCTGCTGCTGCCCATCACTTTGCAAAGTCGGCGGCTCCCCTGCTCCGTGCACGCCCCCGGCTGCCCCGGTGGCGGTGACTCGGGGTCCGCGGATTTGCCCTGGGATGCCGCGGCTGGATGATGAGCAGTTCGTGGCCTCTGGAATAAAGGCGCTGAGATGAGGGTAACGTTAAGACTGTAAACATCTTAACATCTTCTTACATCTTGGGACTCTTGGAGGTAGATACGGCTTCCTCAAGGGAAGAGAAGAGGGCTTTTTCATGTTTCTTTCCTCCTCCCTTTTTCTTATCCTTTCCCTTTTCTTTTGTGGATAGAAAAAGAACAAAAGCGCGTGCCATTAATTAGGCAGAAGAGACTTAAAGTTGAAAAATACCACGACTCGAGAGGTCCGGGGTTTTCGCCCAGTGTAAATGAAAAATGCATTTTTTTTTAAAAGCTCCCCTCCAAATTTTTCAGGCTACCGAACAGACGCACCAGCTCAGAATCTCACCGTAGAAAAGTCCTTTTAGTGTATCTGGAATGTTTGTTGATGGGAATTGGGTTACTTTGCAAAGCCAGTTCGTGAAAGCCAGCAAACAAAGACCCAGCTGGGCTTAAGGCTATTCCTCCCTTCTCAGCCTTCTTTGGTCCTCGGTGGTAGGCTGGTGGCATAATGGGCTAGAAGAGGACTAGATACATCCCGAGTTCAGTATTAAGAAGCAGGTACTCTAGTCATGCATGATGGTTCACGCCTGTAATTCCAGCAGTCAGGAACTGAAGCAGGAGGATCACCGCAAGCTCTAGGACAGAATAGGCTACATAGTGAACCCCTTTTCTCAAAAAGAAAGGTGGGGAAGTCCTCTGGACGGTGCTTTCCATTCCATCTTAACTTTTAAACAAATCACTGTCTCCTGCCCCTGGGAAACAACACATTTACGTGAGCTGTATCAAACTACCGACAGCATAGAGGTAAAAGGATTCAGAGTTAAGGAGCCAATGAAAGAAGTTTAAACATTTGGAAGGATAAAACTGAAGATACACTATAACCCAGTTGCAGCTCTTACCATGGTAAAACGTGTAGTGTTGATCTCTGCCCCCAAATGCTTTGAAACTATTAGGAAAATAGGTTTGTTTTTGATAAACTTGAGTATTCTATTCCATTTTCCTACCCCGCCCCCCATCTAGTAATAAGGTGCATCTCATCTTCTAGAAAGCTAACAAGGTTCCATTAATGAAAGAAAAGGGGACTGTGGCCTTCTCATCCCTTTTATTCTTTCCCCACGATTCTTTGAAGTTTATTTTCTGTTTTGGGTACTCAGGTTAATTTTTCTTGGGAGTTTCATGCTTGAGCTGTTTGAAGTAGAAAGGGTTGAGAGGAATTGAATAGTGAAGTGCACATTCTTTGTATAGTGCAGCATGAAACCTTTATCATCTAAGACGGGTAGAGGTGTTGTTTTGTTTTTGCTTACAAAAGATTGTCTGTTTCCCTGCTTTACCTCTGGAGTTTGGGAATCCACCCAGACTACGTTTCATATTAGTTTGCTGCTAAAACTCTGCAATGATTTTGTACATAAAACTTCCAAGTGTGAGATCAGGTATGGTGGTGCACACCTACAACCCCAGCACTTGGAAAGCAGAGGCAGGAGAATTTCTGTGAGTTTGAGGCTAGCCTGGTTTACATAGCAGATTCCAGGATAGCCAGGACTACATAAAGAGACCTTGTCTCCCCCCAAAAAAAACCACCAACCAACAACAACCAAAAAAAAAAAAAAAAAAAAAAAAACCCAAGTATATTAGTATGTGATGCTAGGCTTCTGTGGACTTTATTTTTTTTCCTTAGAAGCCAGGTGGTAGGCAATAGTTCTCAGCTTGTTGTTACCTTCTTCTACTCAGTAGAGGTTAGTAAGGCAGATGTGGTTAAGATTCTGAGGAAAGAAAGGGAGGGTTTTTTTTTTTTGTGTGTGTGTTGTGATGGTGTTTTTGTAAGGCTGGGTATAACAGCTCTTCATGGGCTCGCAGACTTAGCTGCTGAGCAGAAATGGACTTCCTCCCGGCTTTACAGTTTATCATCCTGGGAACCACTGACTTTGGTAGGCCCAGGGGATGCACTGTAAATGAAGCTTTTGAAGACTGTAACTCAGGGTGTGAGCTTAGCACATTCCAGTCTCCCCCTCATTATGTCTCACAATAATACTTTAGTCAAAGCATAGGAAGCGTACAGTCTTGTTAAGTGGAAACACAGGGACTTGCTCTTTTCTCACAGAACTTCAGCGTTTCCTGATGAACAGACTTTAATTGGAGAGGGAAGCTGGCTGGAATTTCACCTTTACTTATTTTACTTACCTTTTGCCAGAATCTGTACATCTTCAAGATTGGGAATGTAACTCAACTTGGCTGGCCCCTGCAAGACTCTGAGTCCTGTCTCTAGTCCTGGGGGATGGGAGAGCAAGCAAACGGATCTGTCTTTGAACTTACAGTTTTATTTACAGGTTCATTTTGAAAGGTTATTTGCTTCTCCTAATTTCAGAATTTAGTAACTTGTAAGTCTGAAATTTGATGCCCCCCATTCCTTTTAATTCTTCATCTAGAAGTGCTTTTTGGTTTATTTCTTTAAGAAATACCACTTAGCACACCAATAGATTAGAGTACTCGCTGTAATTAGTAGATGGCAGAAAGAAATTGAAAAATTAGAGAGGTCGTAGACACTATGGCACACACCTGTGATCACAGCGCTAGAGAAACAGAGGCAGGAGGGTCAGGAGTTGGATGATAGCCTTGGCTACATGAGATGCTGTCTCATCCCTTGCCCTGGCTTAAAATTAGATTGATATAGTCAGAAGGGCAGAAAAAAATAACTCTGAGATTAGTAGAAATGTAGGTTCTACGAATTAAATATGATATATAAACTCTTTTTTTTTTGCAATAGCTAAGAGGCAATTTGGTGAGGATGAATTTTTTTTTATAACTCTATGATATGACCTGTTTACTGTGTGTGCCTGAGAACCTGGATTTGATTCTCCACACCCAGGTAAAAAGCTCTGTGTGGCAATGGTGCTTGTCACCCATAGTTAACCAGAGTGGAAACACGAAGCCCCTGCTTGCAGGTCGTATAATCTAGGCAGTTGGTGAGCTTAGGTTCAGTAAGAGAACCTGTCTCAGAGAGAGAGAGAGAGAGAGAGAGAGAGAGAGAGAGAGAGAGAGAGAAAAGAAAGCAGTTGAGGAAGACACCTGACACATGCAAGCACACATGTGAGCACATACGCACACATAATCCCCAATAAGAAATGGAAATGAAAGGACAGTGAGCGGGGCCTTAGGAGAAGGGAAGCGACACTGGAATAGGTCGTAGGAATATTTTTCTAATAAGACAATGCTCTCCTTCAGAGAGACGGACTTAGAGGAACCCATTGCTAATCTTTGTGATGTGTTCTTGAAAACCGTGTCTGAAAGATGAGAATATCCTACCTTTCCACGTTGTAGCCAGTGTATCCTGCATTTACAACTTACAGATGATATTTCTGAACTGCCTGTATTTAAATGTAAATTAAATGTAAACTACGAATGAAGAGAGGGGCCCTGTCTTTGGAGAAAGTGATGGAAAAGTATTTCTGAACAGTTTTTTGTTGCTGTACTTTCTTGACAAGGCCTTGTGGTACACTTTTCTCATGGCTGCTTCTGGGATCAGCTAGCATTTTCCACCTGAGTTCTTTGGACCTGGCTTTGTAGGCAACCTGGGAAGACTGTCTTTCAACATTTCAGTTATCTTTTTCTTGTCCTTCAAGTGATGTGCTCAGCTAAATTTACTTTAAGTACTTTTTATCATAAAAACTGACAATAATTGAAAAATATCAAATTCCCAATGATGTACATTCATAGAACTGGAAATATATAAATTTCAAATATTTCCTATGTCCCATTTAGTACAGGAACTCACACCAGGGCTTCCCACGTGGTAGGAAAGCATTTTACCAAGCTGTGTCCTTAGCCCTAGTCTAGAATGTTACCAAGCACTTGGTGTCAATTTTCCAAATATTTTGTACTGTTTTGTGGAGAGGTGAAAGCGCCCCTTTCCTCACAGATAGTGCATGAACTGGTGCCCAAAACTGCTGCTCCTTCTGTTAGCTCAGTAGGCCCCTTTATTCTGTTACAATCCTACAGATTCCTGCAAAAAAAAAATAACAATAATAATAATGCTTCAAACAACTGTCACCCTTTATTTAATAGATTACTGTATCTTGTCAAGCTCCTTTTAAGTCCAGAATCACCTTTTTCCTGCAGGTCTGAAACTTCAGCTTAGAACTTTTCCTTGGATGGGCCCACCTTGAGAACAGTGGCACATTCTCGTGATTCTCAGTAGGAACAGATATTTCAGAGGCTATGGAGATGGCTCAGTTGGTAAAGTGCTTGCCCCGTATGAGGCCTGATGGGTGGCACCTACGTCAAAGAGATTCCCTGTGTAAGGTGCATGCATGTACTCCCAGCTCCGGAGACAGGTGGATCCTTGAGACTGGCCCCCAAACAGCCTCGCTGAATCAGAAAGCCCTTGGTGAGAGACCTGGCAGTGTCAGCAAAACAGGGTGGGCAATTCTGAGAAACACTGGAGAGTGACCTCTGGCCCTGATGGACATGACCGTGTACATGCCCACATGTATAGGTAATTCATTGTTCGAGGGTAATGTGGCGTGTGTACAAGGTGCTTTAAAGTACACGTAACATTTAATTGAGCTAACAGGTAACCTGAATTATTTGAGTGTTAAAAAAAAAATCAAGTTTAAAAAAAAATCCGGGGTTGGGGATTTAGCTCAGCGGTAGAGCGCTTGCCTAGCAAGCTCAAGGCCCTGGGTCCAGTCCTCAACTCCCGGGGTGGGTGGGGTGAGGGTTGGGTGAGAGGGGGCAGAATCCAAGTTTTGTTTTGTTTGGTGGTGTGTGCACACTTGAGTGTGTGCACGCGCGCTCTCTCACATGCCACAACATGCATGTGGGGATCAGAGGATAACTTTTTGGAGTTAGTTCTCTCTGTCTTATGGATTCTGAGGATTGAACTCTGTCCACCAGGCCCAGTGGTAAGTGCTTTTACCTGATGAGCTCTCTGGCTGACCTGAAAAATCCATTTGAATCATACTAAATTACCACTTCTTTGCTTTCCCTACTACCTGCAAGCAGCCTATCCTTTGGCTTGTTGCTTTAATTACCAGCCAATAAACTGTTCACGTAGCATTTGTTCTTGTCTGCCAGTCAGCACACATTGACAGATGTGAGGAGTTACTTGCCTTTTATACAAAATAGTGTAAAATCGGTCTTTTGTAAAATTCCCTAGAGCACTTATTATTTTTAAATATGCCCTTCCCCTTTATGATGGTCTTGACCATATAGCCCAGATTGTTCTCCATGAGTTTTGGGATTATAGGTGTGCACCATCACATCTAGCTGAAGTATCTGTGGGGGGTTGTTTGTTTGTTTGTTTATTTGTTTTTTGCACATATGCTTTTCTGACAGAAGTGAGTTATATATGTGTACTGTTTTCTTTGCTGATTTAAAAAATATCTTTGTGTTAGGTTGTATGTGTTACTACAGGCCTTTAATCCCAGTCCTTGGGAAGCGCAGGCAGGTGAATTTCTGTGAGTTCAAGGATAGTTAGGGTTACATAGTGAGACCTTACCTCAAAAAAATATTTGTTTTGTTTTGTTTGTTTGTTTTTGTATGTGCTTAGATGTGTAAATGTAAGAGCACTCATGTAGTGGTGCATGTGTGGCAGTCAGGACAACTTTGGATGCCAGTTTCTGCCTTCCATCTTGTTTAAGACAGTCTTTTGCTTCCTGCTGTGTATGCCAGGCTCGCTGGCCCTCAGGCTTCCAGGGGTTCTCCTCTATATGCCTCCCATCTCCCTGTAGGTGTGCTGGGGTTACAGATGTGTGCTATCATCTTTGCTTTATGTGGGTGCTGGAAACTGAACTAGATCTGCCGAGCCATTTCCCCAGTCGTAATTGTTGTGCTTGTCATTGCTATGCTATTATGCCGGTAAATGCAATCCGTGCTCATCTTTTGGGAGGGAGGAACAGTGTTGGGGATTGAACACAGGGCTTTGTGCATGCTAAGTATACATGACCACTGTAGTGTGCTCTAAGTCATATTCATTATTTTTAGTGTCTGTATAATATTCCATTATGTGTTCATACCACACTATTTAGCAAAACCCCTCTTGGTAATTTTTTAGGTTTTCAGGTTTGTTTGTTTTTTTTTAATTGTTATAAATTACCTATGCTAATATTTCAGTTATATGCCATATGCACTTGTATACTTCTAGAATAAATTATGAATGGATGTATGCTGGACCAAATTATGTGTGCATTTCAGGGCTTTTGGTATAAAGAGCCATTAAAAATTACTTATTTTTATTTTATGTGTCTGGGTGGTTTGCCTATGTGTACCTATGTGTACCATGTGCCTGCAGACTCTGCAGAAACCAGAAGAAGGTGTTGAATCCCCTGGAACTGGAGTTACAAATGGTTGTGAGGCACCTGCAGGTGCTGGGAATTGAACTGAGGTCCCCTGGAAGAACAGCATGTGCTTTTAATCACTGGGCCATCTCTCTGGCCCCATCAGTAGCCTTTTTTTTTTTTTTTTCTTTTTAAAGTACCAACTAGTTTACATTCTTATCCAAAGTATTTCAAAATGCTGAAAATAATCTTCCCCTGTAATCCGTCCCTACTTTGTTCTATCATGGTTATTTTTGTACATCTGATTGGCAAATGTATTATGTTTGTTTTTTTCATCTGCGTTTTTAAAGTGAAGCTAAACATCATGTCACATGTTTATTGGCCTTTTGTATTTATTTTGTTCTTTGAAATGTTTTCTGTTACTCTTTTTAAAATATTTTTTATTTTATGTGTATGAGTGATTGCCTGCATGTATGTCTGTGTGCCTTCATGCCTTCATGTGCATGCCTGGTGCCTTCAGAAGAGGGCACTGGATCCCATGGGACTGGGTTATGGATTGTTGTGAACCACCATGTGGGTGCTGGGAACCAAACCTGAGTCTTTTGCAAGAGCAACAAGTGCTCTTAAGCCCTGACCCATCTCTTTAGCCCTATTATTCTTTATATTCATTTATTAAATTAATTTTATGTAGATTATATATAAGCATGCTTTTTCTTTTAATTGTTCTGTTTTAGCATAGCATTTCTCAAGACCTGACTTATAGGACACTTGTAACTATGGGTAATCTTTAGGAGCTAGTCCTTAGACAGTGGTCCTTAGGAAATCTGTCTCTCTTCAGAGGATTTACGTAGCTCAGTGGAAGTGGTAATTTGAAATCATTCCTAGGCCTACTCTGGCTTGTCTACACAGCCAGGCTGTGTGGTGATCATTTATTGGTCACGTGTTTGAGATTCCTTAAGTTTTTGTGCTATCTAAAATAATGTAACATTGGCAAAACTTGCTTGTGATACTTTTAGAACCATCTGTTTTTAGTTCAGTGTTAGCTGATAGAGGTAGCCTTGTCAGCTGTAATTGAATGCCCCAAACACCTAATTTTTTTTTTTTTTGGTTTTTCAAGATTTCAAGATAGGATTTCTCTGTGTAGCTTTGCACCTTTCCTGGAACTGGCTTTGGAGACCAGGCTGACCTCGAACTCACAGAGATCCTCCTGCCTCTGCCTCCCGAGTGCTGGGATTAAAGGCGTGCACCACCACCGCCCGGCCAAACACCTAATGTTTGATGCTACTTTTTTTCATATATTATCTCATAATTTACTCATAGATTCCCATTTGAGAAGTGAGGTTCAAATTATTTTCAGAAAAAAAAAATATGGTTAAGTGACAGTGTTTTTACAATGTTGAATTAGTAAGAGATCTGATCTCGTCCGAGACCTTTCACAGCTACTTTCTACTGAGTCAGTTAATGTAAAAGTGTACTGCTAATGACCAAAACACATATAATAAATTTGAAATTCTATAGTCCAGTTTACAACAAATATCATTTAAACAGTTTGGAGCAAAGGAAAAAGTATTCAGAATGGATCAATTATGTCTTGTGATGGAATTCTCCACCATGTGTTAGATATGCAACTTAGGATATAAAATTAGCCTTTAAATGTTATTTGAGAACTATTTTTAGTGAATAGTGAATAGTGAATATCATATGATAAAATAGAAAAACTATTACTTTGTGACTACCCCTGTATTTTCTCTATTAGATCTGTATGGTGGCTCATCATATTTTAATGTCAAGTCTTCAACATTTTGAGAAGTGATTAACTTTACCATTTTCAATACTTTTCAGATATTTCAACAAGGAAGAAATCACTCTCCTCCTAAGATGGAATCTGTGATTTGGGAATGTGGTTGATCAACTTGATATGCTGGCCAGATGTGCCCTATGTAATAAAATGAAAAGAAGATACAAGATGATGTCATTTTCCAATATTGTGAAACCAAAAACAAATGCCTTTTGTGAGACCAGGTTAACAAACCTCTGACAGTACAAGGAGTTTTTAACTGTTCGAAGAACCTAACAGATACAGAAGGGGTGCTTTCAAGCTGAGACCTGCAGGCACATCTTGAGTAAATCTGATCGTCCAAGTCTCATTCAGATCCAAGAAGAATGGCTATGAGTTGGATTGTCTTTTATCTTTGGCTCTTGACTGTGTTTGTGGGGCATATAGGTGGGCACAGTTTGTTTTCTTGTGAACCTATTACCTTGAGGATGTGCCAAGATTTGCCTTATAATACTACCTTCATGCCTAATCTTCTGAACCATTATGACCAACAGACAGCAGCTTTAGCAATGGAGGTAAGACTTGAGCTCCCATTTGACATTCCAGAAAATAACCTACAGTACCCTGATACACACCTAATGTGTTTGATGTAAACAAGAGGAAAATATTGCTGTTTTTAACTATAACTTACACATTTGGAAATTTATGTAGTTTGGCTCATACTATAATAGACTGAAGAATTTATATTTAGAGAAATTCTACTCTTGCATTTATTTTTAGACATATTTTTACAAAGAAATTTGAAACACTGAAACGTGATGATACCTCTTCAGAGATTACAACTTTCTTATTTAATAAATAACTTTATATAAATAGCATAGTATAATAATATTACATATAGTTCAGTAGCTGTCTTAGTTAGGGTTGTATTGCTGTGAAGGATCACCATGACCACGGCAACTCCTTTTTGGTTTTTCGAGACAGGGTTTCTCTGTGTAGTTTTGGTGCCTGTCCTGGATCTCACTCTGTAGACCAGGCTGGCTCTGCCTCTCAAGTGCTGGGATTAAAGGTGTGCACCACCATGGCAACTCTTACAAAGGAAAGCATTTACTCGGGGCTGGCTTACAATTTCAGAGGTTTAGTCCATTATCATGGTGAGAAGCATGGCAGTGTACAGGCAGACATGGTGCTGGAGAAGGAGCCGAGAGTTCTACATCGTGATCCGCAGGCAACAGGAAGTGAACTGTGTTCCATGCTGGACATAGCTTGAGCATATGAGACCTTAAAGCCACCCCTCCAACAAGGCCACACCTCCTAATAGTGTCATTCTATAGGCCAAGCATTCAAACACATGAGTCTCTGGGAGCCATACCTATTCAAACCACTACATTAGCTGAGTATGGAATATAATGTGATTTTTTTTTTTTTTAGACTGAATTCTTCAAGTTTTTGTTTGTTTGTTTGTTTGTTTTTTAATATCCAAGATGATTTCCTGGTAATGTCATGCTCACATCAATTTAGGAGTACCTTTCAAGCAATGAAAACTGTTTTGTTATATGAGTTCTGTTCTTGGTGGTTCAGAATTTTCTTTCTTTCTTTTTTTTTTTTTTTTTTATGTGTTTTGTTTTGTTTTTCCAAGACAGGGTTTCTCTGTGTAGCTTTGCGCCTTTCCTGGAACTGGCTTTGGATACCAGGCTGGCCTTGAACTCACAGAGATCCGCCTGGCTCTGCCTCCTGAGTGCTGGGATTAAAGGCGTGCGCCACCACCGCCCGGCCAGAATTTTATGAAAGTTTGTTGCCTTGCTTGAATTTTTGTTATGATAATTCTTCAGGTACTTTTTAATATATTTGCTTCAAAAACTGTGTCCAGTTAGTAGATATGGTTGTTCCTAGGTTTAAATGTGTCTGTAATGGTCTTAGATTTGAAAACAAAGATATATTTACTAGATAGAAATGGGGAAGCAGTAAACAGTCAGCTGAGGAATATGGGCTTTGGAGCTGGACAGCCCAGGGTGTTTGAACCCAGCAGTGTCTTTGTGGCAACTTGTGTGAACTTGGCCACCCTAGTTCCTTTGATTTTAGTAACATCAACAGCCAGGTGTGGTGGTAGTGTAAGCCCATCATCCCAGCACTTGGAAGGAAGAGGCAGGAGGATTAGGAATTCATGACAGTTCTCTTTTACAGGATGAGGTGGAGGCCAGCCTGAGCTATGTGTGACCCTGCTTCAAAAAACACAATAAAATAAAGCTAATAATAATTCCACAGTCTTTCATAGTACAGAATTAAAATATGCCTATATAGTACTTAGTACATAATAAACACTCTCTAAGTAATGGTTTTTGCTACTCATTTATTTAAGACAGTGTTTCACTATGTAGCCCTGGCGGGCCTGGAATTGACTATGTAGATCAGGCTGGCCTGAAGCTCAGTAGAGCTCCATCCGCCTCTGCCTTCTGAATTCTGAGATTAAAGTCATGCATCACTACACCCTTGATATCCATATTCTTACATTAACATGGTCATGTAATATAATTTGGACAATGTCTTATATTTTAATCAGTTTGACAATGCTTTCAGAGCCTGCATTGGAGTTCTTTGTTTTACAGCAAAATATATTCATTGCTTCAATTTGATGAAATTTCTAGAAAGATCATTATTCATAGATTTCAAAGTATGTTGGGCACGTTATAATTTTCTGAATTATTTGGTGATGCTATAGAAATTGAACAAAACATTTTCTGCTCATCCTATGACTATACAAAGTCTAACTAATACAATAACTATACAAAGTCTATCAGACTAGGACATATAAAAGGGGGTATTGTCTGCTGGCAGTAAGTTGGGTTCTGACATGATAGTTGTAGTAGTTGTTGCTGTATGCTGAAGATTGAATTAGAAATACCCCAATATCTTGTATCACTATAAAGTCAGAAAAATGCTCATACTTGCTAGGTGGTGGTGGCGCATGCCTTTAATTCCAGCACTGGGAGGCAGAGGCAGGCAGATCTCTGTGAGTTCAAGGCCAGCCTGGGTCACAGAGTGAGTTCCAGGAAAGGTGCCAAAGCTATACAGAGAAACCCTGTCTCAAAAAAGGGAAAAAAAAAAAAAAAAAAAAAGATGCTCATACTTAGGTTCCGCTTTTGACTCTGTCATGCAGTAGGTGTAGGACCTTGGACAAATTGTCTAACATTCCTACATCTTGTTGTCTTATTTAAGGCAACAATAATGAAAAATCTCAGATGGGCTTGTTAGGATTAAATGAAAGATTTGTAAGTAGCTGCATAATGCATGGTATACAGATTTTAATTCTATTCCGGATTCTGTTTCTAAATTGTCTAGAGAAGAGTCTCTAGGAAGATGATGGACTTGGCCCCAGATGAGCTTGTATCATTCTTCACATGTTCATGGGACATTCAAAGTGATAACATGGCAGACTTTCTCTACCTTCTCAAATATGCCCACATAATCTATATAGTTTATTGTCAGTGAGTTTGGAATTTCTGACACCCTAGGAAGAGTCCATAAGTGGGAAGTAGTTTCTAAGAGAAGACTTCAGAGATTTGACAAAACCCTGTGGAAGTTGCTTACTGCCCGGTTGTCATAGCAGGACAGAGATGCCACTGACACTCTCCTGGGATTGAAAATAGTTTGGTGGGTTTGGTGGGATAGTGATGCTGATCCCAGTTCCAAAGCTACCACCTCCCTGTGAACACTATGATACTTCTTTTTCTCTTTCTTTTTGGTTGTTCAAAGTGATTTGAAGTGTTCAGCATTATGTGTTTGCATTTTATAAACAATGTAATTAGCAAAATAATGAAGCAACATAGCTTTCCTTTCTCTAGGATCTTACGTTGCTTCTGCTTAAGTATACCTTTGCTTGTTCAAATTCTGATGTTCTTGATCTATTGTCAAGTTAAAAAAAAAAGTGCAGAAAGGTGTGTGGCTTAGCTAAAACATGTATGATGCTGTGCAGGCTGGTTTTGTGCCCACTTGACACAAGCCATAGTCATCTGAGAAGAGTAAACCTCAATTAAGAAAATGCCTCCTTAAGATCAGGCTGTATATAAGCCTATAGAGTATTCTCTTAATTAGTGATTGATGGGGGAGGGCCCAGCCCATTGTGGGTGGGGCCATCCCTGGGCTATGGTCCTGGGTTCTATAAGAAAGCAGCTGAGCAAGCCATGAGGAACAAGCCAGGAAGCAGCACCCCTCCCTGGCCTCTGCATCTGCTCCTGCCCCAGGTTCCTGCCCTGTTTGGGATCCTGTCCTGACTTCCTCCAGTGATGAACAATGATGTGGAAGTGTAAGTCAAATAAACCCTTTCCTCCCCAAGTTGCTTTGGTCATGCTGTTTCATCACAGCAGTAGTAGTCCTAATTAGGACAGAGAAATATAAGAACCTTCTTCTAAATTAAAAACAAAAACAAAAAACGTGCTTTCTCTTCCCGTGTCTTTGGCGTTGGCGGAAGATGACAAAAGGAATATCATCCTTTGGAAAGTGTCCCCATAAGATACACACATTGTGCCCCTGCTGTGGCTCCAAGCCCTGCCACCTTCAGAAGTCCACCTGTGACAAATGTGGCTATACCATCAAGCGATAGAGAAAGTGTAGCTAGAGTGCCAAGGCTAAGCTCCGAAACACTGCCAGGACTGGGTGGATCAGCACCTAAAATTGTCTGTGGAAGATTCAGACATGGATTCCGTGAGGGAAGTACCCAGTTCATCTTGAAGATTTCAGTCAGTCATTAAAGTTCTGGTTTCAGAAAAAAAAACCAACAACACTCTATATACAGAGAGTGGAGAATTATTTGCAGTTTTTTCTAATTTTTAGGAACAAAAGTAACAGCTTTTGAAATTTTGAATGTACCCCAATGTAACAATACTGGTCCATATTTATGGATAGGCATTTTAGAAAATAAAGTCTCTTTTTGAGTTCATGGGTTTTTGTTCTTGTTTGTTTGTTTGTTTGTTTGTTTTCTGAGACAGTGTTTCTCTGTGTAGCCCTGGTTGTCCTGGAACTCTCTATAGACCAGGCTTGTCTCAAAATCACAGAGATCTGCCTGCTTCTGCCTCCCGAGTGCTGGGATTAAAGGCATGTGCCACCACTGCCTGGCTGAGTTCATGTTTTTAATCTCTAGAATACATTCATTGTCCACCATATTTACTTTCCTTATTATCTTTTGTTTAGTTTAGTGTTTATAAGATTTTTTTCTCTAAACAATGTAGTGAAATGATCTATTTTATTATTACATTGACCTATATCCCTAGCCCTGATAGGTATGGCTTTAGAAACCAGTTTTATGACTAGGGTAAGCCAAACAGAATTAAGAAGCTTTTAAATTAAAACAACTATACATGCAGGTAGTAGAGAATTATTTGCAGTTATTTCTGATCTTAGGAACAAAAATAATGGGTTTTAGACATTTTGAATTGATTTACTTATGATAAATTGCATTAAAGGACTCCCTTAAAATTCTTGCTTTAAATCAGATAATGGAGTAGAATTTGACTTATGAAGTATTGTTTTTTAAATATGTCATAATCCAGAACTCTCCACAATAGTGGAAATATTAAAAATTTACTCACTAAAGAAGTCAACCCTATGTACTGTTTTAGGAACTCCACTTTGACTTAAGAAAGTAAATGGATTCCTATGATAATGGCGAATTTCAGAACAGATTATTCAGTTTGCCAAGCTACTAGCAGTGTGTAGACTACCATGGTACATTTTTTTTAAAATTAAGGTTTGAAAAGGAAAAAGTTGTTACTGAATTAAAGGTGTTTTTAAAAACCTAGAGGTTTTTTGGTTTGGTTTATTTTTTCAAGACAAAAAAAAATAATTCTCAAGAGTTTTGGGCCTTGCATCATCAGGAACTATTATCCAAAAAAGGAGCTTGGGCTTTGGGTTTTGTTTTGCTTTGCTTTGTTTTTTTTTTTAGATTCTTTTATGGTTCTACTTACATAAAATTATTTTTATAAGTTGTTTGCAATAACTTCTTATTCTAGTTGGTTCTAAAGTAGCTATGAATAGTGATTTTGAATTTTCAAGGTTGTTCCATGTTGGTTCACATTTAGTGAATTTAGTCATGCTATTCCCAAGCCCAGTATGGCACAGTTTCTATGGTTACCAGGCCCTTTGTACAGGGACAAAGATTGGAATTCTGATTCTCCTGAGTCAGATTTTGGCCTTTGACACTGTCCCCTTTTCACACCCTTGCTAAGCTTGGACTGTTGCTATGCTTGAAGGCTTGTCAGTTAGCAGGTTGCTATGGTAACAAATGGAAATTTGAGAGAAGAAAGAATGGGAGCACAAAGGCTTGGTTGATTTGAATTTAAACAAAGAATGTAAGGTTCCATGTAGTGCACCTTTGTTGTAGAAATCAGAAATCTAGTTTTAGAAAGTTACTTTCCAGTTTGTAAACTTCCTACACTCTAGTCTTGATTTAAGGAATAAAAACATCACTGCTTAGAGAAACACTCAAGAAGAATCATTTAGAATTCAGTCAGCCAAGTACCTTTCTCTATTTCATAGATTGTGAGTACTGTTCCTTATGTTATTATATATGTGTTCTCAACCTAAGTGTCCAGGCCACGTCATTTAATTTTTATTTTGCTGAGGTTAAAAATGTTAAGGTTAAGATCAAGGTGATTTGCTTATTTTAAAAGTACTAATACTTGGTTTTTAGAACAGCTTTATTGAGTTGTACTATGTCTAACAAACTACACTTATTTAAAGTGTTCCCTTTGGTGAGTTTTAACAGCTCCTAGGACACCATCGTCCTTATCAAAGAGTAGATAGAGCACTTCTGCGCCATCAGAAGCCTTACAGCCCTTGTGGTGCCCTGTATGCCCATGCTTCCCGCCATTGCAGCTGTGCTCTGTCCTTGTGGATTAGTGTGCACACTAATGTTTTATAGACGTGGGCTCACACAGCATCTGCTTTGGTAGAGTTTAGTTTTAGTTTCAGTTATTATGCGTGTGTATCTGATTGTGGGTTCATGCACATAGGTACAGTGCCCATGGAGGTAAGAAGTGGTCATCAGATACCCTGGTGCTGTACTTACAGGTGGTTGTGAGCCGCCTGATGTGGGTGGCGGAAACTGAACTCTGTCCTCTCCAGCAGCAGTTTGTGCTCTTACCTGCTGAGCCGTCGCTCCAGGCGCACAGTATCTACTTTTTATATCGGTTTCATTCACAGGTTTGATGTCATCTATTTGGTTTGGCATCTTAAAAATATTCCAGTTGAGTTCTCCATTTGACAGTTGAGAACAGGAACCAAACCAGCCTGCTGTAGCCCTACTATATTTGAAATTATTCCCTATCTTTTTTTTTTTAAGATTTATTTATTTATTATGTATACAGTGTTCTGCCTGCAGGCCAGAAGAGGCACCAGATCAAATTATAGGTGGCTGTGAGCCACCATGTGGTTGCTGGGAATTGAACTCAGGACCTCTGGGAGAGCAGCCAGTGCTCTTAACCTCTGATCTATCTCTCCAGCCCCTCCCTATCTTATTTATAAGTATTATTTATTAGTTATGTTCTGTATGTGTTAAGACCATTTATAAAAGGGGAAAACTAAAGCGTAGAGGTTAAATGAAACAAATTGGTTAAGTACAAGGGATATAGCTAAAAAGGTCAAGGTTTGACTGGACTTGGATTCATGTTCATAGTTGTATGACTTTGGACAAGTTAGTACTCTGTGTTCACTGTGTGGAATTGTATGATTGAAATGAAATAATGTGTGTGAGGCACTTTGAATAGTGCCTGTCATACTGTGCTAATATCAGCTAAACTCTAGCTCAAGGTATTTGTAGCTCAGTGCAAACACACAAAATAGTCATTAAAACAAATTTTATAACTTATGATGGTATGTTCAGGTGGAGGATGTGATAATATATATAAACAGTGATACCCCATCATATGGTATTTTACATTTTGCTTATTTTATCATACATACATGTGCATGTTTGTCATATGTGTACATATATCAGCAGCATGTGAATGTGATTCCTTACTCATTTTTTTGAGACAGCGTCACACTGTGTAGTCTAGGCTGACTTGGACCTGCTGTCATCTGCATGCCCCTGCCTCCCAAGTGCTGTTAATTTTGCCTCTAGTTTTTAAATAATTATAGGCTCTTAGGAAGTTGCCAAAACAGCACACAGAGATTACATATATCCTTTTTTTCTATTTCCTGCCCTAATCTTACTGTTTTATAAACTTGTGATACCTAGTTAACATTGAAAGATACATGCTTTTTTCCAGGCCGTTGCTATTACAAATAAAACTCATGTAAGCATTTCTGACATGTTTTTGTGTGGACATAACTTTTCATTTCTCTGGGATAAAGGACCAGGAATGTGATTGGGTTTTAAGAAACCATAGTGACTGTAAACTCATTTTACATTCCTACCTATAGGATATATATAGTGTATCTGTTTTTATGTTCTTGCTATTATTTGGTATTACAACTCTTTTTGTCTTTAGCAGTGCAGGTATATATGTAGTACTATTTCATGTGCATTTTATTTGTTGAAATAACTGTTTAAGCTTTATTCTTATTTTCTGATTATATTTTTCCACTTTGTTAAAAAAAAAAGTTTAAATTAGCTATAAAGAAACAGGTTTCATTGTTTTTGCTGAACCTCCTCTTCTGCTCCCTTGCCATGTCCTTCTACCCCCCCAGTATTCACCTTTCAACTTTAATGACTCATGTATTCTATTACCTCCCCCCGACCCCATAATCATTTTTCCATTCTTATGGTTCCCTTATATTTTACTTTGGAGTCTTGAGTTAAACTTTTACTTATTATTAATGTGTGTGTGGAGGGGGTGTGCCACAGCATGATTGTGAAGACCAAAAATGATATTTGGGAGTCAACTCTCCTTTTTTTTTTTTTGGTTTTTCGAGAC
Organism: Peromyscus maniculatus bairdii; assembly: GCF_049852395.1. Taxonomy (NCBI): domain Eukaryota; kingdom Metazoa; phylum Chordata; class Mammalia; order Rodentia; family Cricetidae; genus Peromyscus; species Peromyscus maniculatus. The sequence goes on along the minus strand of NC_134860.1, from coordinate 63,423,605 downwards.
AGGGTTTCTCTGTGTAGTTTTGGTGCCTGTCCTGGATCTTGCTCTGTAGACCAGGCTGGCCTTGAGCTCACAGAGATCCACCTGGCTCTGCCTCCCGAGTGCTGGGATTAAAGGCGTACACCATCACCGCCTGGCTATCAAGTACAATTTAACACCCGTATACATACATGGATGTTTTTAGTTTTATTTCTAAGAACGTGTCACCTTGTGCTAGTTCTGAAAAAATACATTATCATTTTCTGTCTCGCTCTCCCTTCCTCTCTCCCTCTGGTCTTAATGTTATATAGTTATACTCTTAATTAAAATTGGCTCAGTGTATGTGTAAACCTTGTCATTTTTCACTAGTTTTTTTTTTAATTTTTAAAAAAAATTTTTTTTTTTTTTTTTTTTGGTTTTTTCGAGACAGGGTTTCTCTGTGTAGCTTTGCGCCTTTCCTGGAGCTCACTTGGTAGCCCAGGCTGGCCTCGAACTCACAGAGATCCGCCTGGCTCTGCCTCCCGAGTGCTGGGATTAAAGGCGTGCGCCACCAACGCCCGGCTAAAAAAATTTTTAAAAAGTTTATTTTTCTATTATCAGCTTGATATAGTACAAATTCTTATCCTAATAGTGAAATGTTTCACTGAGGCTTGCCCAGTAATTGAGTAAAACCAAAACTTATTATAAGCCACAGTCATCCTAAGGGTCCCCCCTGCTATGTAGCCTCCCTGGTTCTGTGGGTTGCAGGGGTTTTTTGTTGTTGTTGTTGTTGTTGTTTTGTTTTTAATGGTTGTATGTGTACAGGATATGTGCCATAGCACAGGTGTGGAGGTCAGAGGACAACTTTCAATAATCAGTTCTTGCCTTCTATCTTGTTGAGATAGGGTCTCTCTTGCTGATCTCCTTCTGCGCTGTGTACTCCAGGCTAGCTGGCTCTTGAGCTTCCAGGTGGTTCTCTTGTCTCTGTGTCCATCTCTCTGTGGGAAAGTTGGGATTACAGATGGCATGCTACAGCATCTGGCTTTTTATGTGCTCCTGGGTATCTAACTCAGGTTGTCAGGCCCGCACGGCTATCAGTTGTACTTTCTGAGCTTTCTTAGTTAGGGTTTCTATTGCTATGAAGAGACACCATGACCACGGCAACTCGTATAAAGGAAAACATTTAATTGCATCTGGCTTACAATTCAGAGGTTTAGTCCATTATCATCATGACAGGAAACATGGCAGCATGTAGTCAGTCATGGTGCTGGAGAGGTAGCTGAGAGTTCTATATCTTGACTCACAGGCAACAGGAAGTGAACTGTGTCCCACACTGGGCATAGCTTGAACATAGGAGACCCCAAAGCCCACCCCCACAGTAGCACACTTCCTCCAACAAGGCCACACCTCCCAATAGTGCCACTCTCTATAGGTCAAGCGTTCAAACACATGAGTCTATGGGGGCCATTTCTATCCAAACCACCACATTCCATTCCCTGATCTCCATAGGCTTATAAATTGTAACATAATACAAAATGCATTTAGTCCAACTTCAAAAGTCCCCACACTCTATCACAGTCTCAACAGTGTTAAAAGTCCAAAGTTAAAAAGTCTCTTCTGAGATTCCTGTGGTCTCTTAACTGTAATCTCCTATAAAGTCAAAATAAAAAAACAGATCACATACTCAAACATATAATGGCACAGGATATACATTACCTTTCCAAAATGTAGGAAAGGGAGGATATTGAAGAAATACTGAGCCATAGCAAAGCCGAAAACCAGCTGGGAAAACTCCAAACTGCATCTCTCTGTCTGATGTCAAAATGCTCTTCAGATTTCTAACTCCTTTTGTCTTTGTTGACTGTAACATACTTCTTTTTCTTGGGCTGGTTCCACTCCCTGTTAGCAGCTCTCCTCAGTAGGTATCCCATGACTCTGGCATCTCCAACATCTTGGGGTCTCCAAAGCAATACAGGCTTTAACTTCACAGCTTCACACAATGGCCCCTCAGGGACACCCCTGATACATGCGTGGCCTCAGCAGCTTTTCTTAGTTGTGAAGGGAGATTCTTTTTGGTTTTTTGAGACAGAGTTTCTCTGTGTAGCTTCACGCCTTTTCCTGGAACTCACTCTGTAGACCAGGCTGGCCTTGAACTCACAGAGATCCACCTGGCACTGCCTCCCCGAGTGCTGGGATAAAAGGCGTGGCCACCACCACCCGGCCGTGAAGGGAGATTCTATAACCCCTTTCTTCTAACCTTGACTCTAAAGCCAAGCTGCCAAGTTCTGCTGCTTGCTGGAGCTGGAACATCGTCCCTGTGTTCAATTACATCTTCACCAGCTTTCTGTTTTCGATGGTTTACTTCACTGCCTAAGCTTGGCTATTCTGGAATTTGTTCTGTAGACCAGGCTGGCCTCAAACTCAGATCCACCAACCTCTGCATTCTGGGTACTGGGATTAAAGGTGTGCACCCCCATGCCTAGACCTTGTAGGAGGAAGTTTAGGGTGGGCTTTGAGATCTCCTTTGCTCAAGCTATGCTCATTGTGGCACACAGTTGCTTCTGCTACCTTTGGATCAAAATGTAGAACTCTCAGCTCCTTCTCCAGCACCATTTCTGCCTGCATGCCACCGTGTCCCAGCATGATAATGATGGACTAAACATCTGAAACTGTAAACCAGCACCAGTTAAATATTTTCCTTTATAAGAGTTGCTGTGGTTCTGGTGTCTCTTCTCAGCAATAGAAACTCTAGCTAAGACACACCCTCAGCACCACTGTCTTCCATGTTCCTACTAGGATGGTCCATTAAGCTCCACTTAAAACATTCAACTACTTTTCTAATCCAAACTCACAAAGTGCATAGTCCTCTGAACAAAAGCATGGTCAGGCCTATAACAGCAATACCTTAGTTCCTGGTACCACCTTCTGTCTTAGTGTCTTAGTTAGGGTTTCTCCTTTACCAGTTTTTATATGTACTAACTTGTCTGTATATAAGAGTGTGCATAGGCTTTGTCATTATCTTTTTATTGTGTTTTGCATTGTTCTATGTTTTACATTGAAATCAATGATAAATTTTGAGGTAATTTTTGTATTAGGGCATGGCTAATTTTTTGGCTTATGAATATTCATTAATTGAAGTGCCATTTGTTTAAAACACTACTATACTCTTTGTCTTAAGATTTAGAAAAATCTTGCTTTTGCTGCTAAAAGTCATGCTAAGTCTGTAAGTATGTAAATATTTGGTGAGCTGAAGATCAAACCCAGAGCCTCATACATAAAAAAATATTTCATTAAATTTTAGTGATGATTTGTGGGGAGAGTTGGCATCTTTACACGAACTCTTTTAGTCCATGAACAGTTAGTTACCTTATGGGTTTGTGTCTCCCTGAAATGCATCTTATGTTGGAGTCTTAAACCTGGTGCCTCACATTGCGACTACAAAAATAGGATCCTTCCAGATGTAATTAGGATGAAGTAATACTGAAGTACAGGGCCTCTTAATGTGATATGACTAGTCCCCTTAGATAAAAGGGAAATTTGGGCATAGAGAAAGACACACCTCCAAGGAAAATGATCAGTCTTGGGGTTTCTATTGTTGTGACGAGACATCATAACCATAAAGCAAGTTGGAGAGGAAAGGGTTTATTCAGCTCACACTTCAACATGGCTGTTCATCACTGAAGAAAGTCAGAACAGGAAAGTCAGAACTTAAAACAGGACAGGATCCTTGAGACAGGAACTGATGTGGAGGCCACGAAGGGATGCTGCTTATTGGCTTGCTTCCTCTGATTTGCTCAGCCTGCTTTCCTGCAGAACCCAGGACCACCAGCCCAGGGATTACACCACCCACCATGGGCTGGGCCTTCCCAAATTGAACATTAATTGAAAAAAATGCCTTACACCTGGATCTCATGGAGGCCTTTCCCTAACTGAGGCTCCTCTGATGACTCTAGCTTGTGTCAAGTTGACGAACAAAGCCAGCCAGTGCGGTAGAGTGGGAGAGTGCTGAGTGAAGTGACCCTGCCACGCTGAAGAAACTACCGAAGTCGAGAGTTCTGGGACAGGTTGTTCTCTGTGCCGTTAGATGTGGTCCCATAACACCTAATCTCAGACTAAGGGTTCCAGATCCAGAGATAGTGAAATTCTGTTGCTTAAGCCACTCTATTTATATCTCCATATATTTGGATCATCTTAGTTTCTCTCATCATTTTAATTTTCAGTTAACGAATACTATGCATGTGTTGTGGGCTTATACTCAATATTTTGTTCATTGTTTTTGAGACAATGTCTTGAACTGACTTTGAACTAATCTTTCTGCCTTAGTCTCCCACGTGCTGTAATTCTAGGCTTCTATCACTACACCTGGCACTTTTTGTGTATGTGTGATTGTAAACGTATTGTTTTTATTTGAGGTTCTGTTCACACTGTGCTTTCCTCTACCATCTTGCCTTCTGTGTTAATTCTTTTTTCCATTTCTGTTACTTTGTTGTTGTCTATTCTTGTAGTGCTTACCTTAAAAATTACAAGTCTTTTGATTTACAATATCCTAATAAAATAATTACTTCAACTACTCCTGACTCAACTTTTCCATGTTATTGTTATACATATTTATCTTAAATATATATGTATTTTTGTCAGGATAAAGTATTTGTTAATGTATTTCCATACGCTCATTCCTTTTGTTGCGCTTTCTTTTACATTTCCAGTTTTCTCAGTTCCTTAGCACCAGCATAGGCTGCTTGATTCTCAGCCCCTTGCTGTACTCCCACGTTCCGCCAGTGCCTGCATGGGAACATGGCTGCCTTCTCATGCCGTGTGGCCGCACCCCCTTGGATTTGAGCTTCTGGTCCTTAGTACTTTTCCATGAGTAGTTTGTTCTTCAGCAGCTTAAATGGGTAGCTTAAAACTTTCTATCATAATTGGAAGTGATCGTTGATTGTTATATATTAGTTACATATGCTTTACAGTTAGCTTCTTTGGCACTGATTTAACTGACTCTTGGTTTTCCGATTATACTGTATATAGAAATAATCATTCTTACTCGTTTTATAAGCCAGTGGTGAGAGTATAGCCAATTCACAATTGACTGTAGCTCAATTTATTTTACAAACATCTGGAAAAATATTCAATAGTCGGAAATCTAGGTGTACTTTTGGGGAGAAGATTTAATCAGTTCCTCTGGGTACAGTAGGTATCTTAGACTAGTTTTATGTTTGGGACCATGAGTTTTCTTTTCATTAACTTAGTATCAAAGTATAGCATTAGCTGTATTTACAACATTTGATTTTAGTTTAAATAATTGTGTGGAAGCTTGGTGGTTTTTTTTTTTTTTTAAATGTTTAGGAAAAAAAAAGAATTGATCAGCAGAAGGTGAGAGACTTTTCTCAACCAGAACACTCTTTACTGTGTGCAGTTATGGAGAGGCCTTTCCTACTTCCATCCTGTAACTACTTGTCTTCTCTCCTGTACCCTTCCCAGAACCCCTTGCTGCTGCTAATTCACTCTTTTTGATCGGTGTTAATTGAAATACATAAAAGGAAATTAAAGCCTGGCAGTGGTGGTGCACACCTTTAATCCCAGCACTCGGGAGGCAGAGCCAGGCGGATCTCTGTGAGTTTGAGGCCAGCCTGGTCTGCAAAGCCAGTTCCAGGAAAGGCGCAAAGCTACACAGAGAAACCCTGTCTCGGAAAAAAAAAAAAAAAAGAAAGAAAGAAAGAAAGAGAGAGAGAGAGAGAGAGAGAGAGAGAGAGAGAGAGAGAGAGAGAAAGAAAGAAAGAAAGAAAGAAAGAAAGAAATTAAAATCTTTACAGTCCTACCACCAAATAATAAAACTGTAATCATTCTTGAGCTTTAGTCAGTATCTTATATATTTTTTCATTTTCCTATATTAAATGGATTATATTATTAGTAATTCCCAACCTGCTTCTTCATTAATATTATCTGTAACACTTAAATTTGTATAAGGATTTATCAGTTTTGTCATAGTCCTTGGATTTAACCAAATTAGACTCTTGAGAAGTAGCTCAGGGAGCATTTTATCTATCTATCTATCTATCTATCTATCTATCTATCTATCTATCTATCTATCTATCTATTTTTGTTTTTTTTTGAGACAGTGTTCTCTGTGTAGCTTGCATTTTATTTTTTTTTTAAATCTTAGAAATATTAATAGCCTTGAAAATTTTTTATAAGATTAGTAAGAAAGAAACTCGGGTTATTAACAAATACTCAACTCATCTAAAGCCCTTTATCTAATTATTCAATTTTAACTTTTTCCTAGCCCTTCCACCCTATGGTGAATCTGGACTGCTCTCGGGATTTTCGGCCATTTCTTTGTGCACTCTATGCCCCTATTTGTATGGAGTATGGACGTGTCACACTGCCCTGTCGTCGGCTGTGCCAGCGTGCCTATAGCGAGTGCTCAAAGCTCATGGAGATGTTTGGGGTTCCTTGGCCTGAAGATATGGAATGCAGTAGGTATGGGTCCTTTTTATGCTGATAGGTGTCTTCTCTTTGATCTATTTTAAAGAACAGGGTTGTTGTTGTTTTTCCTAATGTATGGATGTGTATACAAATGTTGAGCACTGTTTCGTGGTCTTATTTTTTTGTAGGAATTGAGAAGAAGTAAATGAAAATGATAGGAAAAGACATGAAGAAATTTAAAAGAATTAAGAATTACATAAACAAGACATTTGGTTGATTTACTTTTCTACCTTTAAAACACATTTCTGTTTTTATAAGTAATGCTATTCATGAAAAATTAGAAGCTGAGCGGTGATGGCACACACTTTTAATCCCATCACTAGGAGACAGAGGCAGGTGGATCTCCAAGGCCAGCCTAGTCTATAGAATGAGTTCCAGGACAGCCAGGATTACAAAGATAAAACCTGCCTCAAAAACAAAAACAAAAAACAAAAAACAAAAAAAAAAACAAAAACAAAAAACAACAAAAAAAAAGAGAGAGAGAGAGAAAGAAAGAAAATATAGATAAGAAAATATTTATGCCGGGCAGTAGTGGCACATGCCTTTAGTCCCAGCACTTGGGAGGCAGAAGCAGGTGTATCTCTGAGTTCGAGGCCAGCCTGGTCTACAGAGAGAGTCCAGGACAGGCTCCAAAACTACATAGAGAAATCTTGTCTCAAAAAAAAAAAGAAAAGAAAAAAGGGTTGGGGATTTGGCTCAGTGGTAGAGCGCTTGCCCAGCAAACACAAGGCCCTGGGTTTGGTCCTCAGCTCCAGGGAGTGGGGGGGTGTGGGGGGGAAAGAAAAGAAAATACTTATTTATGACTCTCATTATAGCCGCCTAAATGCCTTTGATATAGATGTGTGGATATCTAAGGCTGTTCTGTCAATTTTGTTTTTTTGATTTTTTTTTCCTATCACATATTCCCTATCACCTAACACCCAGTTGAGAAAATGTTGGTTGCTTTTCAAGTCTCATCTAACACACAGATTGTGAGCTGTTACAGAAGATTGAAAGATTTGTTGAGCAGACATTCCTGTAGTTTTGTAGGAGTGAGCACCATAGTAATATAGTATGTTATATATAATATGCCTTTTTATTTTCTGAACTATTCCAGAGATAGGGAATAAGGGAATACTTATGTACTCATAATCTGCCTTTTTCCTGTCTCAACATTTTGTAATGTTTGTCTTCAGATCTTCTTTTAAGAAATAAAACACTGTAGATACAAGCTGAACTTGGTAGCATATGCTTGTAATCCCAGCATTTGGGAAGCTGAGGCAGGAGGATTGTGAGTTTGAGGCCAGCCTGGGCTACATATTAAGACCCTGTCTGGAGTGAGGTAGGGTGGGGTTGGGGGCTCTCTATAGTACAGCTGCAAGTTTTGTTGTTCCTGGTCTTGCTCAAATTCCCTTCTTTCTCCCCAAGGTGAGGTAAATCTCATGGTAAATATTATTAATTATGTCATGCTTGGTTATATATATATATATATTCCATAAACAAAATGTTTTCCCTTATCTGTGTGTGTGTCTTGCTTGGTTCATTTTTTAAAAATTACCGATTAAAATTTAATGTCTGATAGTTAATTGTGTTAATATCCTATAATTATTTAGCTGTCTCATATTGTTAATCATTTAGGTTGCTCCATGATTTTCATTAGAAACTATTTATTTCTCCTTTAAAGTACTTATGGCTGCGATGTAGCAGTTGGTAGAGGAATATACCATGTCCTCACATGACAGAAGGGCTAAAAAGCAAAAGGTCAATCTCTCTCTGAAGCCCAATTCATGATGGTTTTGCCTTTGTAAGTAACACTACCACAGTGAGGACTGAGTTTCAGCACATGAGATTTGGGGGCATTCAGACCATAGCACTCATTCCCCAACTTCATGGACATCCTTGGTTTCTTCCCCAGCCTGTTTATTATTATTTTTTCATCATTTAGTATACACATTGTTATCTATCACTTGAAATAATACTTTTGTTGATAATTTCATTTTATTCTTTCTTTTGTACTTGTTCAAGTCTCCAAATGGATTGCTCTAACCCATTTCTTATAAATTAATTGTCAAACCATAGCTATTCTTTTTGTTATTTGTTGCTACTTGACCTGGTAAAGAAATTTTCTCTTGTTCCCCTCTGCACCTTTGCTGATAGAATTTTAGATCCAAAAGAACAGGGACTTTGTTCTATTCACTACTTGTCTTCAGCATCTAGAAGAGTCTGGCACACTGAAGACACTCAATATTTGTTGACCTTATGCCTGTTAAATATATTCATGTAATTCAGCCTAAGTAATCTAAGGTAGCAGAAAGTAATTCAAGCTGAGCAAAAATGCATGCAGAGAGATCAGTTGGAACATGATTAATACACTTTAAAAATCAAAGCAGAGCCAGATGAGGTAGTGAGACTGGGACAGCCCTGAAGGTAGTCAGAGGACAGCCCAGAGTCCCTAATAATTGGATGTAGAGATTGAGTTTATAGAAGCTGAACAAAGATAACTTGCAGAGAACTAAGAAAACAAAAGAAACTGTAGACATGTTGAAATTGAGACAGATTTCAGGGTTAAGATTCTGGCATCTATTTAAACTTACATCTCACCTTTATTTTCTTCCCCTCAGCATGGCCTCCTTTCCGTGCGTCTTTAGAACATCGTATCTGAGCTACAGTGCTCTGCTGTATCAGACCAGTCAGTCTTGTTTCCTTCTCAGATCCTCCTCTTGGGTGTCCCTTGTGTTACAGTTCTTCAGAGTTCAGTTCTTGCTTTCTTTGATACTTTCTCTGGAGCCTCACAAAGCAAATCTCAGCAAAATAGGCAAATTGAAATAATGGCTTGTGTTCTATCTGATTACAGTGAATAAAGCTGGAAGTCAGCACCTTAGAGAGACTACGAAATACAGACTCAGGCAGATTAAACAACAACACATTCTAGAATGATGAATGGGTCGTTGAAGAAATCAAGAAGGAATTTATTTATTTATTTATTTATTCAATTTTTGAGCTGAGGACCGAACCCAGGGCCTTGCACTTGCTAGGCAAGCACTCTACCAGTGAGTTAAATCCCCAACCCTATTGATTGATTGATTGATTGATTGAGACATGGTTCCTCTGTATAGCCCTGGCTGTCCTGGAACTTGCTTTGTAGCCCAGGCTGGTCTTGAACTCACAGAGATCCACCTGCCTCCGCCTTCTGAGTGCTGGAATTAAAGATGTGCATCACTGCCCAGCAAAAAGGAAACTTTTTTTATGTCTGGAGTCAAATGAAAATGAAAAGACAGCATACCAAAATCTATGGGATACAATGAAAGCAGTCCTAAGAGGGACATTTATAGCTTTCTGAAATATGATTTGTGGTGATTGGTAAATAGAATTTTCTTTTAAAAATGTTCTTAATTTTATGCGCATCTGTGTTCTGAAATAACTAAATTATAAAATACAGTGGGCTGGAAAGAAGTTGTCAGGATGGTGGGAAAAGCTAGGTGACGCTAAAGACCTCAGATGCCCTTTAGTTACCCAGTAACATAAGCAGAGCCTGGGCTAGGGGCGTCCAGAGTGTTTGCTCAGCAGCCATAAAAGCTCTAGGTTCTAAACCCAGCATTGCCTCCCCCCCCCCCCGCCCCCGAAGATAGAGAGTGCACATGAGACTTAAATGTTATTTGTGAGGTTATTACTAACCAGGCTCATGGCGCCTTGGACCATGCATTTAAGGAAGATTTTTAAATCTTAAATTTGAACTTTTATCTACTGTTTTTCTGACACAGCGCGCGCACGCGCGCACATATATACACATACATTTCACATTTGGAAGCCATAAAGACTGTACTAAATAAATAGTCCACATATATGTTGTTTATTATTGATGGCTGGTTTCACTGTTTTGATGGAGTGCTGATTTTGAAGATAAAACTAATTTAATTTTAAGACTCTCATTTAAAATCTGCTTGAAGCCTCCCCATAATATGCCATTTTCTTTTGGGTTTTTTTTTGAAGATTTTTTTTAAAAATGTAATTTATTTTTATTTTATGTTCATTGGTGTTTTGCTTACATGTATGTCTGTGTAATGATGTCAGAAACCCTGGAACTGGAGTTACAGTTGTGAGTTGCCATGTGGGTCCTGGATATTGAACATGTGTGCTCTGGAAGTGCAGGCAATGCTCTTAACTGCTGAGCCATCTCTCCAGCCCCCCATTTTTTAAATTTTTATTTATCCCTAGTAATAGAAATAGATGAGGTCACAGGTGCTCAGTTTAGAATTTGAAATCGCTAAGTACCAGCAGACTTACCTGGAAGTAAATATGGTTATCATCTTTTATTTTTTAGGTTTCCAGATTGTGATGAGCCATATCCCCGACTTGTTGATTTGAATTTGGTTGGAGAGCCAACTGAAGGTGCCCCAGTTGCCGTGCAGAGGGACTATGGCTTCTGGTGTCCCCGAGAGTTGAAAATCGATCCTGACCTTGGCTATTCCTTTTTGCACGTGCGAGATTGTTCACCACCATGTCCCAATATGTACTTTAGGAGAGAAGAACTGTCATTTGCTCGCTATTTCATAGGACTGATTTCAATCATTTGCCTCTCTGCCACGTTGTTTACTTTTTTAACCTTTTTGATTGACGTCACAAGATTCCGTTACCCTGAAAGGCCTATCATATTTTATGCAGTCTGCTACATGATGGTGTCATTGATTTTCTTCATTGGCTTTTTGCTTGAGGACCGAGTAGCCTGCAATGCATCCAGCCCTGCACAGTATAAGGCTTCCACAGTGACACAAGGATCTCACAATAAAGCCTGTACCATGCTTTTTATGGTACTCTATTTTTTCACTATGGCTGGCAGTGTATGGTGGGTAATTCTTACCATCACATGGTTTTTAGCAGCTGTGCCAAAGTGGGGTAGTGAAGCTATTGAGAAGAAAGCATTGCTGTTTCATGCCAGTGCCTGGGGCATCCCTGGAACTCTAACTATCATCCTTTTAGCGATGAATAAAATTGAAGGTGACAACATTAGTGGCGTGTGTTTTGTCGGCCTCTACGATGTTGATGCGTTAAGATATTTCGTTCTCGCTCCCCTCTGCCTATATGTGGTAGTTGGGGTTTCTCTCCTCTTAGCCGGCATCATATCCCTAAACAGAGTTCGGATTGAGATCCCATTAGAAAAGGAAAACCAAGATAAGTTAGTGAAATTCATGATCCGGATTGGTGTTTTCAGCATTCTTTACCTTGTACCACTCTTGGTTGTAATTGGATGTTACTTTTATGAGCAAGCGTACCGTGGCATCTGGGAAACAACATGGATACAGGAACGCTGCAGAGAATATCATATTCCATGTCCATACCAGGTAAGGGAACCCTTGTTATAATTCTCAGAATGTATTATAGTTAAAGAAGTAATCTTATCTGTTGTTTTCTTTCCAATTCTTCATGAACTTTAAGCATGTACATTAAAGCTTTAAAGTGAAGATAATTGATAAGTATATTGCAGTAAATACACAATATACATATTTGTGTAGACATTCATTTTAAAAGATGATTTACATTTCCATACTATGAGCTTAGAGCAACTTATTTCCATTACTAAAAATATTTATTGATTCTTCCAGCTCTGAGAGAAGGGTCCTGTCTTAGTAATTGTTTAAAGAGTTGTACAGAAATGGCAGAATTCAATTGCATAAGCTCTCTCGGCATTATTTTTTCTCGTTTGTATATAGAATAGTTTGTGATGTGCCTTTGAGTTTGAAGAGTCATAGAATCAGACTTTTAGATTTAGAAAGAAGCTTGGAGATTACTTATTTTAATTTTGTCCATAAGTTAAATTTTCATACATCTGTTTTGTTTGAATATTTGAAATACTGAGTGACTTGCCCATGTTTAGTGTGTGGCCAGCTGGTATTTAGTCTTAGGAGAGTAACTGGGAACAGCTCAGAGGACCCCATCCTCTAGATGTACCTAATCTTCCTTTTAAAATTAGCTTTCTAGGGCTGGAGAGATGGCTCAGAGGTTAAGAGCACCGACTGCTCCTCCAGAGGTCCTGAGTTCAATTCCCAGCACCCACACGGTGGCTCACAACCATCTGTAATGAGATCTGGCACCTCTTCTGTATACATAATAAATAAATCTTAAAAAAAAAAAAGAAAAAGAAAAAAAAGTAGCTTTCTAATCTTTAAGGTTTATTTATTTTATGTGTATTTGCCAGCATATATGAACATATACCACATGCATGCCTAGTGCCAAAGGAGTTCAGAAAAGGGTGTTGGATCCTCTGGAACTGGGGTTATAGATGGTTGTGAGCCATCATGTAGGTGCTGGGAACCAAACCTGGATTCTCTCCAAGAGCAGTAAGTGTTCTTAACTGCTGAGCAGTCTCTCAGCCCCTCAGAAGGTGTTTTCTTAGAGTGTTCTGACATCCAGTCTTCTAAGTGCACCAGTCACCTTACTGCTCCCTGACATGTCTCAGACCTCTAACACCATTGAAGCACTTCCATCTCAGACTAAAGGGCTTGTGTTGATGTGTCTTTTCTTCCTACTAGACAGTGCTCTTTGAGAGCAAGAACTTTTTCTTTTATTGAACATAGATTCTATCTTCACATAATACATCCTGATTATAGTTTCTCCTCCCTCTACTCTTCCCAGTTCCTCCCCATCTCCTCTTCCCTCTGGATCTACTCTTTCTATCTCTCATTAGAAAAGAACAGACTTTTTTTTTTGTTTTGTTTTGTTTTGTTTTTTCAAGACAGGGTTTCTCTGTGTAGCTTTGCGCCTTTCCTGGGACTCACTTGGTAGTCCAGGCTGCCTCGAACTCACAGAGATCCGCCTGGCTCTGCCTCCCGAGTGCTGGGATTAAAGGCGTGCGCCACCACCGCCCGGCAAGAACAGACTTTTAAGAGATAAAAATCAAACATGACAAAATAAAATACAGTAAGATAGAGCAAAAACTATCAAATTGACATGGAAATCTAACAGGAGGAAGAGTCCCAAGAGCAGGTACAAGAGTCAGATACCTACTTGTTCTTACATTGAGAAGTCCCATAAAATACTAATAGCTAATAGCTATAATAGATATGTAGAGGATCTGATGCAGACCCATGCAAGCCCTGTGCTTGCTGCTTCAGTCTCCGTGTGCTCATAACACTTTGCTTAGTTGCTCCAGAGGACCTTGTTTTCCTGGTGTCCTCCATCCCTTCTAGCTCTTGAGATCTTTCCACCTCCTTTTCTGTGTGATTCCCCCTGTGTGATTGGGGGGCAGGGGATTTAATGGAGACCTCCAGTTTAGACTTTCTTTCTACATAATGTCTAGCTATGGGTCTCCGCATCTTTTCCCATCTTCTGCTAGTGGGTACCTCGCTGATGATGACTGGATAAAGCACTCATCTATGTGTATAGCATAATATCATTAGGAATTATTTTATTAATTTTTTTAGACTGATAGTGTTTGGTTTTACGCTAGGTCTCTTGGCTATCTAGCCTCTGACTCTTGGTTACCCAAGCAGTGTTGGGTATGTGTTCCTCCTTATGGAATGGGCCTTAAGTCAAATCAGACATCAGTTGGCTACTCCCACAAGTTCTGTCCTAGCATATTTTGCAGTCAATATAGACTGTAGGTCAAAGGTTTTGTGGCTGGGTCAGTGTCCATATTTGTCTTTCAGTACTACAGAGTACCTTCCCACACTAAAGAGACATAGGGGTAAAGGCTCCATGTAGGCATAGCTCAACTACTCCAGGTTCAATGAGTTGTGTGGGTGTTGTCCTCAGGCAATGGGGCCCCATTGTCAATTTGTGGAGTGCAACCCTTTGTCTTAGCAACAGCCTGGGTTGTTTGGGGATTTTCATGGGATCCCCTTGACCAACAAAGCATCCTTTAGATCAAGGACTATGTACCATTGCCGATTAGCAGGTAGGGAGCTGAGCAAAGTATAAGGGTTTGTGACTGTTGGGTGGACGTCAGTCACCCTTTTATTGACCTCCCTCAGGTCTTAGAGCGGTCTATAGTCATTAGTGTGATGCATTTTAACAGGCAGCAAGGATGTGTTCCAGGCCTATTGCACAGACCGGAGAATTCCCACATGCAGCAGTTGCCTTATGTGTGGAGTGATGCCCTTTTTGGCCTCTAAGGGCATAGGGTACTGGTGGACTTTTACTGGGTCTGCCCTGACTTGATTTCCACATAGACTGGGGGGCAATGTGCTGCCAGTGCCATTCCCCCAGTCTCAGCCCAGACTGATGGAAACTCCTGGAGCCACTCCTCCAGTCGAAGGTCAGGTACAGGAGCCACTTGGTGTAATCCTCAGTCATGTCACTAATTACCAACACATGAACAGGTTTTCCAATCTCATTGAGCAGTTTAGCTCCTTTCTCAGAAAAATGTATCTAAGCTTTCATTTTTGTCAGTAAGTCTCACCCTAACAGGGGGTATGGACATTCTGGAATACCTGGCCTGCTCCTAAGTCCACTGTTCTTCAAGTAGTCCATGAATAGGGTCTAGTCCCTGTGGCCCCTTGGACCCAAGTTTGTTTGTTTGTCATGGGCCCATCAGTCTTTAATAACACTGAATTCTGAGCTCCTGTGTCCACCATGAAATCAGTCTTTTCCCCCTCCACTTTTAGGGTTACCCTAGGTTCAGGGTGGGGGGTGGACCCTGTCTCCCCTAATCACTGTCCATGTCTCTCTGACAAAAGACTTTGGCATCTCTTTTAGTCACTTTTTGGGGGCATTCTCTTGCCCACTGCCCTTCCTTTTTACAATAAGCACACTGATTTCTCTCCAGCCAGGGTCTTCCTTTACCTTTTGGCCTTTTTTCTTCTCCGGCCACTGGCTGCCGCAGTTTTCTCTGGTGTTCGTCCGGACTGGCAGTAGCAGCTAGTAATAATTTAGCCAGATAGTGGTTTTGTCGCTTTTCTTTTTTTTAAATTTCTTTCTGCTCAACACTTTCCCTTCTATTGTACACTTTCTCAGCCACTATAACTAAGTTTCTAATGCTTTTTTCTCCTAGGCGTTCTAACTTTTGTATTTTCCTTTTAATATCTGGGGCTGCCTGATTAATGAAAGCCAAAATCAAGGTGGCTGCATTTTCTTGTGACTCTGAATCATATGAGGTGTATCTCCTGAAAGCTTCCTGCAGTCTCTCCAGGAATGCAGCTAGACTTTCATCCTGGCCCTGTGTAACATCATAGACCTTACTCAAATTTGCAGGCCGAATGCAACCCTATCCTGCCACTAGAAACCTTGTCTGCCTACAAGAGATGGCCAGTTGAGACTCCCCCCATTATTAAGAGTCCTCATTAGAATCACCATCATAGATGCCAGAAAATTTTCACTGCACTAGGTTTTTACAACACTCCCCAAATGCCCCCCAATTCCAGCTGTCTCTCCTTACACTCTCTCTATCCCATTTCCCCCACCACCTGACCCTCCCCTCCCATTCTCTGCTCCCAGTCTGCTCATAAAATCTATTTTCCTCTCCCAGAGACATCCATGTGTCCCCCCCACTCCTCTTTACCTAACCTCTATGGGTCTATGGATTGTAGCTTGGTTGCCATTTACCTAATAGCTAATAACCACTTGTAAGTGAATACATACCATATTTGTCTTTCTGGGTCTGGGTTACCTCACTTAGAATGGTTCTTTTCTAGTTCTCTCCATTTGCCTGCAAATTTCATGATGTCAATTTTTTAACAGCTAAGTAATACTCCATGGTGTAAATGTACTACATTTTCTTTTTCCATTCTTTTGTTGAGGGACATCTAGGTTGTTTCTAGTTTTGGGCTATTATGAATAAAGCTGCAGTGAACATGGTTGAGCAAGTGTCCTTGTGGTAGGATGGACTGTCCTTTGGAAATATGCCCAAGAGTGGTATAGCTGGGTCTTGATGTAGATTGATTCCCAGTTTTCCCGAGGAACCACCATATTGGTTTGCATAGTGGCTGTACAAGTTTGCACTCCCACTAGCAGTGGAGAAATGTTCCCCTTGCTCCATGTCCTCAGCAGCATGAGCTATCACTGTGTTGCTGATCTTAGTCATTCTGACAGGTGTAAGATGGAATCTCAAGTAGTTTTGATTTGCATTTCTCTGATGGCTAAGAATGTTGAACATTTCTTTAAGTGTTTTTCAGCTATTTGGGATTCCTCTGTTGAGAATTCTCCGTTCAGATTTGCACCATTTTTAAAATTGAGTTATTTGGTTTTTTGATGCCTAGTTTCTTGAGTTCTTTATGTATTTTGCATATTAGCTGTCTAATGGATGTGGAGCTGGTAAAAAAAAAAAATTCTCATGCTGTAAGCTGCTGCTTTGTCCCATTGACAGTGTCCTTTGTCTTACAAAGCTTTATAGTTTCATGAGGTCCCATTTATTAATTGTTGATCTTAGTGCCTGTGCTAATGATGTTCTGTTCAACAAGTCCTCTCCAGTGCCAATGAGTTCAAGGATATTTTCCACTTTCAGGTTCAGTGTATTTGATTTTATGTTGAGGTTTTTGATTCACTTGGACTTGAGTTTTGTGCAGAGTGATAGATAAGGATCTATTTGCATTCTTCTACATGCTGACGTTGAGTTAGACCAGTACCATTTGATGAAGATGCTGTTTTCTTTCCAGTGTGAATTTCTGGCTTCTTTATCAAAAGTCAGGTGTCACTGGGTATGTTCGTTTATTTCTGGATCTTCAGTTTGATTCCATTGATCAATGTGTCTGTTTTTATGCCAATACCATGTGGTTTTTATTACTATAGACATCAGAAGATGGAAGAATCTCCTATGTTCATGGATCGGTAGGATTAACATAGTAAAAATGACTATCCTACCAAAAGCAATCTACAGATTCAATGCAATCCTCATCAAAATTCCAACACAATTATTTAACAGACTTTGAAAGGCCAATTCTCAACTTCATATGGAAAAACAAAACCCAGGATACCTAAAACAACCATAAACAATAAAAGAACTGCTGAAGGGCCCACAATTTCCCATTTTAAGTTGTACTACAGAGCTGCCCCAGTTCTTTAGTGTTTACATTCCCTTATTAGTAATAAGACGATGTTCCCATGTGCCTAGTGGCCTTGTGGCTTCTCCCCTTTTACTTGCCTATTTGTTACCTTTGTTCACTGCAATGATAGGTTGCTGTTTGTTGCTGATTTCCAGTTATTTGCATCACGAGTATCTTGTCTGGCTTATTTTTTTGTGATTTGGGGTTTTTGTTTGTTTGTGGGTTTTGGTTTTGTTTTGTTTTTAGTTTTTGTTTGTTTCTTTAAGTAAGTTTTTATTCAGGTTGAATATTTTCTTTTCTTCCTTTCTTTCTGTTTTTGCTTTTTCAAGCCAGGTTTCTCTGTGTAGCCCTGGCTGTCCTGGAACTTGCTCTGTAGACTAGGCTGGCCTTGAACTCACAGAGATCTGCCTGCCTCTGCCTCCTGAGTGCTGGAATTAAAGGTGTGTGCCACCACCACCTGGCTTACAAATGTTTTATTAATGTACCATATACAAACTGGAAAGGAGTCAGAAGTTGAAATATCTGCATCATAACAAACAGGTGGCAATTCAACATCCAGGGTAGAGAGAGCACTGGAAGGAGGCTGCAGCAGATTGATTCCATGGGAGAAGGGGCATCTTCACAGGCAAAGGGGGCAGGGGTCCAGGTTCTGTACTTTCTCAAGCTCTTTCTTCATGTGTATGATCATGAGAGGTACTCCATTCAAGGGGAGGTGTTGATCTGATGCTCCTAAGGAAGGTCAGAACTTTAGTCTTGAGAAGTGGTCCTCAAACTTCCTAATGCTACAATCCTTTAATACAGTTCCTCATGTTGTGGCAACCGCAAACCATAAAATTATTTTCGTTGCTACTTCATAACTGTAATTTTGCTACTGTTTTGAATTGTAAATATCTGATATGCAACCCCTGTGAAAGGTGCCATTTGACTCCTTATGGGGTCACGACCCACACAGTGAGGACCATTGGTCTAGAAGATTGAAGAGGAAGAATTTTTCTATTTCTGGAACAGAACTTTGTACTTTAACAGTCTCCCTGGTGACCTTTTTCACAGTGAAAGTTAGTTGTTTTGTTTGAGGAGGTATTAGTCTTCACTGACTTTTCTATAGTTCTTAACCAGCCTTTCTGCCAGTGTTGTGTAAGGCTGATGGAGCACTGAACACTCTGCCAACTTGTGGTTTTAAAACCTGCTGTTTCTCATCCAAGGTTTTTACACCAGATCCCAGCCTCAACCCATCCTTAGCCAAATGGTGTCCACATTCTCCATTATCCTCATCTACGGAGACCAGAGTAGCCATCCCAGATTACTCCAAGACTCCAAGTTTTCTAAAACTCGATGAGAACATTTTTTCACATTCACTTCTCATGGTTAAGAACACTTATATGCATACATTTAATTTTTTTTCTGTTAATTTTTTCTTCATAATTAATATTAACCTTTCTCTTTAAATAATAATGTAATCTAATGAATTTCTTTGTGATTTCATGGTTTGGTTTTGTTGTTTTGTTTTACAAGACAGGGTTTCTCTGTGTAGCCTTGGCTGTCCTGGAACTCACTCTGTAGGAACTCACTCTGTAAACCAGGCTGGCCTTGAACTCACAGAGATCTGCCTGCCTCTGCCTCCCAAGTGCTGGGATTAAAGGCATGTACCACCACTGCCCTGTTGATTTCATGGTTTTTAATCTCACTTGAGTAAATGGATGTTGAATTGAACCTGGCATATTCAAAAGAATGAAGTATTATAAAGAGTTCACTAGTTTTATTGACTTGATGGTGGGTATAAGCCTATACCATTTGATACGCACAGTAACTTTATAAGTATGTAGTGTGGCTTCATTCTAAAGCACATGAAGTTATGTGGCTTACACAGTGTGGCAGTTTGAATGTAATTGGCTCCCATAAGATCATAGGGAGTGGCATGATTAGGAGGTATGGCTTTGTTGGAGTAGATATGGCCTTGTTGGAGGAAGTGTGTCACTGTGGGGGCAGGGTTTGAGCTCTCCTATGCTCAAGATACTACCCAGTGTCTCAGTCCACTTCCTGTTGCCAGCACAAGATAAAGAACTCTCAGCTACCTCTCCAGCACCATGTCTGCTTGCACCCTGCCATGTCCCACCAAGATGAGAATGGACTGAGCCTCTGAGCTGTAAGCCACCCAGTTAAATGTTTTCCTTTATAAAAATTGTCTCTTCATAGCCATAGAAACCCTAACTAAGACACACAGTCATATTAGCTAAGAGATCAACAAAAGTAACCTATACAAACTACATTTCAGTGACTATAAGGCTGGCCACGTATGCAGGTAAAAATACATATCACAGGGTTGGAGAGATGGCTCAGAGGTTAAGAGAACCGGCTGCTCTTCCAGAGGTCCTGAGTCCAATTCCCAGCAACCACATGGTGGCTCACAACCATCTGTAATGAGATCTGGTACCCTATTCTCATGTGCAGGCAGAACACTGTATAATAAATAAATAATTTTTTTAAAAAGTTTAAAAATACATATCATGATATTCACCCTTTTACTTATATATTTATTTATTTTTAAGACAGTATTTTTATGTAGGCCAAGTTTGCCTTGAACTCACTATGTAGCCAAGAATGACCTAGTTTATAAAGTTCTAAGGATGGAACGCAGGGCTTTGTACTTGCTAGAGGATTGAAGGGGAAAGAGAAGCTCTAACAATTGAGCTATACTCCCAATCCCAGTTAAGCATCTTTCATGTGTCATTCCAAGTACGTTTACAGTTAGCAACCCTCCCTAGCATTTTTTTCCAGAGATGTTTCTCAAACAGGACAAACATTTCACAGTGACCCCACACCCACTTCCTTTGTGTAACTACGCTGGTACCTTATATAAGTGGAATCATATGACATCTGTCCTACTTCCTGGCTTTTAATATGCAAATGTTAGGATATTAGTTTTCATTCAGAATTTTCATTAGGATCTTGAGCACCAATGACACTGTATTCTCATTTTGAAATAATACTGAGCATACCTAGAGGAACATGCAGGAAGCTGTTATGGTAATTCCTAATGGGAAGTTTAAAAGTGGCTTAAGCAGCAGTGAGGTAGCTGCCTCGGGTAACTTAGAAAGACTAAATAGCATTTGAATGTGTTTGATTAAACGTAATTAAGGTTGCAAGCCAGGTAGGGTGGCTCACACCCATTATCCAAGCACCACTAGCAATTAAGGACAGCCTGGATTACATAGTGAGACCCTAAATAACAAAGAATACAAAGTAGCACGTGAGAAAGAAGATATTTGGCTTCTGACATAAATAGTAAAGTTGACCTCTAATAGCTAAAAAAAATCAGTTTGTGAAGTAATTTATCACATTGTTTAAAATACCAGTTGGATTTAATGCAAATGACATGTATATAAGCTTTTGATTTGAGCAAAATGAGCTAAATATGTTAGTTTAAAAATCTTTGAAATGAATGTTCTTCCTGAAAATGGAATTTCACTGCCTACACTTGTACCAACTGTTTTTTTTAAAAGAATGTTCATTTTTTAAAATATATATTCAGCCACACTGTAAAAAATATTATTTAGGGCCAAGGATATGTGTCAGTTGGTAGAGTTTATCTAGGAAGCACGGAACCCTGGGCTTCATCCCCATCGGCATGTAAACCCACTGCTGGTGCAATGTGTGTGATCCCAGGACTCTGGGAGTAGAAGCAGGATGGTCAGAAGTTCAAGGTCATTCTTGACTATATATATAGAATTCAAGGCTAGGCTGTGATATGTGGCTACTGTCTCCAGTAATTTTTTTTTACAGAAAAGAACATTTAGTGCTAAATTTACTCAGTAATGCTTACCTCACAATTGAAAAAGAGCAAAAGGCTAGAGAGATGGCCTGGTGGTTGACCGTGTGTGCTGTTCTTGTGGAGGATCTGATTTCAGTTCCCAGCACCCAAACCCTCTGTTGGCCTTCAGTGATCTCACTCCTCTGTCCTCTATGAGAAATGCTCATAATTATAAAATATCTTTAAAAGCAGTGACGTTTACTCCTAGAGCAGGTGTCATGTTAGTAATTTCCTAGGTACTTAGGTGGGTTGGTTTGTTTTATTTATTTTTTAAATATATGTTGGTATTTTGCCTGCATGTATGTCTGTGTGAGGATGTAGGATTCCCTGAACTGGAGTTACAGACAGTTGTGATCTGCCATGTGGGTGCTGGGAATTGAACCTGAGTCCTTTGGAAGAGCAGCCCAGTGCTTTTTAAATAACTGCTAAGCCATCTCTTAAGCCTCCCCCCTTTTTTTTCTTAAATAGCAATTTCATTTATTTTTGTTTGTTTATTTATTTAGTATGCCTTAAGAGATTTGAAGCACTCTATGAAAATTATATTTCTCAAAAGTTGCTGATAATCCTAGAATAGATTTTTAAATGTAACAGGACATATTAGTTTAAAACTGGAATAGATCAAATGGGTTGAGTTCATATCAAGTTTTTACCATTTATACGTGTAAGGAAGTAATATGTTACCTTTTAGTTCCTATGAAGGTTAAACAAGATAAATTTTAATCTCTAGCCTGGGTGTCTTGTATAGCATATAATTTCACTGTTAGGATAAGTACATAATTCTCCCTGTGTTCTACTGTAATCATCAGATTTTTTTCTAAACATTAATTTTCAAAAGCGTACTTTTTTTGTTTTTCTCATGTCTTTGATCATCCCTCTAACCTAGTGCCTTGTGTCCCAAGGCATCTGACATTAGAGTTCTTGCTTCGGTCATACAAAGTATGTTGCCATAGTTCAGTCTATCAAGTTCACATTAGAACCATTTGCAGAATCTAAAAAAAGTAATTATTATAGGAAAACAAACATCATTTACCCTTCCAGACACACAAGGCAAGCCATCTGTTGTTTATCTAGTCTTGATTCAGAAAAATATAAAAATAGAAGAATGACATTAAATCTAATATGTTGATTTTAGCTTCATTTTTTGATAGGAGTGTTCCCTTTGCTAGACAGTTTCAGAAGAATCACCCATACTTTGAAAGGACTGTGAAGGAAATGGTATTTTTCTTCTTGAACCATGAATGACATGTCAGTAAAGGTTCTTCTTAGCCGTCTTTGTAAGTTTCGCTGCACCAATTAAGGGAAGTAATTTTGGTAGTTTATGCTAGTGTGTGTATGTGTGTGTGTGTGTGTGTGTGTGTGTTACATGTGGGGATGCATTTGTATTTTCAAGTATGTGCTCATGCATGTGGAAGCCAGAAGACAATCTCTGATGTTGACTGGCTGACAATGGAGCTCAAGAATAATTTTACAAAATAAGGAAACTAAGTGTGAAACACAGTTTAACCAAAGTCATACAATTAATTAGTGACAGAATTTGGATGTAAACTGCTTGGTTCCAAAGCCTGTGGTCTTAATATTTTATGCTTTTTCCTATGCAAGAAAACTGATATATCTGAAGGGGCATTTTTATACTTCTGGCTATTTCACTCAGAAGTTGTATCTTTAGGTTAATCACTTCGTTTATAATTTCTTTAGCTCTAATTTTTTTGTTTGAGACAAGATATTATGTAGCCCAAACTGACCTCAGATAAGCTGTGTGATGGAGGATGACCTTGAACTTGTGATCCTCCTGCCTCTACCTCCTAAGTGCTGATATTCCAGATGTGTGCTACCATACCCATTTTATGTGCTTCTCAGGTTCAGCCCAGGCTTTCTTGCATGCTAGGCAGGCATTCTGTCAAGTGAGTTACATCACTAGCCTGAGCTCTCAAATCTTCCAAGATGTCTAAAGTTCTTCTCACATGTAGAATTAAATGAATCTAGAAACTGCTTTCCCATGAACCACATCTTACTTTCTCTTCTTTAAAAAATCTTATTAATTCAAAATTATGCTTCTATTCTTCTGGAATGTTGAGGTTGCTATAGAAGTGGGAGTGATTAAGATGCAACCATTTGTCTTGAGTTCATAGCCTAGTGGAAGAAAGTTAACTGTGAGTCACATAACGCCATGACTGAAGCAAAATTGTTGTGTGAATTCTTCCTATCTTCCATAGAAAATGAACACTTCCTTAGCATGCACCAGAAAAACTAGATAGTCGCTGCACCAGATTTCCAGACAAGTGTTTTATCAACTCTATCTTAAAACACAGCATTTAAGGGGCTGGAGAAATAGCTCAGCAGTTATAAGCACTTGCTGCACTTGGAGAAGACCCAGGTTCCGTTCTCAGCACTCACATTGTGGCTTACAGCTGATAGGATTTTTTTTTTTGCTTGCTTGCTTCCTTTTTAAATCATGAAGTTGCAAACAATTTGGAGAAGTTTTAAAGATCTCTTCATTGTGTACAGGGCTGAGAACGCTGTCAGTTATAACATTGCTGTGTAAAGAAGAGCCCTTGTTTATTGTTCTATAAAAACTGATTTCCCTTTTCTGATTATTTTTTAATCTACATTTGAAAGACAAAACCTTCCTTAAAATTTACTTTTTGTGTGATTTGCTTTACAGGAGCAAATTAAACAGTTCTTTTTGTTTGTTTGTTTGTTTGTTTGTTTGTTTGTTTTTTAATCCACTAGAAAAATTATACTCTCTACCTGTGTGAGCATCACTGTTACACTATGCATGGGGGTTATCGTTCCTTATGCTCACCAAGATTAAGATAATTCTGTACTTTTGTTTCCCACTTACTGCACCTATCATTTTGTAGTCTATGTGGATAGTGTTGTTTCCCTACTTTCTAGCTATTCCCTCTTGTAACACAGACAATGACATCATCTAAATGATGATCAACACTTGTCGTAGAATTGGATGTTGCCCTTTACTTAATCAAATATAACTTCTTCATAATGCCAGCAAGGCAAAGAATGACAAAATTGAGATAACTGTTGTTTCTATTTTCCTTTTGAGCTCTTGAGTAAGTTTTGGCTTGTGGAATTTTTCTGTGGGGTCAGCTAACTAACAGGTGCAGTCTATATTGATACATGCATGACAGGCCTGTCAGGTAGCAGTCATATTTCGTGGTATCATCTGAACATTTGCATTCTGCTTGGGCAATTCATTCGGAATCAGGCAAGTTCTGCTCTCCTTTGTCTTTTGGCCCTCTGATCTCTCCCTTGTAGTTACAAGCTTGAATAATGAGAGACAAATTTGTTCTTGAATCATTAAATTTCATTTTTTATTTACTTAAAGGTTGACAGTGAATAGTTATACAGCAATCATTGGTAAAACTCAAGTTGTTGAACTCCGTTACAGTTGGCCACACTGGCTGCTCTCAATTTTATAAGAAGTAATTATCTTCAGAAGGCAATCTCTCTGTTTAAAAGACAAAGATTATCTATAAAATGTTTGAACAGTGAATTTATATTGATTTCCTTCCAGTGATCAAAGGAAAATCTGGGGACTGAAATCCTACTTTATTATACATTTTTCACCATGGCACAAATAAACTGAGATTTAGAGAGGAAGAGAAATAAAAAGATGGAAGAGTGAACTGCTAACAGCTCTTTACTTGCCCAACCGTGTGCTGCTTTACTTGAAAGACAGTGCTTTTGTGAAAGGGACAAATTATAGTTTATAAGCCATGCCTGATGCGTGTAGCAGTCCGCATTCCCTGACTGCTTCACCCTTGCTCCACTGCTCTGTCGTGCTTCCTCAGACATGAAGAGCTCTCAGTGAAACTTGGTGCCACTCTGTGCCATGGCTTGCTTGTCTCTCTGTGCTACATTATCTTAATTACTACAGCATTATAATAGGCTTTTATGTCGATAGGGCAAGTAATTGACTTTTCAAAGTGTAATAAAAGTAAAGGCTGATAAAGCAGCATAATGTAATTAAGAAGTGTATAAAAGTTGTAACTCAAAGCTTCAATTCAAGAACTGGTGGCTGAGAGTGTGGCTCAGTGGTAGATCATTTGTCTAAGCACACAGAAGATCCTAGGTTCTGTCGTCAGCTCCCAAGAAAACAACAAAAAAATCCTACTCTGTGTTACTCGTATGACAGGCTGTCTGAACCTGATTGTTTATTTTCATGTGGCTTTACATGATTACGGGCTTGATATAAGTCAGTGTTTTATGATTAGCATATTTTAAAACATAAAAGCTTATCAAGCACAGTATGTATCTCCATTAGAAAAGTACAGATTTTGCTTGGTAAGGGAAAAGAGTCAAGAGCCAAAGACTCTGCCAACCTGAGTCAAAGCAAAAATCCAACAACAGTTTAGGCTACCAAATAATGTGTGCAAGAATGAACAGCACTGGTTGGTCGTGGAAAAGTCATGGACGACTACCAGAGTTACAGAGAGCTTTATTAGGAAGAAATAGGGGACAGGAGGGAGGAGCCGGGCCTGGTGGGGGAGGGAAGCAGGGAGCAGAGCAGAGAGGAAACAGAAAGAAGGGGGTGGGGGTCTGCGGTCAGCTTTTTAAGTCGGAGACTGCGTGACCACGCTGCGGTACGCAGTCGCCTGCACCCACTGATGATATAAGACGTTAGACACAGGACCCCGAGCTGCGCAATTACAGAATTCTAACAATGTGAATATACCGTAGGTGGTTTTCTTTTTGTGCAAGGTTTTCCCTCCTTAACATGAGTAATTTTTTCCATTTACTTAGCATTTAAACTTCAGGGCTTTGTTAGATTATTAATCTAAATAGGAAAAAATAAGATATAGGTGAATGTTTTCCAGGTGATGCTTCAATAAAGCCATCTAGCAGTACTATTAGCTAAAATTAGAATATTGTGGAGATCAGGTGTTTAGAAGATAATGTCATCTAGGTTGTTTATAGCTAGCCAGGCTTTTGTCAAAAAAAAAAAAATAGATGTAGGTGTCTCCTTTATCTGGGAGTCTTCTTGGTTTCCTAGATGGCAAGCCAAAGAAATACATAGGATGAATTGAGTTAGGATTATGTGATCATTAGTTTTGAATATCAGCCTGGTGCAATCTGTTCTAGACCACTAGGGAAAGAGAATCTCAATGGGGGATGGTCTAGATCCGGTTGGCCTCCAGCTATGTTGGTGGGGAATTATCTTAATTACAGGAAATGATGTGGCTTCAAAGACCCAGTCTCCTATGGATAACACCATGGATTTGGGTCGTAGACATGTAAAAGTAGAGAAAACTAGCTGAGCACCAATCATGGATACATTCATTGTGTCCCTGCCCTGACTGTGGCTGTGATAAGGCCACTTGTCTCACGGTCCTGCTGCTGTGGCTCCCTGGAGTGGTTAGGCTGAAACCTGGAATTGTGAACTAAAGTAAACCCTCTGTCCCAAAGGTTTTTTGGTTCTTGGTTTGTTTGTTTGGTTGGTTGGTTTAGTTTGGTTTGTGTTTTGGTCAGAGTATTTTATCACTGCACCAGAAACAAAACTTAAGACAGGTTATATTTTATAACATCAGAAAGATTCTGGTGTTTTCAAGAACTTTTATAAAAGATAAAACAATGTAGTGCTTCTCATTTGTCCCCTTTACTATTTAAGGATCGATTTATTTTTCAAGTTTTTTCCTTTAAACTATTAATTTACTTCATTATAGGGTTATTTTAAGTAAAACTGAACATATATTCCTTTTCCCTTATTTAGATACATTTATTTGATGGGCTTTGCCCTGTGTGACTGTTTATATAATACCCACCCTCAGTATTTTTGTGTTCTCTGGGATGTATAACCAGACAATGCATTCTCCAAGCTCTTTCTCTCAGAAGCTCCTTCTGCAGCAGTCACTTGACATTCTCCCCTTGGTGTCCTGGACTTGAGCTCCAACACTCAGCACATTTCTTGAGTCACTGTCTTGCCATCCCCAAGTGCTCACTCGTTTCTCCTGGAATCGTGGGTCTAAGCGGAATCTTGCAATACTCTGTTCAGTGCTCCTTCCCTGCTCTCCTTCAAATCCCCTGTGTGCTGCTTGCATGACTGAGGGTTTTTGTGGTTGCTCTGGGTGTTGCCGATTTTGTTTTCAGCACTCCTTCCCTTTAAACATTTCTGTTATGTGAGCAATGTTGATTTATGAAAGACAGTAGTACTATACAGCATGTAAAACACTGGAGGAAAGGACTTGGAAAGTAGGACTTCTCGTCTGTGCTCGCTCCACCTCCCCTTTCTGGGTAGTCTTAATCTCCCCATGTTTTAGACATGTGTCTAAGCTCCAGAATGCCCAGTTGCATGATGTTTCCAAGCTTAATTTAGAACTCTTAATATTTCTCCTAAAACCTGCTTCCTGCATCTCACCCCCAGTTTCCCCCCAATTCTCTGATTGGTATTTGCGTCCCCCAGTTGCTTAGACACTTAATTGGGAGGCATCTGCGAGCCTTGTCTCCTCTCATACTTTGCATTCAACCCATTAGCTTTGTACAGTCTCCACTTCCTCCCCTGACCAAGCATTCATCCGCTTGCACAGTGGCCTTCTGCTTGCATCTTACTCTTTCACAGTTTGTTCAGTATGGTAGCCATAATAATGTTTGAAAACATACGTGAACTTGGTTACCCCTTTGAATAAAGCCCTTCAATGGCTTCCTGTTGTACTGGAATAAAATTTGTATTCTTGCCGGGCGGCAGTGGCACACACCTTTAATCCCAGCACTCGGGAAGCAGAGCCAGGCGGATCTCTGTGAGTTCAAGGCCAGCCTGATCTACAGAGCAAGGTTCAGGACAGGTGCCAAAGCTACACAGAGAAACCCTGCCTTGAAAAACAAAACAAAACAAAAGCTTTGTATTCTTACCACTGCCTGCAGGACCAGACATCATCGATTCCCGCTGCTTCTTTGTGTCTCCTGTCATCCTCCTCCTCCTGCATGCTCGGCTCTAGCTGGCTCTAGCTGGCTCTAGCTGGCTCTAGCTGGCTCTAGCTTTACTGGCCACTTTGCTTTTCTTCAAGAGTAACAGATTTTCCTTAGGATTATCATTATCAATGTTTGTTTGAAATACTTGCACTCCAAAATATACCCTCAACCCCGACTTAATGTGTCGTGTTTGTGGAGAGACCTTGGCCATTCTGATAGTATCTAATCCTTCTCTGTCATTTCATACCCCAAATACTCTTCTCTCCTCTGCTCCTCGCCTTGCTTTAGTTACTTTATTGCTCCCTGAAAGCCTAAGATTTCCTCATTCCCTGTGTATTAGCATTCTACCTTCGCTCTCCCTAGAATGGAGATTCAACAAGGGCACAGAATTTTCTGACTCATCTGCTGCGGAACATAGTAACACTCAAAATTTAAATGACTGAAGGTCCAAATAAATTTCACTTTAAGGTGGATCATTTTGATTCCTTATCTACAAAATGAAGGGCTTACACAAAGTCCATGAGTATTCCAACCTCAGCTGATCCTTCCCTTATAGGCACAAGTTCAAGGCACTTCACTTTTCAAGTGATTTGTGGAGACACATTGCTCAGGCCAGTACTTGACAGCTGCAACACTTCTAGGAATCACGTGATTTCCGTTGAGCTCTCCCATTGCACTTCCTGTTTACAGCTTTACTAGTTTATTTTCTAAAGTTATTCATGTCTTCCTCATTGTATTTAAATTTCTTTATTATTATTTATGTAGATGAGTGTTTTGGTGCATATGTGTCTGTGTGTATACCTAGTGCCCAAGGAGGCCAGAAAAGGGCATCTGATCCCCAAGAACTAGAGTTAGAGATTGTTGTGAGCCACCATATGGATGCTAGGAATCAAACCCAAGCCCTTTGGAAGAACAGCCAATGTTCTTAACTTCTGAGGTATCTCTCTAGCCCCTCTTTGTATACAGAATTAAATCACCTCTGTACAGTTAAATATCTTTTTCTGGTCAGTCCTCATTTGACCACTCATTGGATATAAGCAAATGTGATTTGAAGCGTATTTCTTAGCCACTTCATTCTTGCTATACTCTACCTCGGTAGGGATTCCCCTTCCCATCGCTCTCTCTGGATACATACAACCATGGTTAATGTATATGTTAATTGGTTTGGTGGATTTTTAAATCATGGAGAAGACAACAAAATTAGATGTAAAAATTAGTGTCTCCTTAACTGCGGTTTTTCCAGCCAGGATGTGGTGGCACACACCTCTAATCTTAGTACCTAGGACGTTAAGGCAGGAGAAGCAATAGTTCAAAGCCAAGCTTGTGTGGTAGCTCACCCACGTGCTGTGCACTCAGGTGTCAGAGGAGGATTACTATAAGTTCAAGGCCAGCTTGGGCTTCAGAGTGAAACCTTGTCTTAAAAAAAAAAAAAAAAAAAAAAAAAACAGAGCCAGGCGGTGGTGGCGGCGCACGCCTTTAATCCCAGCACTCGGGAGGCAGAGCCAGGCGGATCTCTGTGAGTTCGAGGCCAGCCTGGGCTACCAAGTGAGCTCCAGGAAAGGCGCAAAGCTACACAGAGAAACCCTGTCTCGAAAAACCAAAGGAAAAAAAAAAAAAAAAAAAACAGGCCGTGGAGCCAGAGGGAGAATGAATGTGTGCTAGTTCAAGGGATTCCCATGTTAAAGGACATTGTTTTAAAATAGAAACAGTAAATAAAAAGAAGATTTTTCTGAGATGAATAGGCTCATCAACTATAGGACAATGCCTAGAATTTGCCCTTTCCAACTCTTCAGTGTCCTACCGGCTTAGAAAAAAAAAAAATGAGTCAACAGTTTTCTTACTCCAGGACCTTTCAGAAATTTCAGCATACTAATGTAAAAAATCCTTCAAGAGGGGGTTATGGTCTCCGTGTTTTATTTCAGCACTGAGTATCTTTTTTTAAGCTTTATTTTTATATGTCTGAGTGAGTATATGACACATATGTGTGGGTGCTTGAGGAGACCAGAAGAGGGTGTCAGATCCTCTGGAGCTAAAGTTACAGGCATGTATAACCACCCCCTCCCCAGTATGGGTGCTAGGAACTGAAATCAGAAGTGCTCCTAACTGCGGAGACATCTCTCCAGCCTCACCCGGGAGACAGCAGTGCTCCGGGAGATGTATTTTTGAACATTTGTTAGGTACAAGCATTGTTGTAACTATGTGTCGGTTTTTGTTTTTGTTTTTGTTTTTTATGAAACACACCTTTGTTCGTTAATATTTTAAGAAACTCTTCCTTTAAAAATGTGTTGTGGGATTGGAGAGAAAGCTCAGAGAAATGGCTAAGAGCACTTGCTGCCCTTGCCGTGGACCTGGATTCAGTTCCCAGCACCTGCATGACAGCCTACAGTCCAGTTCCCAGAGATCCAGTGCCATCCTCTGGTCTGTGTAGGAACCAGGCATGCAGATGGCACATGGACATACATGCAGGAAAAACACTACACACATAAAATAAGTAAATATTTAAGAACATATATTGAACCTGGGCATGGTGGTGTACACCTTTAATTCCAGGCCTTAGATCTCTGAGTTCAGCATAGTCTGTAGAGTGAGTTCCAGGACACCCAGGGCTACACAGAGAACAACAACAACAACAAAATTGGTTAAAACAACAACCAGAATGCTAGTGATAAGTAAAAGACAATAAGGAGTATTGAATGCAAAATTAAAGACTACCAGAGGCAAAAGTCTCCAGAGTAAAAGCAGGGGTCTCTCCAGCAGCAGCAGGACTTTGCAGACAGTGGACTTGATAGTAACAAATGTTAGCATGGCTATGCTGTATGTCCACTCAAGGTTAATGGACAGAGAGGCTTTTAGACAAAGGACTGGCATACCCTACCCAAGAAGGCATCCAAGAGCATTGTGTCAGTGGGAAAAGAAGGGAACCTGAAGGGAGAAATTTTAAGTAACTCTAGGCAGAGTTAGTAATGACAAAATAATATTTTTGTGAAAATTACTCTGAATACTTGAAAAGCTAGGTAGCTATGGAAAGAAGCACTGTCTGGTGAAGAGGATGTGGTGCTGAATAATTTTAACTGTAATTTTTTTCCCTTTTTTCTTTTCTTCCCCGACCCCCCCTTTTTGGTTTTTTTGAGACAGGATTTCTCTGTATAACAAACAGTCCTAACTGTCCTGGAACTTGCTTTGTAGACTAGACTAGTCTTGAACTCACAGAGATCCACTTGCCTCGGCCTCCTGAATGAGGGATCAAAGGCATGCGCCAGCACTATCAAGCTTTTAACTAATTTCTTTCTGATAAAGCCAAGCATAAGTAGCCAGGTGTCATGGCTTACGCCCTTGATCCCAGCACTCAGGAGGCAGAGGCAGGTGGATCTCTGTGGGTTTGAGGCCAGCCTGGTCTACATAGGGAGTTCTGCATCAGCCAGGGATATACAGTGAGACCCTATCTAAAAATTTTTAAAGGAAAAGTTACATTTAAATACATATGTATTTATGAGTATCAGTCATGTATTGAACACTGCGTATGGCCCTGGAAATAAAACACTTGGAGATTAAGTGAACCTTCATCTTCGTGGAGTTTACATTTTAGTGGCGAACTACTCATTGCTTTTAAAAGGCACAGCTGGCACAAAGACAGGAATTGGGGAAAGCAGTCTATGAAAAGGTGTTGGGGAATCCTTGAAAACGTATTGGTATGGGGAAGAAGAGAGCTAGTGAACAGTGTTAGACAAAATATAAGGCGAAAGAGCATTAATAAAGTAAGACAAGTGGCTAGAGCATCCACCTTGACTAGCAACATAAAAGTGACAGTTGACAGGATAATCGGCAGGTTCACAGTCATGTAAGTGTTTAGTGTATCTCTGCTAAAACCAAAAGGAAGACAGAAAATTAGTGGAGAATATAAAAGATTTAGGGTTGGAGAGATGGCTCAGTTAAGAGTACTCACTGCTCTTTTGAGGATCCAAGAAGATTATCCATAGAACTTTAGAAATGAGAATACTAATTGTAACATGATTTCACTGCTGTCTGTTGTGTTTATAATTTCTATACTTGCCTTTAATAGAGGAACATATTTAAGGTGATTTTCTTTACTTCCCTGTAGGTTACTCAGATGAGTCGTCCGGACCTGATTCTCTTTCTGATGAAGTATCTGATGGCTCTCATAGTCGGGATTCCCTCTATATTTTGGGTTGGAAGCAAAAAGACATGCTTTGAATGGGCCAGTTTTTTCCATGGTCGTAGGAAAAAAGAGTAAGTTAATGAGTTCCCATAGTAGTAACAGCCCTTGTGTGTGTGTGTGTGTGTGTGTGTGTGTGTGTGTGTGTGTGGGTGTGTGTGGGTGTGGGTGTGGGTGCGCGCGTGCGTGCATGCACGCGCATGCCTGCATGTGTGCGCGAGAGCTTGTTGGATTTGGAGAAGTATTCTAACAAGATTATAGCTATCAGCAGTGACTAGTAATATTTGGCACAGAAGCATGGCTTTAAAATGAAAAATTAGCTGGACACAGTGGCTTGTGCCTATAGTCCTAGTTACTGATTAGGCTGAGGCAGGAGGATTAGGAGTTTGAGGCCACACTGGGCAAGATAGGAAGACTCTGTCTTAAAAACAAACAAATAAATAAATAAATAAACAGACAACTGAAAATCTGCTTTTCAGAAAATGGCTGAGCAGAGCCATACAAATGCTTCCCCGTTCCAATCTTTAGTAAGGAGGGAAGACTAAGCGTTGCAAGATATTCACATAGTTTTCTTTTTCTCTTCCTGTTTACCTGGCCTCCCTGACTTCCGTGGGAAGGTGGGTGTGTATTCTCATCTCTTTTCAGATGAGAAACTAAGCAGCTTAAACACCTGGCCACAGCCACATAGCTGCTCAGTGTAAGAATTAGTAACTTCAACTTCTATTTGAAGTTTTCCGTGGCTTTTCGTGGTCTGCCACACATGTGAAAAGATAGACTATTGCTCCGTTTCTAATTTAGTGCACATTAAAGGTTCATAACCTTAAATTCTTTCTTTTATTTAATTGTAGTCTGAAGCTGTTGAAAGAGCTAATTAAGAGTAGTGGTAATAGATAGTATCATATTCCTGATTTTAATGAAAATATTTCTGGTT
Organism: Peromyscus maniculatus bairdii; assembly: GCF_049852395.1. Lineage (NCBI taxonomy): Eukaryota > Metazoa > Chordata > Mammalia > Rodentia > Cricetidae > Peromyscus > Peromyscus maniculatus. The sequence continues at coordinate 63,390,378 of NC_134860.1, read as the reverse complement.
AGCCAGGTGGTGGTGGCACACACCTTTAATCCTGGCACTCAGGAGGCAGAAGCAGGCAGATTTGTGTGAGTTCGAGGCCAGCCTGGTCTACAGAGTGGGTTCCAGGACAGCCAGAGTTACACAGAGAAACCTTGTCTTAGAAGAAAGAAAATATTTTTAGTGGTTCTTGATGTTTTCATTAAATATGATGCTGCTTTTAGAGGTGACATATTTTTTCTTTGTAAGAACTTATCTATTGGTACTCTATTATAAATATCAAGAATACATTAAATGGATTAAAGGACTAGATGTAAAGGACTCATCAAATACCTGTTTTCACCTGTCAGCCCAGTGCTGAGAAGAACAGGGACTGTTACAACCCTGTTAATTTGAGAACTTACACATACTTCCTCAATAAATGATCAAGGCTTTACATGTTGGGGTTGATTTTTTCAATCAACGTCATTTAATTTTAACTTTAGCTGATCCTCACAGATACTTTACAGTGATTTAACTCGATTTTTTGTTAATTCATCATAATGCACACCTATCTACTGCCCATCCTGCCATAACATTTAAAACTTTTACTTTTGATAATTTGTCCCTTTAAATTGTTTAGGACTCCAATGAATATTTGCTTAATTTAGATTTTCATATCACTTTGTTCTGAGGTTGACTACTCAGGTTTGTTCTAACAGGAGACTGCTGTTCCTGCTGCTGAGTCAAGATGGAGCCTTAAACTGCTCTTGAAAATTAAAATTGTATCCAGTTATCATGAAGCCATTATTACTTCTGCAGAGCATGAAATAAAACTTTTTCCTATCTTATCATTATTTTTAAAAGTATTTTGGGACCATGGGGGCTGGAGAGCTGGCTCAAGGGTTAAGAGCACTGACTGCTTTTCTAAAGGACCCGAGTTCAATTTCCCAGCACCCACATGGCAACTCACACCTGTCTGCAACTCCAGTTTCAGGAGACCCTGACACCCATGACAAAAACACCAATGCACATAAAAATAAAATTAAAAAAATATTTTGAGACCTAAAGGGTCACAGGTATCTTTAGCTAAAAGGGATTTCTTAGAAATAATGGACTTATCAGCCTTCATTTCATAAATAAAATGAAGGAAAGACAGGATAGTTACTTGCTGAGATCGCCTATGTGCTCACAAAACTGGAACTACAATCTTGATTTTCTTACTCTGTCACAGCACTTTAGAGCAGAATGGCATTGGGTTTATTTTGTTGTTGTGTTTTGACACAAGGTCTTATGTAGGTTAGCCTGGCTTTGAATGTGAAGATAACCTTGAACTTCTGATTCTCTTAGCTCAACATCCCAGATGCTAGGATTTCTGGCATCAGGCCCAGTTTTTGACAGAGATTTTTGTTACAGTCTGTCCTCTGTCAAAAATGTCACCTCAAATCGGCCCCCAAAGACTTAATTTGAGGAGCAGTTAATTTCAAGACGATCATCCACCAGTATTGTTTTGTTGGTCTGTAGGAATGTTTGTATCTTAAACTTCCTGTTGTATTGTGTAGGATAGTGAATGAGAGCCGGCAGGTGCTCCAGGAACCCGACTTTGCTCAGTCGCTCCTGAGGGACCCAAACACTCCTATTATCCGGAAATCAAGAGGAACTTCCACTCAAGGGACATCCACACACGCTTCCTCAACTCAGCTGGCCATGGTGGATGACCAACGGAGCAAAGCGGGGAGTGTCCACAGCAAAGTGAGCAGCTACCACGGCAGCCTCCACAGGTCACGTGACGGCAGGTGAGCCCTGGGGGCGCCGTAGTTTACTAGACAGGGGCCAGGTCTGAAATAGAGGTGGACCGTTCCTAAGCTTTCTTAACTTTCTGATTATAATTGTCCCAGATTAGGGGACTTAAAGCCAATCAAAGGACTTTGGGGTTTAGACAGACAGTATGACGTTACTGTAGGGCACTGAGTGGGAAGAAGGAGGACTGGTCAGTTTAGAAAGATGAATTTAGCCAGGCAGTGGTGTGGTGATATATTGTATACCCCAATATATTGTGAACGCTAATAAACTTTTTTTTTTTTTTTTGGTTTTTCGAGACAGGGTTTCTCTGTGTAGCTTTGCACCTTTCCTGGATCTCACTCTGTAGACCAGGCTGGCCTCGAACTCACAGAGATCTGTCTGCCTCTCGAGTGCTGGGATTCAAGGCGTGCACCACCATTGCCCAGCTAATAAACTTTTTTGAAAGATCAGAGAAACGGAACAAGCCATAGCCAACCTCACCTTGCCAAACCCTCAGCAGATCCTGTTTCCATGAATCCTTAGACTGAAATCCTCTGAGTCCTCACCCCTGAGGGTCTCAGTTGAACTGCTGCTTAGTTCCTGTCTCCTCATGCCTTATATACCGTTCTCCACCCAGGCATGTCACTTCCTGAGATTAAAGGAGAGTGTGCTTTCCAAGAAAAGGCATGAGATCTCAAGTGCTGGGATTAAAAATGTGTGCCACCACTGCCTGGCTCTGTTTCCAGTGTGGCCTTGATCTCATAGAGATCACATGGATCTCTGCCTCCAGAATGATAGGATTAAGGGTGTGTGCCACTGCTCTCTGGCCTCTATGTCTAATCTAGTGGCTGGCTCTGTCCTCTGATCCTCAGATAAGTTTATTAGGGTACACAATATATTGGGGTACACAATATAACACACAGTGGTGGTGCACACCTTGGGAAGCACAAATGGGTGGATGTCTGTGAGTTCAAGGCCAGCTTGGTCACAAAGGGAGTTCTAGGATGGCCAGAGTTATTACATAGAGAAATCCTGACTTGAACCCTCCCACCCCCAAAATAATGTGGATCTGAGGAGCTGTAGAGATAGATGGTTTAGCAATTAAAAGTACTTGCTGTTTCAAAGGACCTGAGTTCAGTTCCCAGCACCCACATCAGACAGCTCCAAACCATCTGCATCTCTCACTCCAGAGGATCCAACACCTTCACAGGAACCTGTACTCAGATGCACATACCTACATGCAGGCATGCACACATTAATATAATTAGAAATAATAAAAGTAAATCTTAAAGAGTATAGATCTAGAATGATAAAACTAGATTCCTTGCCTATAAAGGTGAAATAGTAATAGCCACGCCTTCTGTAATGTCATAAAAATTCAGTGAGATAATGTGCCAATTCACTAGAAACAGAGCCTGTGCCAGTGTCAGATATGTTGCGGTTATTAATGTTAATCAGCACATAAAGTAAAATATAAACATAAAGCAAAATATATTCCAGGGCTATGGAAGTGTTTTCTTAAGGAGCCAAATTGTAAACGCTTTAGTCTTTTTAATTAAAGTGGCAACCACTGCTCAGACCTCCTGTAGCAGTGTGTACTCAGATGAGCTTCATCTCAGTAGCCTTAGTTATAACCAGGAGTTAGCAGATGTGGCATTAAGTCCCTTTGTCAGCCTGCTATTTTGTGGGACGCTGGGGTTTAGACCCAGGGTTTGAGAATGCTAAGCAAGGATTTTACCACTGAGCTACATCCTAGTACCTGGTACCAAGCCCTTGTTTATTAGGTGCAGTGGAAGCAGAGACTAGGAGTGACTGTGATACCATGGAGACAGTTCAGAAAATGCTTCAGAGAGATGGCTGGAAGGAAGCCTGGATGTAGGGTTTGCATTAAGTTTGAGATTGGGATACTGGAGCTGGAAATTGCTTACGAGCCGCTGCATTAAGTCATTTGAGAGACAATGAGGGTTTATCAGGGAGGAGAGAGGCAGTGGGGGGAGAGGGGCAGCTGACTTAAATATAGATTTTTGTCCTTTAAGAAAACAAACATCAATGTGGGAAGGATGGGGAGGAGATAGGATGAGTGTTGCTGGGGAGGATGTAAATTATTCCAGCCACTGTGGAAATCAGTTTGGAGTTCCCTCAGAACACTAAAAATAGAGCTGCCTTATGACTCACCATTTGATTCCTGAGAAGATACCCAAAGCAATTCAAGTCAGCATACTATAGAGACACCCTCCTGCCTTAATTAAGGTTTTAATTGCTGTAAAGAGATACCATGACCATGGCAGCTCTTATAAATGCAAACCTTTAATTAGGACTGGCTTACAGTTTCAGAGGTTTAGTCTATTATCATTGGCAGGAAGCACGCAGGCAGACATAGTGCTAGAGAAGTAGCTGAGAATCCTATATCTTGCAGGCAGCAGGCAATAGACTGTGACATTGAATGGAGCTTAAGTAAAAGAGACCTCAAAGCCTGCCCCCATAGTTACACAATTCCTCCAACAAGGCCACACCTACTTCAACAAGGCCAGACCTCCCAATAGTGCCACTCCCTATGAGATTATGGGAGCCAATTACATTCAAAGCATCACACCCCTCTACCTATTCTTATTGCACTGCTGTTCAGAATAGCCAAGTTATAAAATCAGCTTTGATTTTCATCAACAGATGAACATATAAACAAAATGTAGCACATGTGCACAGTGAGGTTTTATTTAGCTACAAAGAAGGAAAAAATCATTCTTTTGCAGGAAAATGAGTGGAACTGCAGATCATCAAATTAAATGGAATAAGCTAGACAGCAAAAGACAACTCTTTTTTCCCTCTTATGCAGAACCTGGAGAGAGAGAGAGAGAGAGAGAGAGAGAGAGAGAGAGAGAGAGAGAGAGAGAGAGAGAGAGAGATCAAATTGTGTATAAGATTCTGTAGGATCTCAGAGAAGAGTAACATCTACCTCATTGTGGTTAGTTAGAAACAGCTTCCCAACAGATGGCACTTGTACTTTAAATAGCATTCAGAGGAGACACTCAGGAATGTATGACAAGGGAGCAGTGTGCACAGAGAGGAGAACAGGCCGATAAGTTTCAGTGCCTAGGTAAGACCAGAGCATAGTGTGTGTTGGGACTTCTAGGAGATGCAGCCATGCTGAGGATTTGGGTTTCTCTGACAGTGAGAGGCTGTTGCAGGACTTCGAGTACTAGGAAAATAAAGTCTGACTTGAACTTTAAAACAACCTGAAAAAGAAGAGTATAATGAAGCCATTGATTTGGGGTCTTAATTCAAGATGCTGATAAGGAGATAGGGTATAGGCAGAGTTTCTCTGTGTCCTGGCAGCTGCTCCCAAATAATCACACAGAAACTTACTATTAATTATAAATGCCTGGCCAATAGCTCAGGCTTGTTACTAGCAACCTCCTACATTTTAAATTAAGCCATATTTCTTATTTATACCGTGCTATGTGGTTTGGTACCTTTTCTCAGCATAGCAATTTCATCTCTCCACAACTCTCAATTCTGAGATGCCTCCCCTTCCTCTTCACACTTTTTTTTAATGTACTTTATCTATGAACTTTTGGTGATGATATTTGACATCCTAGTCTCATCCTTTTTAGTGGTGAATAAACATTATTATAGTATTATGTTTGTATGTGACATTCTGTGCATAAATATATAGAAAAGGAAGGTTTTTAATTTCTATATTCTAGGAGCATAGAGCCTGATAGAAAAGGTACAATACATACATATGAAGCAAAATTATGTGGGTGGAGTCTGTTGAAGGCATCCTGTATCTGAGTGAGTGAATATACACATAGGACTCTCTTCCATACCCAGAACTGTAGGGCAGATGTGAAAGGTTTCAAGACTACATTGAAACTAAAAGTCTGAACAAGGATTTCCATAATCCAAAAAGGCATCTCATGAAGACTTCCTTCTGCTTCAGTCAGGCTTCAACTGCATGTTAGTACTGTCTTCAAGCCGTCTTATTATCTCAAGGTATCCTGGCCACGGGTCACAGATTCCCAGAACTCACTTTGATTCACCACTTGGATAATTATTGATCTCCGTACTACATACACCTACATGTAAACATTACTTCAAAGAGTAAGTAATTGGTAGTTAGAGGACAGCTAGAAGAGAAAGGAGGTAGAAGTTTAGGAACAAGTGACCAGTCACATAAGTGCCCTGGCAAAGGAAAGTAGTGGAGTGAATAATAGCACACTACTGGACTGCAGTTGATTTAATTATGTAGATGAATGCTAGCAAGTAGTAAAGAGAATCGAAACGTAAACCACCGCTTTTTCACCAACTCTGGAGTGCCCTTACTGTATTTTTAACAGCAAAGTGACCATCCTAATATTTTGTCTAAACATACATTAAAACTATGTTTTATAGGCAGTGCTATATAAATTATGTATTTTCATATTGTATGGTATATAATCACATTGGTTTAAATGGCTTTTGAAAGGTACAGAAATTTGACAATTCCTACATATACAGTTTATATTAAACACTGTAATTAAATTTGTTTTCTTTATAGTTAGTTCCTATTTATTCATGGACAGAATATTTATACTTTAGAATTCTGTGATAGTCATGTTTCTCAGATGTAATTATACAATGTAGTTTTTCCTCTGAAAATGTGTTCTTTGGAGGTGGGGGCAGGAGTTCAGTCCCAACAGCACACAAAAGTGTCAGGCACAGATGGCACGTGCTTGTAATCTCCACACTAGGGAAGGACAACATCTGTGTGTGTATCTGTGTGCATGTGGGGCAGAAGAGGGCGTCAGATCTGGAGCTGGAGTTGCAGGCAGTTACGAGCTGCCTGCTGTGGGTGCTGGGAACTGAGCTCCGGTCCTCTGAAAGCCCCCTTTATATATTTTAAATGACTTGAGTGTTCTCTGCTCTTCTCCCTTCCACCCTCTGCCCCCTTTTCCTCTCTTCCCTTCTCTCTTCCCTTCCCATTCCTGCTTAAACCAGGGCCTTGCACATGGTAAGCAAGTACTTTACTATTAAATTTCTTTTCCCAGCCCTTTGTAGTGTGTGTGTGGTGTGTGTACTTGTTTGTGCATGTGTATATTTGTGTACTGTGTGTCAGCATTGGATGTCCTTAGTTTGAAGAACAATAATCATTATGCAAAATAATAATTTCAAAATAGATTCTAACAAGCCCATTGTAACGTATTTGCATTTGCAAGCATTCCGATTATTTTACCAAAACATGCAGTAAAAATGTAAATGTCTCTAGGTTCTAAATGTAAATTTAAGTGTTTGGAAACAGGGTAGGGTCTCTTGTAGCCCAGGCTGGCTTTGAAATTTACTGTGTAGCCAAAGCTGGGTCAATCTTCTTCCCTTCACCTTCCAGTCTCGGGGGTTACAGACATGTGCACCATGCCTGGCTGAAGTGTTTCATCATTAATAGGAGAAAATTTAAGAACACTTACATATACATCTGTCCTGGTTAGTTTTATGTCATCTTGACACAAGCTAGAGACATTTGGGAAGAGAGACTCTCAGTAGAGAAAATACCTCCCTCCATAAGACTGGACTACAGGCAAGCCTGTCAGGCATTTTTTTTTATTAGAAATTGACAGGGGAAGGCCATTGACAAGCACTGCTATAAAACTAGATGGCTACCTCAGTAGTGTTCATGAACCTTTCTTTCAGATCTTTTAATTTTTCAAATGATTGACCTTAAATCGTGGTATTTTTTATAGTTATGATAGGTAGGTGAATGATTTTTAAAGCAGTAGCTCTTCAGCTGCTTATAATGATTTATTTTAATAACTGTTAGGTTGACATGGTAGCACTTACCTTTAAGCCTAGCTCTTGGGAAGCTTAGGTAGGAAGATCTCTGTAAATTCAAGGCCAGCCTAGTCTACATAGTGAGCTCTGGAACAGCCAGGACTACTTAGAGACCTTGCTTCAAAAAGAAAGAAAGGAGAAAAGGGCGGGGGGTGGAATGAGACTGGGGTCCCTGCTCCATGGAAGGTCCCTTGCCCAGTATGCCCAAGGCCGTACTCTAATCCCCAGCACTACACGCAGACAGACAGACAAAACCCAGGATAGTTTGCAGTGTTCTGAGATGGCTCTTTTCTTTCCTTTGCAGTGCTGGGGATGAAACCTGTGGACTTTTATCTAGGCCAGCGTTGCACAGCTGTGCTGCATCTGTCTCTTGCCCTTGCATTTGAGACAGGGTCTCACTATGTTGCTCAGGCTGGCCTTGAGCTCTCTATTCTCTTGTCTCCTCATCCTGAGTGCTGGGATTATAGGCCTAGCAGACATTCCTGGCCCTGTTTACTTTCAGAAACATTATATTTAGGCAGGGCTTATAGTCCAGAGCCTCTTACACCCCATGCTATAAAAACAAACAAAAACAACATGTTCATTAAAGTCATCAAGTATGTATACTCAGTTCTCTTTGGATTTTATTATCCTAAATTATGTTTTCCAAAAGAGTGTGTGAGTATATGAACAAAAAGTATTTTAGAAAAGGCCTGTGGTGGCCCACACCTTTAATCCTAGCACTCGGGAGGCAGAGGCAGGTGGATCTCTGTGAGTTCAAGGCCAGTCTGGTCTACAGAGTTCCAGGACAGTCGGGGCTACACAGAGAAACCCTTTTTTGAACCCCCATCCCCTAAAAAAGATATGGAATATGGTACTTATCCTGAAAGAACTCACTGTTTAGCCAGAAAGATTGATAAATACCATATGAGCTCTATAAATGGACCAATAAAAAGTCTAGTTGGTTTTCATGACCTTGACTGGCCTAGAGCTAATAACTTCTCATCCCAGTGGCTGAGGTTAGTTTTTTCATTGTCATTGTTTTTTGTATTTTTATATTCTTGCCTCTGATGTGGTTCGTTAAGTTGGGATTGTGACAAAAGAAAATGTGATCAGCCCACGGTTGCATTTCTGGGTAGAAAAGCCAGCTGTGTGCAGAGCCCAGCTAGGGGACAAGGACTTGCTGATGAGAGAACCTGTTATAGGGTGTCAGCATGCAACTTCCAAGTAGATATAATTTCTACAAATTACCATCTTCACAGCTTTAAACCCCGAGGGAAAGAAGGAAGGTCATATAGAGATGACTGATCAGCTGGTAACTAGCCCGTCTAGATGCTGTGGACACAGATGCCACCAATGTTAGCAGCTCATTCCCTGGTGCTTCAGTGACACTTCAATTTCTCCTCCAATCCATTCATTCCCTCTTCCAACCCTTTGAGCCCACTGAATCTGATACATATTTGAGTAAGAAAATGATCTGTACTTAACACAGTTCCAAATGGGTCAGCCTTACTTACTTACTGTTTGCCCTTTTGCAGGGAATATGGCCTTCATCCTGACCTACATGGATTCTCTCTGTTAGCCATGTCAGATAATTCTACAGCATAATGAAATTACTCAAAATAATCGTGTCACTTACTGCTTTCTCACTGTTGATTTACTGAGCACTTCAATCACTAAGGCATTTTAATGAAAATCATTAGCATTACTTTCTGGTGTGTTCAGCTACTCACTTTCAAATCCACTCTACTGTGCAGGTACACTCCCTGCAGTTACCGAGGAATGGAGGAGAGACTACCTCACGGCAGCATGTCACGCCTGACGGATCACTCCAGGCACAGTAGTTCTCATCGGCTCAATGAGCAGTCACGACACAGCAGCATCCGAGACCTCAGCAACAACCCCATGACTCACATTACACACGGCACCAGCATGAACCGTGTTATCGAAGAGGACGGGACCAGTGCCTAGTCTCGTCTAAAGTGAAACTTGTGCTGTTGGAAGTGGGTTTTAGCCTGGGTCTTCGCATGGCTGGCTGCTGTAACTCGCTGTCATCCTGCTTTTAATCAGGCAGAGTGTGCCCACTGAGAAGGTAGATCTTTGCTTTTTGTGTCGCATCAAACTTGGCGTGTAAACACATCCCAAACACAAAAGAATCATGTCATCACAAAAATAATTCTTTCTAGGTTGTGAAGAGATGATTGTCTGGTAAGCATTTTTATAAACCCCCTTATTTTATATTTAGAAAAATCCTATATGTGTGGTGACTGCTTTGTAGTGAACTTTCATATAATATGAACTAGTGGTGAAATGACATTCTGGTAGCTCTGTTAATAAAACAAAGTTTCAGAATTAAAGAAAATTTCTATGCAAGGCTTATTTCTCAGATGAACACTAGGACTTTGTAGGTTTATTTCCACTGAGTGAGAAAAAGGAACTGTTTTTAAACTGTAGAAGACTGTGATAAGCCAGCAAGGGTATTAGCTAATAGGATCAAAGTGCCAGAAGAGTCCAGTTGGCCTGTGGGAGGTTCTCTCAAAGTCCGTAGTCTTCCCCACAGATATTCAGGATGTGGATGAATTAGCATTGGAGTAAAGGCAGAGATGAGCATTTCCCCTGCAGTTGTATTGTTTTTTACTTTTGTAAATATTACTTTTATGGGCTATGTTTTTATAATATCCATATGCATGATAGAGAAAATTTAATTTGTGGCCATCTTTTCCTAGGTAATTATATTGATTCATAGACAACTTCATGTTCAGATATGTTCTGTGGAGGCATGCAGTAAGATAAGCATCACACATTATAAGGGTTTTTAAGTGGTAAACAAATTACGAAATGGCAAAATATTTTCTCTGTATTCGTTGTTGTATTTTTCTACAGTGAGATGTGACCTTGCCAAAGCCATCAGACATTGATATCCAGGCCCTCCTATAGTGAGCTGATTGTCTGCACTGAACTCCCCAGGAGCCAGTTGGCTACTGCTTGTTCCCCACATTCCTGTTTTCAGTTTCTGAATCATTGTTTACATCTGAAATATATAATCTAAGTCCAAAGTGGTGATTCATTTGGGTTCTTGAAAACCATTGTAGCTAAGTGGAGCATGGTTACTCTTTCTGTGAATACCTTTAATCTAAAAAATATCAAGTGAAAAACACTTGACATTTTATCTTATAAAGCTTAAATGATTTAGGATATGAACTGTGAACTTTATTGGGTATGAAACTGATCAGAAAGAAAAATTCTGGAAAATGCTAATGTGTTCATTCAGAAAACACAGTGATCCCCAGCCCTGATTGCAGGTAAGACTCACTCTGGGAGCTCTCGTTAGCCAACATCTTTCTCTCAGGTGAGAGTTGATGCTTTAAAAACAAACAGAAGCTTTCCAGGTGATAATTAGCTAGCCAAACTTGAAGCCCATTCTTTTAAGCTCGCTTTCTCCTAATGATGGGCTGATGGTATCACTTTTGATCATGGGAAGATCTAGCCAGACTCAGTGATACGCTTTACATTGTTACCTAATATACTGTTGTTTCCTACTTTATTATCCATTATAAAATGCAGAATTCTCAATTCTCATCTCTGGAGAGTCTTACTCAATAAATCAGTAGGATTTCACAGATCTGTGTTTCTAAAAACACAGAAGATTCTTAGCAGGCTATCCAAGAATCACACTCAGAAAAAATTATTCTAGACTCTGGAGAGGGAGGCCTGGCTTTGCCATATGCTAGTTTTCAACTTTGAACAAGTCAGCCTCCTTGAGCCTAGCTCCCCTTGTTTGAAAATGAAGATTGAAGATGAATATCTACTCTACCTACCTCACAAAGCTGTCAAATTAAGATCAAATGAAAACAACCATATGGAAGCTCTTGGAAACTGTGAAGCATTATGAAATATGAGAGACTAAGATTCTTGAGGACTTAAGAGCTTTATTAGAGGTCTACTGTAGTACATTTCTTGACACATGCTTCTTCTTTCACCCTTTAAAATTAAGAGCTCCTACCTGACAGAAGAGCCAGTTTTCTGGTAGTCATGATTTATTTGTGTCCTGTTGCTTCTTCAAAGTATGTACCAGTAGAGATTACTCATTCTTCATAAAACACATTTGAGCATTTAGCCCCAAATGTTTTCTCTTCCTCTGTCCTCCTGTCTTTCTCCTTGGAACTGGAGACCACTCAGAGAGGCCTGAAGTCCCTTATAACTGACAGTTAGTAAACCCTTCCTTACGCCTTACAAGGCACAACTGATAACTTGTCTATAAATAAACCAGTAACTCAGGAAGTTTCTGTTTGAGAAGCTATGTAGAACAGCATGGGCAAACCCAAACAAACATCCACAGTCATAGGAAGTTGAGATAGAAATGCCAGTTTGAGCTCAAAGATGTCTTCTGTTACCATCTGCATTGCTACCAACTGCCGAGTGTTCAGTGGTTGTCTTTTAAAGTGGGACAGTGCAGACAGTGAAGTGAGCATTGTCATGAAAGGCTCACCTTGGTGCTTCCAGACTGTGTGCATGCACTTGCACCTCCTCCAAGCTGGTGGAGTTGTGTACGTGAATGTTGTTGGCCTGCAGGCACCTTCAACAGGCGCCGTCCTTCACTTGTCCTGCACAGTCTGCATAATGGTGTTTGTTTCAAGTAGCACTGTTCAGTTTGGGCCGTATTCTTTAGCATACTAGCACTATAGGTTAAGAATTTTTCATTCTTTTCTTTCTTTCTTTCTTTCTTTCTTTCTTTCTTTCTTTCTTTCTTTCTTTCTTTCTTTCTTTCTTCTTTTTTTTTTTTTTTTTTTTTTTGAAGAGACCATTGAAGAACTATAGCAGAACAGTGATTTCAAATCTTAACCTGCTTAAATTGACTTAACAAGTCTGGACAGTTTTCTCACCATATGAGTAACTTTAATTTCTGTTGTGATTGGCATATGTTAATACTTAGTGTTTTCTTTGTTCGGTTGACAACCAAGAAAATGATAGTTCCCCCAAAGTATTAATATATTATCAAAAGGGTTTTGAAAAGTACTTTGATTTTAGCAATATTGTTCTGTTCATAATTAGACAAGAGATCCAAGGCAATAGTCAACTCAAAACAGTAATTGGTTTCAGAGACGGTTGGTGAATAGTGATTAGCACGGGGCATAGTGTAGCATAGCTTTTCAGTAAATGATTAATGAACGACTGACGACACAGCACTCGGCTTAGACCGTGAGATTGTTCATGTGTCTGTTTGTGAATGACGTTTTTTAAAATCTGTGTAAAGTAGGAATTTTTTGATTTCACATAAAAACACAGGGGACAGAAGTTTTCTAGAACCTAGGTTTAAAAATGAACTCGTGATTCTTTTAAACTTCTTTTATGCCTTTTTGTGGCCAATTAAAATGCGAAAATCCTGGGTTTGGAGAAATGGTTCATTGGTTAAGTGTGCTTGCTGCTCTTCCAAAGGACCCAAGATCAGTTCCTAGCACCCTTGCTGCATGTAACTCCAGCTCCAGGGGATCGGAGGCTTTTCTCTGGCCTCCTCTGATACCAGCGCACTGTAGCAGATACACATGCACACATAAATTCAAAATAAAGTAAACTTTTCTCCAAGACAGAGTTTCTCTGTATATCCCCGACTTCAGTGTCCTGGAACTCACTTTGTAGACAAGGCTGGTCTCAAACTCACAGAGCTCTGCCTGCATCTGCCTCCCAAGTGCTGGGGTTAAAAGCGTGCACCACCACCGCCCATCTTAAAGTAAATTTTTTAAAAAATATGAAAAACATTTATTTAACTCAACTATATAGCCTAAAGTCTACATACATTTATATAAATTTGATTATCTATGGAAATGCATTGGCATTTGTGCATCTCTTCATAATTTTTCTTTTTCATTTTTTTGTTGTTCAAGTCATGTGAGTACTGGGAAAAGCTTAGGAAAACCAGACATCCCTCACTGGTTCACCAGACTATAATTGCATTCTCTAATTCTAATCCTGTTTATCTTTATTCAATAACTAAACTGGTACAGGATAATACTTTTCTTTCAATATCCAAATCTTCTGGGAAAAGACAATGTTAAAAGTCTGCGTAGAGCCAACCATCTTAATAGACAGGGGTGTTTGGTTAGCCTACAAAAAACAGTGTATGTCAATGTGTTTATTCCTGTGTTCTCTAAGTAGAAAATCTGGATATGAAGTTTTTTTTTAAAGTTTTTCACTAATATTTTGGTCAAGGGCCAAGCCAGTACAAAATCCATTAAGTTCAATCTATTTAAATGTATTGAAGGGTACTTATCTTTAGCTTTTATTTAAATAGCCACCTAGAAACCTATCTTGTCCTTTTCATGGATGTTTTTGTTGGTATGGTAGAATTGTTCATAATTTATTCTAGTTTTATTAACCACTACATCATTTTCCCTTGGTTAAAAAAGTTTTTTGCTTTTTAATAATTCAAAAGTTTAAAATTTGGTGGCATACACCTTTAATCTCAGCACTTGGGAGGTAGATGCAGGAGGAGCTCTGTGAGGTTCAGACCAGCCTGGTCTACAGAGTGAGCTCTAGGGCATCCAGGGCTGCCTAGGAAGACCTTGCTTAAAAGATAAATTAAGGAATTAATTAAGGTTCTGTGTTCTGTTATTCTGCTCATTACCACTCACTATTAAATTAGTATTTTCAAGGTCTTTTTTTTTAAGCTTATTATATTTCCTGAAGCAGATAAATATCTAATCAAGCCTGCTCATATTTGTAAATTGCAGATGTCTCTTTGTTTTATGCTAACTGGCTTTTCAAAATTTAGAACTCAGTGGTTTTGTTTTGGCCAGATTTTATTTAATAACTAGTAAGAATGCATTGTTATTTTTAAAATATCCTAGGATTTTGAGTCAGGAAAGCTGATATCTAGTCTTGCCTCCCTTTTCAATGAGCTGTGTAACTCCAGACCAAGCGTTTTTGTTTGCAGTTGAAGGGAATGAGGGGTTAGATTAGGAGTCTCACATTCCCCTGAACTCTCATTTGCTTCTCCCTTGACCATTTGATAGTCACTGCTGGAGCTCACTTGCGTTCTCTTCCCGTAAACTGTGTGTTCTTAATCAGCTTACACAGCTGAGGCACCCTCAGGTGGGTGTGATGAGAGGCATTCGTAGTTGGATGTGGTTCTGTTGCTGCAGTGCCAGGGCATAGACTCCTGGACCCCCTGTGTCAGAAAAGCGTCCTGCCTCTGAGCTACACCTCCAACCCCATTCATGTGCTCATCTCCAAGTCTTAGGTGTGCATCCCAGGCTGGCTTTGAACTTGTAGTTCTCCCCCTCTGCCCGCCAAGTGCTGGGATTTCGGCTGTGCTACCACGCCCCAGCTTAAGTGAGTTTTAAAAGAGGGAAATTGTGTTACATATAATAAAAGTGAAAGAAGTTACAAATGCCAGACATGGACTTATTAATGGAAAAAAAAACCTCCTTAAACATCAGCATAAACATATTAAGTTGATAAACATAAAAGAAATGACATATTTTGTGGTCTTTGTTATCTTAGTTATGAATATTGGTATTTAGTTAAGACCTCTTACCAGATGCATTCTGTAGTGCTGTAGTGTAGTTCATTGGGAGAGTTCCTCCCCAGTGTGTTCAAAATAAAATGGTGAACAGATCAGTTACAGCACTGGCTCCTTTGCTGATTAAAAGACTGTCAGGTTTAACCAACATTCAGATGATTATAAAAATCTATTATTGCTGTTGTTTGTTTTGTTTTTTAAGACAGGATTTCTCTGTGTAGCCCTAGATGTCCTGGAACTTTCTCTCTCTCTTTGTAGACCAGGCTGGTCTCGAACTCAGAGTCCCACCTGCCTCTGCCTCCTGAGTGCTGGGATTAAAGGTGTACACCACCACCACTCAACTTGATTATAAAATCTAAAAGAACGCAGAGAAATCGAATAGAATTTTTCCCTGTAGTCATTACTTTTTTTTTTTTTTTGGTTTTTCGAGACAGGGTTTCTCTGTGTAGCTTTGCGCCTTTTCCTGGAACTCACTTGGTAGCCCAGGCTGGCCTCGAACTCACAGAGATCCGCCTGCCTCTGCCTCCCGAGTGCTGGGATTAAAGGCGTGCGCCACCACCGCCCGGCATAGTCATTACTTTTTAATCTGCCTCCTCACATTCATTGAATAAGTGTAGCTGTCAGGTTGCCTGACTTAAAATACTAGCAAGATTGGAATTTAGCTCAGCAATAGACAGGACCCTGGGTTCATTGCCAGCCTTGAAAGCACAACTCACAAAATATTGTTAAAGATAAACGTGATTTGTTATTGTTAATTTGTCCTGGCTTGGCAGAAAATATTACCATAAAGACTCCTTAATTATCTCTACTAGGGCCAGTGAGATGACTCAGCAGGTACAGGCACTTGCTGCCAAGCCTGACGTGGAGTTCCATCTGAGATCCATATGGTGGAAAGAGGGAACAGACTCCCACAACTTGTCCTCTGACCTCTACATGTGAGCTGTAGTGTACATGTGTGTGTAGAGTGTAGGTGCGTGAGTGTGTGTGTGTGTAGACAGGAACACACATACACGCCATCAATAAATACAACAAAATTTTTAAGTATTCTTTAGTAAAACATAGAGATTCCAGTAGCTCCATCCTGTCAACGTCTTGTAAATTGGTGATGCTTTCCAAGAACTGGATCAAGGAGATCCCAGGGGCCTTTTTTAGTTCTAGTTTATGTGCGTGGATGTTTTGCCTGCATCTGTGTTTGTGTGCCACTTGCATGCCAGGTACTCAAGGATGCCAGAAGAGGGTGCTGGATCCCTGAAAGTAGAGGTACAGAGGGTTGTGAGCCACTTTGGGGGTGCTGGGAATCTTACCCCAGTCCTCTGAAAGATCAACCTGTGCTCCTAACCACTGAGCCATCTCTCCAACCCACCCATTTACTTTTAAAGCTCATTTTTCTTTGCTCTGACTGTCCGTATCAGTTCATACAATGTCTTGAATGCTTTGTACTGTAGATTTACAGTGTGCAGTTGGGTTTGAAGTCTGGTGAGTACATAACATTAGAAGGAGATATAGGTTGGTGTACTGGTTTCTAGTTTCTAACTATGTCAACTTTGTAGCCCCCACCTCCCACCCCATTTTGGTTCTGGTGAACAAGAAAGGCCTCTCATATGCTAGGCAGTCATCTACCACTGAGCTATATTCATCCTCAGCTTCTGATAGGATTTTCTTAGCCATACTTGGTTCCTTGTCTTAGGTCTTTCACTGACTTCCAGTAATTAAATTAGATGCTCAGCCTCTCACTCAGAGATTCCTGTATGGCCATATGCTGCATAATGACAATTTAGTTATTTTTAGTTAAGAGCCACAAGGCAGCCCAAGGCAGGAGGATCACAAGTTTAAGACCTGTTTTAGACCTCTTGCCCTACAGCAGTGGTCCCTAGGGTCATATCACTTAGTAACAAAATAGGCATGTGATTTGGCGAGTGCATGCTTCGATGCTGCAAAGTGACCCAGTTGCCTAGCAACACATTTCTCAAATGTATCCTGCCATTAACCATGACTGTTATAATTTTTAAATTGTCTCTAAAAACAACACATTTATTTTCAGTTTTCCTTCTCTCCAAGTCCTTGTTGTTGCACATAGTGAATCTGAAGTCCAGTTTCAGTGAATATTTAGAGGATTGATAATGAGAAGGAAGATATGTAAGAAAAACCAAGTGACCCTAGAGTGATTTAGAGTTATCCATCTTAGATTTTTCTGATTGCTTAGCTATTCCTTCCACCCTCAGTTTTGGAAAGCTGGCAAATAGCTTCCCTCAGCCCTGTCTCAGATCATTTCCCAGAACTAATCCTGTCAGCAGAAACATTGAATATGAAATCTTTTTTTTGTAAGAGAAAATCAACACAGTAGGTTTTTACATTGAGCTGAGATGAATATGCCTTGAAAATAAGGAAAGTGTGAAATTGTTTAAATAATAAAAAGGACTCTCTAGTGTGAAAATGTTTGTCTAAGCTAAGTGTGGCAACACACCCTGGAATCCCAGTCTTTGAGATGCTAAGACAGAAGGGTTATAAATTTAAGGCCATCCTGTGCTGCATGATAAAATCTAGGCCAACCTGAGCTACATAGTGAGACTGTGTCTCAAAAACCAAGTAAAGAGGAGAAAGGTGTTCAGCATCTGGAAATTCTCTTGTCAGTGAGTATTATTTCTTGTATATCTTAGCCATGAATTGGAATAAATCTGAATTCTTTATTGTTTCTCTTTTTATAGTATTCCACCTTCCCCAAACTATCCAGCTTCTCATGTTTTGCTTGTTTTATTATTTCCATTAGAACGAGGGCATTGTCTGCTATTAGGGCCTTGCACATACTAGGCAAGTATTCTGACTCAGTTCAGTCTTTTGTGTCAAGCATCAAGGCCTTGAACTGGCCATGTAGTCCAGGCTAGCCCAAAGCTTTCAGTCCTGCCTGGGCCTCCTGAGTGCCAAGACTGCAGGTATGAACTGCCCATCATGTAGGACTTTTCATGTGCTTAACTTTTATTTTTATTTTTCCCTCCCTCCCTCTCTCCCTTCCTTCCTTTTTGATGTGTGTGTCTGTGTGTGTTACTAATGATTGAACTGGGTCTTTCATACACTATCCAAGCCTCCTGCCACTGAACTGTATCTCTGGTTTTACCAACTTTTAATACCAACTTCAATACCAACTTTTCTGCTCTTATTTTCAACTTCTGGATTTTGTTTTTGAGTTTTATTTTCTCAAAGTGTGAAATTTTGTTTCATCATGATAAAAATACACCATTGTCACCAAACTTTCTCCCCTCCTCCAGCTTCCAAAGAAAAGTTCGTCACATTCGCTCATTTTGTTTGTAGGAACTATTATAAAATCTAATTCTTTTTTTTTTTTTTTTTTTTTTTGAGACAGGATTTCTCTGTGTAGTTCTATGCAAAATCTAATTCTTAAAAATTAAAATTTTAAATGAAGAAATTATTGTTTTCAAGCCCAGCATGTTGATACATGTCTATAATCCCAGCATTTAGGAAGCTAACTAAGGCCAGAGGATAGCAAAGAGTTCACGGTAAGCCTGAGCTTACCTGTCTCCAAAACAGGACGAGACTTTGTGATATTTTAATCTGATGGTCAGTTTGGAGGATTACTAAGAGGAAGAGTTATCTGTGGTTAGTGGTTATTTCATTTTCTGTAGTACAGAATATCTAAACCCCATATTTGTTTCATGAGCTGGCTCTTACTCTCTTGTCTCAGCAGACAGTCCTTGTTTCCTGACAGCCAACCATCGCAAGGTCCTTGCTGTCTGAATAATTGGAAAATATTCTTCCAAACATGTGAAGTTACTGGCTTGGGGATGAAAAATAACCACGTTAGCAATTTCGTGATGTATATTAAAGGAACAACCAAACAACAAGGTATTTAAAGAGACAGGTTCTTTTCATCCCTGCCCTTGCGGGCTGTCACAGTAGGAGACTATGAAAGCTCTTAGGTCATCTCAAGAGCCGCTGCTTTGTCTTGTTGAATTCACCTTCTTAAAGATATTTTATCAATTTGAAGCAAATGCCTTGGAGAATACTTAAGTTACATAAACTTCACTAAATCTCTGTTTGCTTTTCAAGCTTTTCTAAGCTGACATACTGTCATAATGTCAAAGGAATAATCAATAAATACCATTCGGAGGCAGAATAATCCCCCAGAGTGATATGTACTCTATTTTTGCTAACTACTGAGTTTTATGCCCCTGATAGACACTCTGAAATAATGAATACCATGCTATACAGTCAACACATTTTCCATAAGCTCTCATTTAAAGATTTTCTTTATACTTACATTTCTGGTTATAAGAACAAAAGTATATGAATATAAACACACATGCAAGAATTTGAAACTCTCACACAGGAAATCCCAATTTTATGATCCAAAAGGTACAAATTAGGTTGTTTCAAACTCAGACTGAATTGCCCCATATCATTGTGAATAATTAAGATGACTGGTAGAAATTGTTGTTCAGTACCCAGCATACTCTAGAGTTGCCTGGGTGCCTTTTGATGCATTCTTAAGCTAGAGAAAGGTACTTTGATTTCAGTAGAGACTTGGTGCACTTCTACCCAGATGATCCACTCAAATGATGCTCTGGGTGAGCCCCACTCTATCTGCCCTGTCCCCAAATGCACAGCCTGAAATCTTTCTACTTCTCTCCTAGTCCCAGCTGTTCCAATCAACATGTCTAAAGTATGACCCACTTCAAGTGTCAGGAATAAGGAAACTTAGACAATTCATACTAAATTATTAGTGAGTATAATCTTACTGCTTCAAGAGAAATCTGCATCAACAACAGACATCAACTTGGGCAGTTCTGCTCAGTGATGGGAAATTTACAGATGAACGCTGTCCATGCCTGCTCAAAAAAAGACTTTCCCTATTTCCTGGTTAGCAGTTTTCCAAGGGATATGAAGGCGGGAAAAATACTCCTTTTTCATTATTCCGAAGCTTATTTTTAAATAACTGGTACTTAGCAATTTAGTTTTTAAAATGGTATTCTGAATTAAATTGCTGAGGTGATTCTAAATTCTAAAACTAACCTTGTTTTATCACAAAAACATCTAGTTAGAAAGTGTTTGTGATGAAGACTTGTATCTTGTGGCATTAGTTCTTCATGTTTCTTCTCCATGCGTTGGCTAAAACTGTTGATGTCCAGATGAATGGACAGTCGCTGTTGTTGGGTCTGTGTAGGGCAAGCACACCCAGTTAGAGCATGGACTGTACTTCACAGTAGCTGGATGTGCTTTGCACTCTACTGTTGTAGATTTATTTTGTTTACAGTAGACTGATGTCGGTTTTGTAAATGTTTTTCTTAGCACTTTAACTGTGAGTGTAAAAACTGATTTTAAATGTAGTGGCTGTATATTTTGGTTATAAACTGGAAATTTTTAATAAAACTAAATAATTTGTTCTCTTTTCTGTCATTAGTATATTATTGAATACAATTTCCTATGTCATTGTCCAGACTTAGTCTAACGGATCACACTACTTCTTTACAAGTTAGGTTTCAGGGGGCTGCTCTTCCAGAGGACCCAGGTTCAATTCCCAGCAACCACATGGAGCACACAACCATTTGTAACTCTAGTTTCAGAGGATCCAACCCTCTCTTCTGACCTCTTGGCACTAAGTATGCATATGGTACACAGGCATACATGCAGGCAGAACACCCATACACATACACTGAAATTTAACTTCCAAAAAGAAGTTTCTTGGGCCGGGCGGTGGTGGCGTATGCCTTTAATCCCCCAGCACTTGGGAGGCAGAAGCAGGCGGATCTCTGTGAGTTTGAGGCCAGCCAGGGCTACAGAGTGAGTTCCAGGAAAGGCTCCAAAGCTATACAGAAACCCTGTCTCAGAAAAACCAATCAATCAATCAAAAAATAAATAAATAAACAAAAGTTTCATATTTAATTTTTTACAGTATTTCTATTACATAAGAAACATTAACCTGGGATTTAGAAATATATAAAAACACATCTATTGGGAGAATGATCTGTGATAGCCATTCAGTTCCGAATAAGTGAATTTAGGGATTTAGCAAACAGAAGTAAAAAAACAAATAGTGAGCAGAGAGACATCCGTGTGGGAGCTTGCAGCATCCAGCAGAAATGACTGGAGGTTTCCAATTGAGAATTCCCGGCAGAACTGTCTGCCCACGGCAGCCCGGGAGTTCACTAGTGCAGTTTGTATTACACTGTCCTCTTTTATATTTCCATTTTTATCAATATAGGCAAGATACGTATCTCTGCCCATTGTTGTATCTCTATTTCAATAGAATAGAGGCTCAGTAAATACTGGCTGAAAAACATACCAACAGTTTTCTCAGAAGCAGATAATTTCTTGTGTGAATCTGTTTTCAAACACAGGAAGGCAGACCAGGACTTAAGGTACCATTAGTAGTTAAAAGAGACCTTAGAAATCATAAGATCCAATCCCAGCACTCAAGAGGCAGAGGTGGGTAAATCTCTGTGAATTTGATGCCAGCCTGGTCGACATCGTTCCAGGCCACCTAAGGCTACACAGTACCAGTCTTGAAAAGAAATCACAAGGTCTGCACTCACTTCATGAACACACACTAAAACTGGAATAGTGCAGAGGTTATCATGGCTCCTGCCCAACGGTAACATGTAAATTCTGTTTAAAAATGAAATCCTAAAGTTCACCTGCCTCCCAGTGCAAAAAGTCCTCAAAATCTTCTACTAGCCTTAGACTGGAGATGTCAGTAGCCTACTGCTCTGCAAGGTCTTGGTGCCACCTTGTGATGAAAAGCTTCCTGTAAGTTGAGTGTAAAATGTCCCTTTGCCGTTCGTTCTGTTTTAGAGCTACAGGATAATTCTTTCCTAGGTACTTCCTCCAATGTTTCTGCAAGCAAGACATGTCCTGTTCTCCCTGCAACATCCTATGAGGCTGTGGTTGTCTTTTTCCAAAATACCTCTAGTACGAATGTCCACAGAATATCCACCCACCTCTGGTTTCATGAATCAGTGAAGGGCTGGACACTGTCTTCTCTTCACGGTCCTTTTAATTCTAAATTTACCTTGAAACTGTTTCCAATGATTGAGGAATCTAACCATCCATACCATGAACTCTGTAGGTACAGATGTTCATCAGTTGTTGAAACTCTATTTTCAACAGGCACCTGAAGGATGTAACCATCCATACCATGAACTCTGTAGGTACAGATGTTCATCAGTTGTTGAAACTATTTTCAACAGGCACCTGAAGGATGTAACCATCCATACCATGAACTCCGTAGGTACAGATGTTCATCAGTTGTTGAAACTCTATTTTCAACAGGCACCTGAAGGATGTAACCATCCATACCATGAACTCTGTAGGTACAGATGTTCATCAGTTGTAGAAACTCTATTTTCAGCAGGCACCGAGTGACTCCCTGCTGTGCACCAGGCATGTGAACCAACTACTCCTTAGTATCCCATCAGTCCACTTCCAGACAAAATACTTAAGATGGAAAACTAGACGAAATCATTGTTTGCTGACTTGAAGGGGTTCGCATTCCAGGGGGAGTGGGAAGGCTTAGTTTTATTATGTGTTTTGTGTTGTTTGCTGGTCAACTTGGCCAATGCTGGTTGCTACTGGGTTGAGTGCAACCATAATGCATGTGCTAGAGCACACAGGTACATGTCCACAAGTTTCTTCTTTCCAAAATGAAAATACTGGGCTAAGCCAGTGGCTTTTAACTGTGGGATCCTTTCATCAAATAATAGAGTTTTTAAAATCAACTCGGGGTCTGGAGATATGGCTCGGAGGTTAAGAGTGTGTACCATTCTTCCAGAGGACCTGAGTTTAATTCCCAGTGCCCGCACCAGGCGGCTCACGACCACTTGTAACTCAAGCCCTCTCTCTTCCCACCCTCCCTCCCTCTCTCTCTCCAATACATCTATTTAAAAATTTCTAAATCCAGCCGTTGGTGGTCATACACATCTATTGGAGGCCAGCAGGGTGATTATATATAGCAAGGCCCTATCTCCAAACACTCAGACCGACATATGAGAACACTATATAGATATGTGTATATACACAAGAGAGTGATTCAATAAGGAAGAAATCTGAGTAAGACAGGTTGTAGCTATCAAACCAGTTTCCTGGTTTTGATGCTGTATTGGGAGAAACTGGGTGTAGGTATTGTGGGGGTCTGAATGAAAATGCGCCGTAGGCTCAGGGAGTGGCACTGTTAGGAGATGTGGTCTTGCTGGAGGAAGTGTGTCACTGGGGGTGGGCTTTGAGGTCTGAATGCTCAAGCCAGGCCCAGTGTTCGGCTCTCGCTGCTGCCTGCAGATCCAGAGGTAGAGCTCTGAGCTCCTCTCCAGCATCATGTCTGCCTGCACACTGCCAGGCTTCCTGCCGTGATGAGAACGGACTAAACCTCTGAAAAGGTAAGCCAGCCCCAGTCAAATGCTTTCTTTTGTAAGAGTTGCCTTGGTCATGGTGTCTCTTCACAGCAATAGAAACCCTAACTAAGATAGGTATTATTTCTTAAATTGCATTTAAATCTATAATTATCTCAAAATGAATACTTCAGCAATGTATTGTTTTCTTTGTTTTGTTTTGTTATTATTGTTGTTTTAGAGTTTCTTGCTATGTACCCCCGTCTTCTAGGTTCTCCTGATCTTTCCAAGTATTGAGATTACAGACATGAAACACCACACTTGCCTGTCTCTAAATTTTTTAAGTACTAAATTAAGATGATTTTTAGATTTTTTCTAAAATCTTCTAACTTGTGCCCCATTTTCTTCCTTCCTTCCTTCCTTCCTTCCTTCCTTCCTTCCTTCCTTCCTTCCTTCCTTCCTTTCTTTCTTTCTTTCTTTTTTGTTTTGTTTTTTCAATATAGGGTTTCTCTGTGTAGTTTTGATGCCTGTCCTGGGTCTCACTCTGTAGACCAGGCTGGACTCGAACTCACAGAGATCCACCTGCCTCTGCCTCTCGAGTGCTAGGATTAAAGGCGTGTGCCACTACCGCCCAGCACCCCATTTATTTTCTATCTGCTTTTTTCCTTCAATTGATTTAAAGAATGTATTAGCAATTGTTATATAGAGGTGTGATCCATTCTCACCTGACCCTCCAAACTTAATATTCTGAAAAGAAAATTAGACTCTGCTAATACATCTGTGCAAAGAAAGTAGCCCTCAACAGCACATGCCAGTCTCCTGCGTCCTCTAAGTCTCTGAGAAAGAACAATTCAGAATTCAAACTGCACAGCAGCTTCTCCCCTTGTGGCAGACTGCCACCCCATACACACTCAAAAGATGCCTGGTCTGTAGTCCCCAGGACCTAGGATATTCCACCTTATTTGGCAAAGGGACTGTTCTGGTTTGCTTTTGTGCTGCTGTGGTAAGCATAAATAACCAAAGCAACCTGAGGTGGAAAGAGTTCATTTCTGCTTACAGGTCTCTCATCACACAGGAGGGCAGGACAGGAATTTAACACAGAATTCCTGTCCATGGAGAATAATTCTCCATAACCATGGAGAATGCTGCTTACTGGCTTGCTCCCATCCTAGGCTCACATTCATCAATTTTTTTTTAATGCAGCCTAAGCCCACCTGCCTCAGGATGGTATGAATCACAGGGTTGGATCCTTGTACATCAATTAGCAATAATAATAATAATAAATTTTTAATTAAAAAAAAAGACCTACAGACATGCCATAGGCCATTCTGATAGAGGCAGTTCCTCCATTGAGGTTTCTCTTTCCCAGGTCCATCACATTGACAACCAAGATTAGCCGTCACAGGGGCTTTGTAGGTGTGTATAGGGAGACTGTCCTGGGTTATCCATGGGGTCCCAATCTAGTCACATGATTTGGCTAAAAAAAAATCAAAATGTTCTTGGCCTTGATTAGAAAGAGGGGTAAGAAAGATGCCACATTGCAAGGACTTACCCTATGTCTCTGGCTTTAAAGATGGAAGAAGGATGCACAGTGGGTACAGTGGCCACTCAGAGCTGAGGGCAGCTGTCAGTGACAGTCAACAAGAATGAGGAGTGAAGTACTCCCCATCCTCCCCTCCAGAAAGGAAGTGCTGGCACCTTAAATTTAAGCCCCCGAGACCTTGAACTTCAGAGCCACGGAACTGTAGGGTAGCTGACATGTGTTGTTCAGCCCCTGCAGTGGGAATTACTTGTTAGAAGAGCAATAAAAAATGAATAGGCTGAACCTCACACTTGCAGGTCTGCAAACTGTAGGCAGTTAAACGAATGAGTAGTGGGAAGTGGCCCAGGGACTCCATTAAGAGTCGAACAGTTCGCAGAGCCGGCCAGTTGCGGTGATGTTGGCTGTTGACAGGATGGAGATTCGGTAAGAGCAGCCAGGAAGGGGGGAGGACTTCCCACCATTTCTTTTCTTATGTTTGGTTTTCAAGACAGGGTTTCTCTGGTAACAGCCCTGGCTGTCCTGGAACTCGCTTTGTTGACTATGGCCTCAAACTCAGAGAGATCCACCTGCCTCTGCCTCTCAAGTGCTGGGATTAAAGGTGTGTGCCGCCACTACCTGGCTTCCTCCTACCCCCATTTCTAAATCAGTTTTCTTCCCATTTATTTTCATAGCTCGAGACTCCCATTCTTTGTGCTCTCCTCCTCCAAAACTGCTCCATTTCCTCTGTTCATTTAATCAAGCACGTGCTTGCATCTACCCTGCACTGCCACCAGCAAATGTGGCCGTGTCGGAAGGATGCCGGACCTTAGGAAAATACTGAGATTTTCAAGTATGCTGAGGATTGGAATAAGTAGGGAACACAGCACTCTTGCCTGGTCTCTGTGAGCTGGGCAGTAGTCACAAAAGAGAATTATATGTGCAGCCATTTATCTTAAAAGGCAGAACCCCCAAAGTCAGGCACTTGAAAGTGTTTTTGAAATATTTGGACACGGGGAGCTCTTGGCTAAGGTCCCTAATGAGTCACTGTCATCTGCTCTGCCACCAGAGACTGAACAGTGAATCCTTTTCATGCCTTGGTAGATTGCTCAAGTCTAGCATTGCACGGGACTGCTGCGAAGCCTTCAACCCCCACATACGTCAGATGAACTGCCGGGTAATGAATACACCAGGAATATCCAAACACTGCGCATGACCGGGATCAACCGATCATATATATTTTCGGAATTTTTTAACAGCAGACTTGTTGGAAAAAGTGTTTGCTAAATATGGGAAATAAATGCATGTGCTAAGTCTGTAGGCAGCGTCTGCTTTCCCATATGTCCAGGAGAGAAGTTGTTCTCTGGCAACAGATTGGACACGGTTGAGCCTGTTTAGAGGAGCTGTCGATGATGCACATGCCCCTCAGCCACCAGTGGAGGACAGTCCGAATGATCCTTGGTCATAATGACGAGACAGGTCCCAGGGTGAGGATGAGCATTTCTGAAAATCCCCAAGGCCACAAGGCTACAGGAAATTGCTTTCTTCCTGGAGCCATGGCTATAGTATTAAAGTTAATTAACAAATCCGGAGGTCCTCAAGCAAACGAAATCCCTTCTGTCTAAAAACCCTTCCTTCTCCTGTTCATTGAGAGGAGGTATTTTGCAGAAACAAGACTTAATTGAGTGGGAGTCTGTTTTAGATGTCATAGTTGTAATTTTTCAGAGTGAAGGGTCATATTTATACTGGTTTTTTTCTTGTCTATTGGTGAAAGGTATTTTAGGTAATGTTTCAAGGCTCTATGACCATTCAGATACATCCATTCTTTCATTCAATAACTATTTGTTTACCTACTCCTTACTCCAGGTAGTAAAACTGGTTTGAAAAAGAAAATGACAGTTTCTGCTCTTGCAAAGCTTACGCGGTGGTGACTAAGCATTCGACACTTAGTACTCGATGCCACTTCACACAAAGCATGATGGGAGCACAAATGTGGAAGAAGTTACCTCTTCCGTAAAAAACGAATGTCTTTTTACAAAGACTCTTATAGAATATGAATGATGGGAGATTAAATCAGCAATTGTTTCTTGATTACGTTCTATTTGCTGGGATTATGCTGTCTCGGCTGTGTTCTGTTGTTCTAACAGAACACTTGATACTGGATAATCTATAGAGGTTTATTTAGGATATAGTTCTGGAAGCTGGAAGTCCAAAATTGGGTGGCTGTATCTGCCTGGCTCTTAGATGAGAGTCCAATGTTGCTCCGTCTGTGGAAATAAAGCAGATGGGCAAGTGGGCACCTGCAAAGAAATCTCTGTTTTTGTTTTTCGAGACAGGGTTTCTCGGTGTAGCTCTGGCTGTCCTGGAACTTACTCTGTAGATCAGGCTGGCCTCGAACTCACAGAGATCCGCCTGGTTCTGCCTCCCGAGTGCTGGGATTAAAGGTGTGCACCACCACTGCCCGGCTGAAGTCTCTTTTTAATATCAATTTTATGTGCATGAGAGTTTTGCCTGCATGTGTGTGAGTATACCATGTGCACACCCGGTACCCGTGGAACTCAGAAAAAGAGGCCCTCCGATGCTCTGTAGTGTTACAGCTGCCATGTGCTGGGAATCCAGTCAGTGTGTCTGTGTGTGCACACATGCACGTGTGATTTATGCCTCTGCCACTCTTCAGAATACACTCATCTCTCACCTTGGGAGTCCTGGGGTTACAGATGCACGACACTGCATCCACCTTTTAATGTGGGTTCTGGGGATCAAAGTCAAGTCTTCAGGCTTGCTCAGCAAGTACCTCTGCCCACTGACCCATCTCTCTAGCCCCCAGATAATCTTACAATGCACGTAGGCCTTGTAGGGAAAGTGAAACACACTCGAGGTGGGGGGAAAAGTCATCCATGGCAGAGCCAGATAAATCACAGAGGAATAGTGATTCCACAGAAGGCTTATTTCTCCACAGCCACAGAAGACAGAACTAAATCTTCATTTGCTAAGAGAAAAATACACTGTAAATAAGAATTGTAAGCCAGCAAAGGTGCCTCTTAATGAGAGAGAAAGTCTGTCTGGATATTCAAGGAGCTGTGGCCACTTACTCCAGACCTTCCTATCTGCATACTTCTTTTTATGCAACTGGAAGAATATCGCTATACAGATTAGCATAGCAAGAACACAAACGCCTGACAGAGAAGTGAACGGTATTTTGTTGAAGACATTTCTGCTGAGGTCTCACTACCAAGCTCCGTAGAACCAGAGAGTCCAAAGGAGTCAGGGATGGGAAATTGGGGGCTTGAAAAATGAGGAGAATGGAATCACCCATAACAGATGTGACAAGGCTCCAGTTAGAGCTGTGTTAGAGAGCCAAACTGGAGGGCAGCGTTTGGCTATGCCACATGTGTGTGATGCCCATCTGACATCTAAGTGGCAGGGAGATGCTTGTCTAGGCGTTTAGGAGGGAGACCAGAGCTAGAGACGCCAGTGTGATCCACGTGCACATACAGATGCTACGTAATAACCACTAAACTCAAACAGGAAGAAGCGTCCAGAGACTCATTCCTGGGCACCCCGGCGTTTGGGAAGATGAGACTAGCAAGGCTGAAGAGTGGGAGAAGGGTCATCCACATGTCCAGGAAAGTGAAAGGTGACAGTTTGTCAACCAGGACTCCATGACACCTGCTGATGGCCAGACAGGTAAGCTGACTCTGTGTTCAGCCAACACTGAACGCAGTTGGCGGAAAGGAAACATGCATAGGGTGGGACTAAGAGACGCTGAGATTCATTCTTCAGCAAAGGAAAGTAGAGAAATAGGTGAAGAGAAATTATTATTATTACTATTATTATTATTACTATTATTATTATTATATTTATTTAGTGGGTTGAGAGCGGGTGTAGACATGCCACTGTTTTTGTGGAGGAGAGCTTGTGGGAGTCAGTTCTTTCCCATCCTGTGGACCCCAGGGTTCAAACTCAGGTCATCAAACTTGGCGGCAAGCACCCTTACCCCAGCCTGACATTCATTCATTCATTTATTTGAAACTGGTTTCTCTATATAGCCCTGGCTGTCCTGAAACTCACTATGTAGACCAGGCTGATCTCAAACTCAGAGATCTGCCTACTTCTGCCATCCAAGTATTGGGATTAAGGATGAATGCCACTATGCCCAGCTTGACATTTTTTTAAAAATATGCGAATAGTGTCTGTGTATCCTGATGAGAACAAGCTAATAGAGGAAGTGTCCTCCCCTGCAGGGTCCTGAGCAGACTCCAGTACGCCAGCATGGGGATTGCTCATCCACCTAACAGGACCTAGTTGTAGTAGTAGACACTTCAGGAGGGGGTGGGGGCTTGAAATTGTCTCCTGTGAGTTGTCAGAGTGAAGCAGGAAGACAGGTCATTAAGAATGGGTCTGCCGAGAAGAGGTTGGCATCTAAGGGGCTAGGAGGAAGTGTGAAGTCATCACCCAAGAGGATGGGAGAAAAGAGCCAACCGGGAACATGCAGCTTGCTTGCCAGACAGCATTCAAGCCCCAGCAGAAATCAGCGATCCACGGAAACAAGGGCGGGGCCTCTCTCTCAGACACGTGGGCGCCCAGGCTTCTGCCCTTCTCTGGAGTTCAGCCAGTTTTGGTGAGCTGGTGATTAAAGTCATTATACATCTTTTTTTTTTTTTTATGGGAGGGTTGTTTGTTTGTTTTAGGGCAAGAGTCTCATGTAGCTCAGTCTGGCCTCAGACTCACTGTGTAGCCAAGGGTGGCCTTGAACTCCTGATCCTCCTGCCTCCGCTTTCCAAGTGCTGAGATTCTGACTTTGTTATCCATCTTACAGTCAATTCTAAGATGATCTGTAATTTGATGAAGTTGTGATTTCTTACAGATTAGCCTATTTGCCTTCAAAATACCGTGCAAACTTAAATGTAAGAATACATCTCTTTGCCAGTGCTATCATTTGGTGCCCAGGGTGACCAGCAGCTCTCCAATGGCCTCCTGCAATGACAGTTTAGAATCATGTGGAAACGCACCTCTGGGTGTGTCTGTGACAGTGTTTCCAGGATCTTTATCTGAGGAGGAAAGATTCGCCGTGAAAGTGGGCTGCACCATCCCACGGGCTGGGACCCTAGACTTAGGGATAAAAAGGAAAGATGGGCTTGAGCCCCAGCATTCATCTCCCGTGCGCCCTGTCTGTGGACCCAGTGTGGCCAGCTGCCTCACGCTCCTACCGCCGTCTCTTTCCTGCCACGATGAACTGCAGCCTCAACGGGTGAACCAAAATAAACTTATGTGTCAGCGCCTCTCAACCCAAACGACCCTTCCACAGCGGCCCCACGTGAGATACCCCTCATATCAGATATTTCCATTATGATTCATGACCGTAGTAAAATTACAGTTATGAAGTAGCAACAAAAATAATTCTGTGCTTGGGGAGTCACCACAAAATCAGGAGCAGTATTAAAGGGTTGCAGCGTTAGGAAAGTTGAGAACCGCTGCTCTATGTGATGGTTAATCTTTATTGTACACTTGACCTGAAAAGACAGAACCTATTTGAAGATCTGCCTCCGTCAGATCGGCCCCTTGGGCGTGTCTGTAGAAAATGGTGTTGATTGATCACGGCAGAAGAGAGCCCAACCCACTGTGGGTGGTGCCATCCCTAGGCAGGCAGGCCTGGATACACAGGAAAGAAAGCCAGCTGAACAGGATCAGGGGATCAAGGCAGGGAGCAGTGTTCCTCCATGGTCTCTACCTCAGTTCCTGCCTCGAGTCCCTGTCTGGACTCCCCCGATGATGGGCTGTAAAGTGTAAGATGAAGTAAACCCTTTGCTCCCCCAAGTTGCCGTTGGTCAGTGTTTGATCAGGGAAGCAAACTGAAGCGCCTTCCCTCCTGACACTTCAGAGTCCTCATGCTGCTGACTTGTCTCTCGATGTTGCCGGGGCTGTCGTAGCTTATGTCGTGATCCACTGTCTCTAGGCTCTAGTTTCCCCGGGGCTGGTAGCTCCCAACAAGCTGTTGTCCTCGGGAGAGTTCACAACCGTTTTGTAAAGTGTGTGGTGGGGAGTGAGGACAGAGGTCAGTGAGGGGACACTCTGGGGTTTTATTTTCATTTGGATCTGTTTCTCAAGATGGTGAGTCGGGGATCCAGATGGGGGGTGGATTGGTCAAGGTAGAACAGAGGAGGTGGACGTTGAAGATGAGGCTGTCAGTAGACCCTGAAGTGCTGTTGGCCGAAGAAAGCAGAACCATGCTGCAGTCTCCGGTGAGCAAAGGAGTGTGGCCGGGGAGTAAGGACTGGTGGGTGTGGCAAGGGGGAAGAGAATGTACCAGAAGTATGCATGGCCGTGCTCTTGGCTGGTAGATACTCAGGAATTTATTGTATTGGAATTCTCAATATTAGATAGCCTAATGCATTAAGATCCTTCTATTAGATAAGAGGTGCAGGGAAAATGTCCCTTTCTACTTGAGAAAGGGCCTTGCCCCCTCTTCTCCATTAGCTTTTCAGCATGGGCTAATTCACAGATCAGCATCTGTGTTTCTAAGTGGGCGAGGTACAGACGGGCATTTGTAAAGCCAATGAATCCGTGTTACAGCCTGGGAGCTTGAAATGGGGCAGTGCCTTGATAAGGTGCATAGTCTACCCGAGTTTGAGACTAGATCACCCTGGACTAACTTAATGCAGACTCTGAGCAGGAAATCCTGCCCTCTCTCCCATCCTCCTCCATTTTGCTTTTCCGTGACACTAGTTGCAATCACTTAGTTCTCGGTTCATACACATCATAGCTTGAATTGTTCCTTCCCTCACCCTAGCCATCCCTACAGCCAAGGATATGACTGATACAGCAGCGATGTCAGGGCTAGAGAGGCACAATGGATTCTCTTCCCAAGACTTCCAGCACTGGGTGAGTCCTTACCCCGCTGAGCCCAGGTGTAGGAGTTAATCTCACGGGAAAACTAGTGTCCCAGAGACAGGTGCCAGGAGAAAGAGGCTGTGATGTGTCCAGTGACCAAAGAGCAGAGAGGCGGACCTTCTGCTTCTGAATAACTTCAGGAGCGGAAGAGAGTTGAGAGAGTTGGGGCTTTCAGATAGAGCATAGGAATAATGAAGATAAAGAATAATGAGATAAGCTAAGAAAAGGGAGGGATTCCATGTCTTCCTTGGGAATAGGCAGTAGTAATCAGGAACTAGGTTATTGATTTCACACCTCTTATGTCTAGCCATGGCTGCTGGTAGATATCTTAGCCTTGGAGCAGGGAGCAGAGAAGCTAGGTCAAGTTCACAGAGTATTATAGTTCCAGAAAAGATACATTCCTTGAGTGATCGGTATGCCTACTTATAGAGCTGAGTAGAATGTGGCCTAGAGGTTAAGACAGGTACAAGCTGAAGACAGAGAAGACAAGTGTTTTCATCCCAGTCCAGTCACCCATTGGATGTCTGCAAGCCCGATGAAGACTTAGTGTTCTCAGCAAAAGCAGCCTTATGGACTCTGGAAAGGAACCCAGTTGACCATGATCATAACCCACATGTCAGATGTCCCACAACAGCAAAGTCAGGGGGAGACCGAGTATTGCCCGAGCAGTGTTACTAAGTCAGCTGGGAGCCAGTGAAACTAGAGGGTGTATTTACATTCTTCACATAACACTTAAAAAATCATCTAACTTGGGGACAGGCCAAGTTTGTGAGGGGCAAGACAGGGAATACTTTAAGCTTAGTAATAAAATCAAATGCTCACAGCTCCTCAACTCTGCCCATGTAGCCCACAAGCTACCCGTACATATTTCATTATAATAATACATGACAAAGGGTGGGGCTGTAGCCAATAAAACTTTATTTATAAAGCAAGCAATGGGCCAGATTTGGTTCCTGGGCTGCAATTTACCGTTCCCTGAGCCCACCAACAGATGATAGAAACAAGGCCCATGGGTTGACGGGAAACGATTAGAAAAACACCTGCCCCAAGTCTCAGAGAAGCACTCCTTTCACTAAAATAGATTCTCGAATTTTACCTGTCTAAAAATCACCTGGAGTGGGGGCGTTATCGAACAGCTTGGAGATTCTTATTCAGTAAACCTGGAGTGGGAATTGGGATTCTAAATGTGGACACGAGTCTGCTGCCTGTGGCCCAGGGGCCACCCTTTGCAAAGCTCCACGTGTTTCCAGGCAACAAACGAACCCTGTTTCACAGCTGGACAGATAAGCAGGTGCTGAGGAACTGTTCTGGAAACTTCCCCAGATTAGTTCTCTTGTCTCCTTTGTTCCAGAAACCCTCCGAGGGCATCAGCTTGCCCGTACATGGTGGGCAAGCACCAAGTATGCGGGCACCTGCAGCAGGCTCGTGGGCGGGGCCTGCTAATGAGCATCCCTCGCTGACTGACTGGAGGGGAGGCGCTCCTTCCAGGCCGCTGGCCAGGAGCCTTCTCTTGGAGGCTTGTCTGAGAGCCAGTGCCGCAGGCTTCGGGTTCACCTCAGTGGAAAGTGGCATCAGAGTCCCTGCCCGGGCCACACATCTCTCTGAAAAGGGTCAGGACACTGGAAGGAAGCGTGTTGTTTGGGACAGAATTGCCACACTTGAGCTGTTCCTTTTGTCCTTACTGAGCTACTCCTGCCCAGCCCACCTTGATCGCCTGAATGTGGACATTGTCTGTTCTAAGTCACCCAAAATGAAGCCTCTGTTCTCTGAGGAAGCCTGCCCTCCACCCTCCAGATACTTAAGAAATATAACCCCTAAGAAAACAACACTGGCTTAAGAAATGTCAGGAGCCCTGATTCCTGTCAAAGAGCCGGCCTAATCCAGAAACTCCATTTCTTCTGTTAGCCTTGCTTCAGACTCAACAGTACCTTTTGCTTATAGCTCTTTGTCTCACGGAAGAAGTCTCGGAGGAGCCCCAGAGTCACACGTAGTCTTTTGGAGTTGAAGTCATGAAAGTTGGGTGGGGGATGTGTTGGTTGAAAGAGTGCCTACCTAGCACACACAAGAAATCCCAGCTGCACATACAGCATTCGGGAAGTGGAAACAAGACAGTCTGAGCTCATCCTGGGCTGACACTGAGTTCAAGTCTAACCTAGACTCCATGAGAACGTTCTCCTAGCCAAACCCAGTGGAACTCAGCACTGAAAGACCTTCTGGGCTGCGTCCAGCCGACACTCCCAGGGAAGAGAAGAGGCTGGTGGAGGTCTGGCTCACATGCTTCGGCTGATAGCTACCAAAGCCATACTACACTCAACTGGCATCCCTGCACCCTACTTCTTGCAGCCCACGGTCACTGTCTTGATGGCATCTCTCCTGTTGTCGCTCTGTGACCTGGGAAGTCTACTGCCTCCTGAGCAACTTCTGAGCCAACAGTATATTGATTGAAAATGTCTGCTTTCATCTGTCTGGGTCTCTTCATTGTATAAATGAAAACCGAGGGCTTTGCTGGCCAGGGTAGGATGGCCTGTGGACTCAGGGAGGCCTCAGAGAAACACTCCTTTCACTAAAATAGTTCAAGCGAGGCTCTTGTCTGTGCGTGTGATGAGAGGACAGGCTAGGACAGTTGGAAGGCACCGAGAGACTTCCCCTGTCTTCTGTTCAGCCCAGGGTTGTTTTTAGGTGGACCTTGGGGGTGGGGGTAGCTGGAGCGCTGTGGCCCTTCCCTGCTGTTCCTGTCTTCCTCTGTGACTCTTCATTGACTCCCGGCCTCCTCCCTCTGCACTTGGCAGTGCTGTTTAGATTTGTGGTGCCTAGAAGCACATCTGTTGTGTGGGCTTCTCAGGTGCCTTTGGGGATTGGGGTGAGAAAAAAAGTGAAGACCATTACTATTGACTTTGCCCCCCTTTCGTTAGGTTCTGACTCCCTCCCTGCCAGCTTCGAGCCCTTCTCATTCTCCCCCATTCTATTCTTCCACGCCTTCTCTTTTCCTCCCACCTTTGGCTTTCTGCCCCATGGTATCCTCCTTTTCCACATGATCAATTAGTCACAGTGTGAACCTGAAGATTAATAACTGTTCCGTGTTGGTATACTTCAGTAGGCAAAGCTTCCAACTTTCAGTGCTACTTAGTTGGATGAGGTATGGAGAAATTTGCACAAAATAAACTCATAGCTGAATGATGAGCTTTGTGCTTGCATTGTTATTGCATTGTGTGTGCTCCCTAAAGAATTCCCATGGTGGGTAGCCATACTTGCCTCTGACAGCTCCCTCCCCTGCTGGAAGCGGTCAAGTGCCCCAAGGTTGGTCTAGTTAAGCTTCTGGAGTGTAACAGCACCCCCTCGTGTCCCATCGTTAGATTGCAGACTGGTTGGATGAGGGAGACAACGGAATGGCAAGTGTGCTGCAGGGTTGGGAGTCCAAGAACAGGCTTCGCAGGTTGCTGGGCTAGCGGCTACTGAGACAACATGGAAGGACTCATTGTGTCCTGTGAGCAATATGAAGCTCTTCATGAGTCACCCAGAAACCCCATGAGCCGACCTTCAGAGCTCTAGAGTATGGATTCCAACCCTGTTTTGACCGGTGCTTTGTTTTAATATTCCAGTGTGCTGTTACCTGTCAGTGTCCAGCCACTTGGCATTTGCTGGTGTAATGCTACCATTATGGTATTTAGAAAATCTGAATGAGCAGGCATTTTGGAGCCCACTACCTATGATGGGACACCCCACACAGCCTTGAGGCAGGGGCAGGGGCTTGGACTCGCCTATACTAAATGTACCTCCCCATGGGAGGCCTTACCTTCTTGTAGGAGGAATTGGGGGGTGGGTTGGGAGGGGGGAGGATAGAGGAGAGGGAGGATGGAAGGGGGGGTCTTTGGTATATAAAATGAATAAAAAGATTCCAATAAAAAGAAAATCTGAACATTTATGTCTTGAATTGTTCTTAGAGGGCTGGACACTACTTCAGATTTCAGATGATGGAAGGGTGCAGAAAGTCACATCTCACAATTCTGAGAAGATGCTTGAGAGGAGAAAGGAAGAGCAATGACAAGAATGTCTTGCCATGGGGCTGGAGAGATGGCTCAGCACTTAAGAGCACGGACTGCTCTTTCAGAGGATCCAGGTTCAATTCCCAGCACCCACACAGCAGCTCACAACTAACTGTCCAAGATTGGACACATATATATAGGTAAGCAAAACACCAATGCACATAAAAATAAAAATAAATAAATTATTATAAAAAGAATGTCTTTTTATATGCCAGAACAAGTCTTGGAGGAACATGGCAGTGCCGCAGCTGGAGCTGGTGACCATGTTGGACTCTCCACTGTCTGTGACAACAGTGAAGAAGATGCCAGGGGTGTGGCTCGGTGTAGAGCACTTGACCTAGAACGGGGTGTGGCTCAGTGTAGAGCACTGACCTAGAACAGGGTGTGGCTCAGTGTGGAGCACTGATCTAGACCGGGGTGTGGCTCAGTGTAGAGCACTTGACCTAGAACAGGGTGTGGCTCAGTGTGGAGCACTGACCTAGAACAGGGTGTGGCTCAGTGTGGAGCACTGACCTAGAACGGGGTGTGGCTCAGTGTAGAGCACTTGACTTAGAACGGGGTGTGGCTCAGTGTGGAGCACTTGACCTATAATGGGGTGTGGCTCAGTGTAGAGCACTTGACTTAGAACGGGGTGTGGCTCAGTGTGGAGCACTGACCTAGAACGGGGTGTGGCTCAGTGTAGAGCACTTGACTTAGAACGGGGTGTGGCTCAGTGTGGAGCACTGACCTAGAACGGGGTGTGGCTCAGTGTAGAGCACTTGACTTAGAACAGGGTGTGGCTCAGTGTGGAGCATTTGCACAAGGCAGTGTCTTCCAGCCTCAGCACAGCAGACCAAAACCCTGACTACATCAGAAATAAAGAAGACACAAACGACCAGGGGAAAAATCTCTAATGGAGTCAGCAACACGACCACAGTGCCTAGGAAAGGAGGTAGTACAGAGAAGGTTCCGAGCAAAGCCGTCAGATTTGAAAATGCAGTCCAGAAGAACGTGTTCAGAGGAGAATTTCCCATTTTCCTACTGTTCCCACCGTGAGTGCAGAGTTAGAAAAGGCCTCTTCAGCACCTCCCCAAATTTGTGAAAAGCATACTCATAACTGACTAGCTAGTGCATTAA
The DNA here is from genome assembly GCF_049852395.1 of Peromyscus maniculatus bairdii. NCBI lineage: Eukaryota > Metazoa > Chordata > Mammalia > Rodentia > Cricetidae > Peromyscus > Peromyscus maniculatus. The sequence continues at coordinate 63,353,439 of NC_134860.1, read as the reverse complement.
AGCATTTTGCTTCTTAGTGTTTCACCTTTTTTTTTTTTTTTTAAGACGGAGTCTCTCTATGTAGTCCTGACTTGTCTAGAACTCATCCTCCTCCTGCCTCGGCTTCTCAAGTGCTAGGATTAAGATTACAGAAGTGCGTTACCACACCTGGTGTTCCAAGTTTTCAATGCTGAAATCGTACAGAATGGAGGGGTGTCTCAGCAGTAAAGAGCACATTCTGTTCCTCCAGGGACCCCGAGTTTAGTTCCCAGCTCTCAAGTCAGGCGGCTCACAGCCACCAGTTTCAGGGAACTGGGCGCCCTCCTCTGGCTCTGTGCACACCTGCACAGATAGCACACACAGAGAGAGACACACACAGAAATACAAATCAAAGAGCTGACTGAAATCGTGGAGCAGGGCATGGCGGCCACAGCCCTGTGACAGCAGCACTCAGGAGGGGGAGGCAGAGGAGGGTCAGAAGTTCACTGTCATCCTCTGCCGAATAGTAATGTTGAAGCCAGCCTGAGCTATGGAAGGCTCAATAAATAAACAAGCTGAAATTCTGTGATTTCACGTTCAGTTTTTTTGTTTGTTTGTTTGTTTGTTGTTTTTTGTTTTTTTGTTTTTCGAGACAGGCTTTCTCTGTGTAGCTTTACGCCTTTCCTGGATCTCGCTCTGTAGACCAGGCTGGCCTCGAACTCACAAAGATCCACCTGGCTCTGCCTCCCGAGTGCTGGGATTAAAGGCGTGTGCCACCACCGCCCAGCTCATGTTCAGTCTTTCATGGTTATCCTCCTTTGGTGGCTTTAGCATGGTCAAATGCTACTTATGAATATTATACTTAATGGTTTTATGTGTTTATGATGTTTAACTTCAAGTGTGGTGAAGTTTTATTTCACTGTTTAAGTTAATACATTCTGAAGTTTCCGAAGTTTATATCATGTGCTAAGTCAGAGGTTCTCAACGTGTGGGTCAAGACCCCACAGGGGTCACATATCAGATATTTACATTACAATTCATAACCGAAGTAGCAACGAAATAACTTCGTGGTTGGGGGTCCGAACAACCCAAGGGGCTGCAGTGAAGGGTCGCAGCATTAAGAAGGTTGAGACCTGCCGAGCTAGGTAACATCACAGATGCCCGGTGCCGGTTCATTCACGTGACCATCATATGCTATGATTAGCTCTGGGATGGTCTGTCTTGATTGGACTGAAAAGAACCTAGCAAATTAGCAGACATCCTATGGAGTGTCTGTGAGGGTGCTTCCACAGAAGATTGACTGGGGGTGGAGAGGGAACATGCCCTGAATGGGGGCCACACCATCCAGTAGGCTGGGGTCCCACGTGGACTAAAAGGGGAAGAAGGTGGAACTTGCTAGCCCAAGCATCATTCTCTGTCTCTGTCTCTCTCTCTCTCCCTCTCTCTCTCTCTCTCTCCTCTCCATTTTATCTTTCTCCCTCTCCCATCTCTCTCCTTCCTAGGTACCATGAGGTAAGCCAGGCCACATGCTCCCCGCCATGATGCTCTCTCTACCCCACATGCAGTCCCAATACAACTGTCAAATACATCTGGGCCCAAATGGATTTTTCCTGTTGGTCCATTGGTCTCTCGAGTATGTACCGTGACAATGAGAAAGAAGCCTGACAGAGAAGGCTTCCATTTCACAGATGGGAAAGTAGAGGAGGATCTGGTGTGTTTTCCAAGGCTATACTCTCACATAACTACTTTCCTATTACTGTGATAAAAACACCTGGCAAAGACAGCTTCAGGAAGGAAGGGTTCACACTGGCCTTCCGGTTTGGGGGACAGGGGGATAGTCCATCACGGCAGGAAAGTCATGGAACCAGGAGTGTGAAGCGGCTGGTCACGTCGCACCCGCAGTCAGGAAGCAGATGTGTGCTCAGCCCACTTTCCCCTTTTTATTCAGTCTGGGACGCCACCCCTGGAAGGGCTGAGCCCACACACAGGGTGGGGTTTCCTGCTCGAGAGACCCTTTGAGGCAGTGTCCTCATGGATACACCCGGAAGTGTGTTCCCGTGTGTTGGATGTCCTGTCACCTTGACAGTGCAGACCACCCGTCCCTCAGCCAGCAGGGGGCAGAGTGAGGGTTTGTCCCATGCCATCAGCCTCCAGAGTGTGCACACCAGTGTCACCCTGAATCTCCCCTAATTAAGATGGCAACGCTTCAGTATTGTAGACAATAGAGTCTAGACACCGTCATAGGCAACCCAAGGGACTCTCAGGGAAGGGGAGAGGATGCTTTTGTCTTACATTATTTATATTGTTTTCCTTAAACATTCATTTAATGCCTTAATTTTTAAAAACTATTTGGCAGTTATAGGGATTTTTAAATTAAAAAAACCATACTTATGATCCAAATTAAAAAAAAAAAAAAGATTCCTTCTTGGTTGGTTTCTCAACTGTAAGCATGCACATATCCGCGCTTTCTTTTCAGCAGCCCAGTGTGGGCGCCCAGCAGGTGCGCTGTGAACTTTCCCACACCTGTGCACATCTGCGTTTTCTGTGTCAGCCTTACTTTCCTGGGTAGCTGCTTTACAAAGTCAGCCAAATTTGTCCAAAGAAAAGTCCTGTGTGTATCTATCTGTGCCAGTGTGTGTGTGCTGCAATCGGGGCCAGAGCCTTGTTCGAACGGAGGAGTGCTCTACCACTGAGCTACACTCCCAGCCCACCTTAAAAAGTAAACCGCCGTTGCTTGTACTGTTTCCAGATCTGCCTCCAATGCTGAACTTGAGTGTTGGCAGCTCTTCAAAAAAGTTCAGATCCTTCTTCCCTGAACTCACTTCGCAGCTGCTCCTTAGTCCATTACATGAGGTTATTAGATGGGGGAGAGATTGCACATAGCGCTTCCTCTGCTCAACTGTATTGCCAGGAACAAGGCTTTGTGGCACCAAAAGTCCCCGTGTTGGTACAGATATAAAATGCAGACAGCTGGGGGTGGAGTCCGAGTGTCTTCCAGCTTGAACGTTAACATTAGACAACCTCTTCTCTCCAGCATTTCCAGAGCGCTGAATTTCTGAGCTCGGAGAGTGCACCTAGCTCTTTCTTCTGGGTTGGACAGAATCGTTGCGGTCTTGAAGCAAAACAGCTGTGATCACTCACAAACCCCACAGGAGGTGAAGCCCATTAACATTCTCCTGGAGCTGTGTGGTGGTCTGAATGAGAATGCCCCCCCCCACAGGCTTATATTTGAGAATCAGGAGGTGTGGCTTTGTTGGAGGAGCTGTGTCACTGGGGGTGGGCTTTGAGATTTCAAAAGCTCACACCATTCCCATTGGCTCGCTCTCTGCCTCCTCCTTGTTGATCAGATGTCAGCTCTCAGCTACTGCTCCAGGACCATGTCTGCCTGTCTACCACCATGCTCGCCACCGTGATGGTCATGGACTCACCTCTGAAACTGTAAGCAAGCCCCCAATTAAATGCTTCCTTTTATAAATTGCTTTGGTTATGGTGTCTTTTCACAGCAATAGAACAGTAGCTAAGACCAGTGGGGGGAAAGGGAAAGCTCATGAGACCCTAACAAGGTATCCACCTCCTTGAACAACTGGTTCTCTTATCCAGTTATCACTTCTCTTGCATCTCCACATTCTCAGAAGTTTGCAGTTTTCTCTTGAAAGCAGAAACCTGGAACCTGTGGGAACCTCAGGCTCCTGAGGACTGTCCTCTAGGGATCATGTGATGCCTCTTTCCTTCTTCCAGGTTTATAATTTATTGTACAAATGGGATATTGCATGATGAGTGGACCTCAGCTTCTCTAAGCATAGGACTTGACATGTGAGGTTAGGTATTTTAGAATCCATTTGTGTTGCTTTCATGACTGGAGTATTTTCAGACCCGAACTGGAAGTATAAGACCATCAAAGCAATTGTATCCATATGTGGCCAGTACACAATTCATTCTATCTAGGAGAGTATGGGTTGAATTTTTTTTTTAATACTGGTGAATGAGAATTAGACATCAGTTTCTGCATCTTCTCTGATCTTTGTTCAAGTCAGAAATTCTACAGCCAATGTTCTTCAAACCCAATACCAGTTAAGCCCAGCCAGAAGACACCATCTCCCCATCCATGCTTCTTAAGGTTAAGAACAATGGTGGTATTTGGGGTGGATCAGAATGCCCCTGCATCAGAACAGCTGCTACTACGATTACACATCTAGAAGACGCAGAGTTATGGAGACACCAGCCAGTAGGAGCCAGATGGCCCTGCTCACATTAGGGATGGCAATCCTAGCTGCAGCCTGAGCTGTCTGGAGGAAGTAACTCCCAACCCATCCCTGTGAGGGGCATGAGGTGAAGTGGGTAGCAGAGGAAAGCAGCAAACCTCATCTAATCTATGAAGGCCTCACATCAAGGCAAGCCGAGTTTTGTTCAGGTTAAATTGCCCAGTGAGTTTTGTAAATGTAGACTTCCTAAGTAGCGCAGCTACAGCTTAGAGCAGAGCTGAATCGAAGGCTGGGCTGGCTGTCCTCAATCTCTTAAGGACGCTGGAAATGTAATGAAGCAGATGCCGGCGGTTCCATTCCCAGGATGATTCCCTGGAGAAAGCAGGGTGAGGGGCTACATGAAAGAGTGGAAGCCACTGTGGTGTGATGGGGTGGGGGTGGGGATCTAAAGCCCTGGCTCCGAGGTGGCTGGGAAGGGTCTGACAAACGTGGGCTTGATGGACTCATGAATTGCCGTGCAAGGATGAATGGAGAACTGGGTCCTTCGGGACCACAGGAAAGCTAGGCAGTGGCTAAGTAGTACCTGGTCCTCTTCTCCCTGCAGCCTTCTTCCTCCACTCCAGGTAACACTTGGCCTCCCTTCCATTGGCTTGAGGGGGAGGAGAATCATTAGCCTTTGAGGTTCCATCAGCGTCTCCCAGAGACACACAGCAACAACATTCCTGCCCCCTGGCCTGGCAGGCACCTTCCGCAGTCCAGGTCCCCAGGGTGTTCCTGCTCTCTCCTGGAGCTTTTTCTACTCTGTGCTGGGGGTCAATGAAAGTGGATCACATCCGCACTGCGGCCTTCTACCTCCAAACATTTTGCAAGTGACTGTGTCCAAAAGGAAGTCATTTCCAGATTTCATGTGACTCTTTGCAGAACTCAATAGCACCGATACTGTAAATGATTTTCCTGGGGATGAAACAACCCCCAAGCTGTCCTACAAAATCAACTGGCTTTGGCTTTTTAAAAACTTTTGCAGGCCAGTGGTGGTGGGTGGTGGTGGTGGTGGTGGTGGTGGTGGGTGGTGGTGGGTGGTGGTGGTGGGTGGTGGTGGTGGTGGTGGTGGTGGGTGGTGGTGGTGGTGGTGGTGGTGGTGGTGGTGGTGGTGGTGGTGGTGGTGGTGGTGGTGCACACCTTTGATCCCAGCTCTTGAGAGGCAGAGACAGGCAGATCTCTGTGAGTTCGAGGCCAACCTGGTCTACAGAGTGAGTTCCAGGACAGCCAAGGCTACATAGAGAAACCCTGTCTCAAAAACAAACAAACAAGACCAAAAACAAAACAACAACAACAAACCTCTGTGTGTGCCTGCATGCATGTTACATGGTTTAAAAATTAAGTTTCCATGTCACACCATAGGACGCGATCCTATGTTGAGGTATTTTGTAAAACAAAACCAGGCATTTCCCTTATGTAGAAAGCTACAGAAAAAAGTTCCGTCTTCTTTCAGTGCAAGCCTAGAGGAAGAGAGGAGTTGGAGATGGGGTTAGAGGGAGTCACAGAGAACTGGAGAGGCAGTGTGGGGAGATAAAAGAGGGTGGAGCGGACATGGAGAGTAGCATGGAGAAAATGTGATAAAAATCTATGATGGCGGCGTGGTTGTCAGATCACATGACTTTGGAGAATTAAACCCTTGAATAAGCCGGTGGGCACTGGCACTTGCAGCACCAACCTGAGGTAAATGTGAGGGTGCAAGCACAGAGAAACTAGCACTCTACCATCGATCGCCCCCAGGCAAGCCTCGTCTTCTATTTTTACAGAGGAGGACACTGCAGAAGGCCGGGGCAGACGCCTCCTCTCCCGAGGTGCCGGGCACTCCGCCTGCCAGACAGACAGATTGTCCAGTACATTTCCAGGCGTCCCGAGCTCCCGGGACCACTCCCGTGCCGCTTGGAGTATGCTGTGTCAGAAGCACAGATGGACACGCCTGTGTCTTTCCACAGTGTCAGAATTGTTGAATGCTGCTGAATTCACAAACCGCGGGAGTCCGTTTGGCTGCGGTTTGCCGAGCGGTCTCAATTCCCCTTGATAGCCGGCTGTTGGCAAACACGGACTCTTTTATTCCAGTCTTAATTACCGCTGTGAACTCTCAGATCACACATCACACGCCGCATGGTAATTAATCTATAAATATGAATATATGTAGGTCACAGAGTGGCTGCAAGAATTAAAGAGGCTACGGCAGATTTGAGGGGTTCCGAGAGGCCTCCCTCAAGGTCAGAGGTGACCCAGGCAGAGCCACTGCGATGTTTAGATGAGACATTCAGGCACGGGGCATGGAAAAATGGCTCAGCAGTTAAGAGCACTGGCTGCTCTCCCAGGGGCCCCTGGTTCAACTCCCAGCCCCCACACGGATGCCGACAACCATCTGTAATTCTAATCCCAGAGGATCTGACACCCTCTTGTGCCTCCAGTGGGCACTGCACACATAGGGTACACATACATACATGCAGGCGAACATCCATACACATGCAATAAAAATAAATAAAATTTCAAAAAAAAAAAATGAACAAAGACAATTAAGGAACCCAACTGGAGAGCCTGTGGTCACTGCAACAGAACAAGGCTGCAAAGTCACAGGGTTGGTGTGGTGATATATCGCCTGGGGACCAGAGGACAGAGCCAGCCACTAGATTAAACATAGAGGTCAGGCAGTGGCGGCACACGCCTTCAATCCTAGCATTCGGGAGGCAGGGAGACCCATCCGGATCTCTGTGAGCTCAAGACCACACTGGGAACAGAGCCAGGCATGGTGTGGCACACGCCTGTAATCCCAGCACTAGGAAGGAAGGAAGATGGCAGGGCACAGAAAGGTATATAAGGTGTGAGTAAACAGGAAGTCTCTCTCTTGAGGCTGAGGATTTCATAGAGGTAAGAATGTGGCTGGCTTGTTCTGTTTCTCTGATCTTTCAGCTTTCACCCCAATATCTGGCTCCGGGTTTGTTTGTTTTTTTAATTAATAAGACCTTTTAAGATTCGTGTTACAGATTGAACCAGGCCTCAGGGTTGAGTTGAATTGCAGAGACCAAGTCCAGGATGTGATGGACAAAGCCAAGGATGAGTGAATGTGTAGAAAGTTGGGTAGCCGCCACATCAGCAGTGGGGACCAAAGTGGGCTGAACTCCAGGGACAGTCCTCTGACACACTGGGTGTTCAGATGACAGCTGGATAGGTACCGTTGCCTACCCTTTCCTCTGTGTGTTCAGTAAGTTCTTGGGTCCGGTTTTTCTGCTGCATTTTTAATATACCCACTTTGTAGCGGTTCTCCGAGCCAAACTGGCACCATCTTCAGGAATCTGGCTGGGCCTGTTCACCAAGGATCATCACAGCAGGGCTTGTTGACTTTTGGGAGGAGGGGGCAGGGCGTGTCAGGGGACCCTCCCCTGCGTAGCCAGCCACTCCTCCCAACCAGCTGTATGTGATTCTACCCTAATTGCAGCAGACGTGGGGGTCTCTGGGAAGGGCTAAAGGATATTGGTGAGGAAGGATGAAGGGAGGGCTCCAACGACATCCCATGCATGCTAGGTTTAAACTCTCCACTGTGACTGCTTTACGGTCACCCTGACTCTTAGCTGGAGTCCCCCATCCACTGCTCTGTAAGTAATTCTAATAAACTAAGAGGGTCTCATGTAGCCCAATTGGCCTCGAACTCTCCCATGTGGCTGAGAACTACCTTCAAGTTATGATCCTCCTGCCCCTGCCTCCCAAGTGCTGAGATTATAGATGTAGATGATCACAAATGGTTTATGCAGTGCCTGGAATCGAACCCTGGACTTTGAGCACGTCAGGCAAGCGCTCTACCAGCAGAGCCACATGCCCAACCCGTTTTCTTTTTCCTCCTCCTCTTCTTTCTGTTTCTGGTGGTGGTGGTGGTGATTTTGTTTTCTAAGTGAGAGTTTTTAATTCTACTGTAATAGAATGTGTTTCACCTCTGAGGAAGACCAGAGAATGACCTTGCATTTGGAGCTGTCTGCCTTAGGGATTTATCCTGATGTAGACCTCAAGGCCAAAAGCCTCTCAGAAGATGGAAGGACACTACCATGGCTTCTTTGTCCACAGCTCTTTCTCTCTCTCTCTCTTTCTCTCTCTCTCTCTCTCTCTCTCTCTCTCTCTCTCTCTCTCTCTCTCTCTCTCTCGGTTTTTCAAGACAGGGTTTCTCCGTGTAGTTTTGGTGCCTTTCCTGGAACTCACTCTGTAGCCCAGGCTGGCCTTGAACTCACAGAGATCCTCCTGCCTCTGCCTCCCAAGTGCTGCAATTTAAGGCGTGCGCCACCACTGCCTGGCTCGCTCTTTCCTTTCTTTATCTCTGGAAAATGCTTCTCGTTTTAAAAATCCTTCTGCTTTGATTCGGGGTACAGGAGCGAGTCCAAGGGGACCAGCCCGTCAACTGCCAGCCCTAGAACTTGCTGCATTCACCCCTACAGAACTTCTCTGGCTTTGCCATGGAAGCAGGGGCTCAGTGTCCCTTTTCTTTTAGCTTTATTGAGAGCACAGGACGAAAGGCTCTTGGCTGATTGACACTTGGCCACCTAGTTCACAAGTGCACCCTGACGGTGGGAAGAAAATGCAGTCCCAGGTTAGTAGCAGCAATGGGATGTTTCAGTCAAATCCCACCCGGGTGCAAATGTTATCCGGGGGCCTCTTACTTCATACCATACTGTTTTTTGCACATGTGTGCATGTTTGTGTGGGTGCATTTTGTGTAGGTGTGTACACAGATGCACTTGGAGACCAATCTCATCCTTTGAAATAGGGTCTTTCTATATATTCCTGGCTGGGGTGGAAGCCCAGGTTGGCCATGTATTTGAAGCGGTCCTCCTGCTTCTGCTTCCCAACTGAGGGAAGATTGTAGAGTCACCACCACCTGTCCAGGCTTCTCTTGGTATTCTTGACTAATTATCAATGTAGACAAATTTTATTATCTTATTCATCTCATTTTTTTAATGACAGATCCAACCTAAATTTTTAAAAAATGTTCTTATTTTTTGCTGATGCATAGTAGCTGCCTTGCACATGTTCATGGAGTGCAGGCTTGGCTTTTTAGTACATGTATGTAGTGTATAACAACCTGATTAGCATAACCAGCATTACCTCAGTCAGTTGGTGCTGTTTTCAGTGCTGGGGATGAAACTCAGAGCCTCATCCAGGCTAGAGATATGCTGTCCCACTGAACCCATTTATCATTTCTTTGTTAACATGGATTTTTAGGAAAAATTCATAAACTGGGTGCTGGAGAGAGAACTCAGAGGCCAAGCACACATACCGCTCTCCCAGAGGAACCAGGATCAGTTCCCAGCACCCAGGTCTAGTGATTCACAGCTATGAGTAATACCAGCTCCAAGGAGGATCCCAGACCCCTGGCCTCCATGGGTACCTGCGCTCACACGCACATACACAGACACTCACACATATATGTCATTTTTTAGTATCTTGAATGGATGTCGGGTTTAGGTTAGTATTCTTGGGCTGGAGAGATGTCAGTGGTCATGAGTGCCGGCTGCTCTTGCAGAGCAGCCAGTTTAGATTCTTAACAGCAACATGAGGATTCACAACCATCTGTAACTCCAGCTCCAGGGCATTCGATGGCCTTTTGGGGTCTCTGAAGACACAAGGCACACAGTCATATACATGCAAGCAAAACTCTCATACATATAAAATAAAAATAAAATTAGTAAGTGCTTTTTTTTTCACCATTGATGTGATCATGTATGAGTTTCCTTTTTTAGCCTATTGGATGATGGATTACATGAGTTGGTGGGATGAGGTTAATTTGTTTTTAAGACAAGGTCTTGATATTTAGCCCAGGCTATCCCTGAACTTACTATGTAGTTCAGTCTGGCCTGGAATTTATGATTCTCTTATTCTGCCTGTCAATTTTAGGGAATACAGGGATATGCCACTACTTCTGGCTTTGGACTTTTAAAATTTGCATACAATTGTTACTTTGGGAGCTAGAGAGATGATTCTGTTCCCAGCACCCACATGGTGCCTCACAACTATCCATAACTCTAGTTCCAGGGGATCCAATGCCTTCTTCTGGCCTCTGGAGCACCGAACGCATGTAGTACACAGACATACATGCAGGCAAAGCACCCAACCACAAAATAATAAAATAGAATATTTTTTAAATTGGCATTTTGGAAAATATAATTATACTTATAAAAAGCAGCTTATGAGCTGGAGAGCTGGTCCAGTGGCTAAGAGCACTGGCTACTCTTTCAGATGACCCAGATTTGATGCCCAGCACCCATATGGTGGCTTACAACCATCTACAACTCCAGTTCCGGGGGATCCAATGCTCTCACCAGACATGCACATGGTGCACATATGTAAATACAAGCAAAACACACATACACATACAATATAATAAAAAAAACAACTTAATAAGCTATTTCCAGCCATTTATTCTTGAATATAAATCAGTATGGCAGAGCCTTTCAGGAAACAGGTAAAGGTATATGTGGTGCTAAGGGAGGGGCTGTGAGATTGGGAGTCGAATCAGTAGGTGAAGCTGAGTGATAGAGGCCACACAACAGAGGGAGAGGGAGGCCCATGGAAAAGCCAACATGTCTGCAGCGCGGATGTTGCCGGAACACTTGCGAGCTTTCTCCCTGCACCATCCTCTTGAACAGTGAATCTTCCTGTAGAGCCAGGCTGGTCTCCAACTATGACCCTCCTGCTTGAGCATCCCGAGTGCTGGGATTATATGTGACAACATTCGCAGCAGACAGCTTTCCTTTCTAAGGAAATTCGGTGAGAACTGTGCACTGCGTGTGAACTTGGATACTGGAAGGTGACCCAGGAATGCAAGGGGGCACTGTCTGGAAGACAGTCTTGTGCAACATAGCCTGTGCTCAAACTTACTCTGGCTGAAGAGCATGTTGAGCATCGGATCCTCCTGCCTCCCACTCAGTGCTGGGTTACAGGTGTACGCCCCCGTGCCTAGCTTCTGAGGTGCTGGGAGAGCAAACCCAAGGTTTTGTGCATGCTAGGTAAGAACTCCAGCTAAGCTACAGCCCTGGACCCCAGGGGCTAATTTTTGAATTCTGCTTGGTGATGACCCATGACTAGGGTCATAGGGGAACTTCTGAGCCTACAAACTGAATGTCACCACCCAGACAAAGTGACAAAATCCAGTTCAGGGCCTTGGGGCCTTGGCACAGGGGAAGGAAATGAAAGAAGCTTTCAAGTAGCTGTCCTTGGGGGCAGACTCACAGCGACAAGCTGGTTCTGACGAAATTCAGGTTAGGTCATGGCATTTCCCAGCACTCAATGGGGTCCTTGTTGGTATTCTATAGTCTATTTATGTTCGTGTGAAGCATGAAATAGAATCGCATGCCGGCATCTCACTATTTCATCTTTTGTGGTTTTGTGGATGTAGGGGGTGGGAGTCACATGCGGGGAGAGAGTTGTGCCTCTGTGTGTGTGTGTGTGTGTGTGTGTGTGTGTGTGTGTGTGTGTGTGTGTGTGTGTGTGTCTGTGTGTCTGTGTGTAATGAGGATTAGAGTTCAGGTCATCTTGCTATCACTGCATGAATTCTTTCTCAGTGAGGCATCTCCTCAGCCCTCATTACACCGTTCTTGAAGCAAGTTGATTATTATTACTAAATGCAGTGATTTAAGGGCTTTGCCAGAGTTCTGCTGAGCGTTCACTGGTGACTAGCAAGCCAGCAAGCTCTAGTTGGCCATTCACTCCAGTCCCTCATCTACCCATCCATCTCCCGGTCTGCTGCGGGCCGCAGGAATATCATAAGAACTCAGCTGGTTATGGCAAAGTCACTACCTGGAGGGATCATGGAATTCCTCCAGAGGAAGCCAAATCCCAAGGAGTTTTTGGTGTTACTTGGCTTGTTATATATCAGCTGTCTTCTGTTATGAAAATCATGTGTGCCTTCATAGTTTTCCCAATTGACTTTCCCCTAAGAAGGACTAACAGTGTGGACTGATCACTCTCTGGACATACACATTCCAGGTATTTGGAGAACAGCTTCAGGAAAGGCTTTCTCTGGAATCAGATTATCTCCCTTAACCACTTTCAAGGACTACAGGAAACAACACCCAGGTGGGTGCCTAACTTCCGAGGACTAACAATGATAACAGCCCACATGCAAGTCTCCTGACTTACGGTAAATTCCACAAGAGGACACCGCCTAGGAGAGGTGTACATTAAGTAATAGCTTTACACAATTTAGCTCAGGCCCTCCCTTTATATACCGGGACTTCCAGGGCATAGCGAGAAGAAAAAAGAGAATGGAAGAACTAGATTGGTAAGAACTTGAGAGGAACGAACTGAGATGGGGAAGAACTAGATTGAAGGGCTAGAAGAGAGGACTAGAGGAACAAGATGGAAGATGAGGAAGAGCCAGATGGGGAAGAACCAGATGAGCGAGAAGGAGACGGGAGAGGAGCTGATAGGGGAAAGAACTAGATAGATGAGAACCTAGAAGGGACAAAACTAGATGAAGGAATTAAGATAGAACCTAGAGGGGACAGTAGATAAATATAGAGAGAAATCAGGCAAGAAAGGAGCTAGACATGAGAACAGAACTGAAGCTGTGTATAAAGGATGTTATGCCAGAGGAATTAAAGCAAGTGGACGATAGAGCTCCGTGTACTGAGATTCTATTTCCTGAAAATAGTCCTCGCCGTTAGTAATTCTCTCTCCTGAGCCCCTGGGATGTATAATATTAAAGCTGGTCCCTCTAATATTATACAAGACCGGTCTTTTCATCTCTCTCCTATCAACTGACGTGTGTGCATGTGCCCCACAGCCAACCACGTACTGCGTTCTGAGAACAGCCCCAGGAGCACCTAGGTGACTACCAAGTGTAGACTCAGCTACTGCCCTTGCACTAATGTAACTTTCTGTCGCTTCCCAGTTACTGGGGCCTCTGAGTCAGTGGCTTCAGGCTCTGTTACCTTCCGTCTTCCCACTGCCGTAAGACAGCCCATGTGGGGAAAGCCTGCAGAACAGAGGGGTGTTGTGAAAATGCCCACACGCCTAGTGGGAAGGTGTGGGCTAAGGCCTCTATTTTACCATGTTCTGTTTACTACTCATGAAGGATTTTTTTTTTCTTCTTGAGACAGGCTACACTGTGTAGCCCTGGCTGGTTTGGAACTCATTATGTAGACCAGGCTGGCCTCAAATTCACAGAGATTCACCTACCTCTGCCTCCTGAGTGCTGGATTAAAGGCATGTAATGCTATATTGGCTATTTGTGAAGTTTTCTCTCTTTTCCTCTCCATAATTTTCTTTCGTTCATTCTTTCTCTATTCTCCCCTCCTTTCTCCCTTCTCCTCCCCCATCCTTTCTTTCTCCTGTTTCTTCTTTTCCTTTTGACAGGATCTCATGGAATTTAGGCAGGTTTTGAACCCCTGATCCTCCTACCACCACCTCCTAAGTGCTGGAATTACAGGTGTGTGCCACCACACTGACCTTTGTGAAGGGTTCTGGAAGATAAGTAGAAGTCAGCTGGGCCCACAGTGGAAACAAGATCGTACCACAGGGAATTGAAAACATGCTTCAAGTGTATTCCAGGGCTCTGAGCAGACTCTCGCATGATTGCTTAAATGTGGAAACAGCCCAAGTGTCCATCAACAGGAGAATGGATAAATGGGGTGCACCATACCAAGGGGACTGACTACTCAGCCGTGAAACAATGAAGATCTGCAACATGCTTCCCCATGGATGGAGTTTGGAGATGTTTGCTGAGTGAAAGAAGCCAGACTCAAAAGCGTCACCGAATGACTCCATTTACAGGAAGTTTCTAGATTAGGTAAATTCACAGAGAAAGTAGATTCGGGGTCACCAGGTTAAGACTGGTTGGGAATTAGGACTTCATTGGATCCGGAGCTTCACAGAGGGTAAGGAACATTTTTGCAAAGTATTGATGACTGCCTAACAGTGTGAATGGGATTAAAATGCTATTGAATTCTAGGCGGAAAAAGGTTAGTTAGGCTACATTTATTTTATTACAATAAAAGATAGTTTAAAATGTACATAATAATGACAATACTACAGGTGTATCTCAAGAGTCCTGGTATTAGTATCCAAATAGGGAAACAAGGAAGATATGAAGTGACGTTCCAAGGGTGGGGTGGGGTGGGGGAAGGGCAGGATGGCAAACACGGCTGGAGAACCCAGTGGGCATCACCCAGGAAAGGTTCCAAGCAGGAAGAAAGACTCAGGATCATATTTGTCTGTGAGAAAAATCACTTGTGCATATGTGCACGTTACAGTGTACTTGGAACAGAGTCTAAAAATACGATGAGAGTCTGAATATACAGGGACTGAGCTAGGCAAGGGGTCCTTAGTGCTAGGGTCCCACAGGGCCTCTGTAAGAGCCATTAAGAAAAAGGAGTCTCACCTAACTCTAAGTATTGTGACCTGTTTAGAACAAGCATCACCTGCTGTAATGGAGCCCGGAGTGGGTACAGCTGGAGAAACAGGAGAAAGCCACGTGGCCATGAGCTCAGTGATGAAGGTCATCTGTGTGAGGACTGGACCTGCTGCCCTGGCCACCTGTCTTCCCAACACTTTCTTCTCAGGGACTGTTGCCTTTAATCCGGGGAAAATCTTGATTGCCTCACTGTTGTTCCCAGTTGGTGAGCAGTTGACCTGTCAGAGTGAGCTCTGGAGGCAAGCACTGCCTCCGGGTAGCTGCCCTCACGGCTCCTGCCAGACTCCTGCTCTCCTGCTTCCCACTGGCTGCCCACTGTCCACCACTCCCCTCCAGCACTGCTGTGCAGCTGAACTCTGTGCCTTTCTCACAAGAGCAGAGGCCTCTCTCTGCTTTCACCTGCAGGGCTCCCAGATGTGGCTGACGCTTGGAGAATCATTGGTAAGTCAGTGGCTCCATCTCAGTGGTGTGCTGGAGTCCCCAACACCGTGTTGTGTGTCCTCTTGTGGGGAGGCTGAAATCAGCCGGGAATGTTTGACATAGATTGCCAGACACACTACAAACCAGAGAGTGTACATGCTGGGCTTTGGGTTCTCCTAGATTCTGGCAAGAAAACACATCGCTGACAGGTCAGGGTGTTGTTTCTTGTAGATAGTGAAGAGCTTCTAACAGTAGTATGGTTTGTATTGTCAGGCTACCTGGGAGACACGGCTTGGCTCTGGAAGACATTTTGTACCTGTGAGGCATCCTCTCCAACCTGGGGCCTCTGGTCAGACTGCTGCTTCTAAACTTAGAGTTCTTCAGTAGGAGGACTTGCCATGCCCTCTCTGCCCAAGACCCCAAGGTTCAAATGCAAGAGATGGGCACTTCGCACAGACCAGGCATTTGGATGGTGTCCAGGCACATCAATACACAAAGCAGGTTTCCCACGTCTCTAGGGCCAGCTTAGCTCATGCACAGTGCCAAGTTCATCTTGAAAGGCTAGAGAAGTTTACAGAAAAGAAGAGTAATCGGTTGGGTCTTACTGTGTTTGGGCTGCCAGGACTTTGACACATTTAGGGCTATTTACAGTATTTTTTGTCTTTCATTGTGTGTTGTTCATAAAAATGCCCTAAGACAATTCTGTGAATTTCCAGCTTTGACTCCCAGTTTGGGGGTGAGTTGTCATCCCCTCTTCGGTCGTATGCTGAAGTTTTAAACCCCCAGTACCCCAGAAGGAATCTGATCTGTAAGCAGGGTCACTGTAGATGCAGTATGTTTAGAATGAGGCATGCTGGAGCAGGGCAAGCCCCTTACCAAGTATGGCTGGTCCCAGAGCAGGGAAAATCTGGGAACACTGGAACCGTAAAGACACTGTCTGTAAGACCAGGAAGAGGGGCAGGCGCAAGTCCTTCCTCTCAGCTTTCAGCACTGGAACCCACTTCGCTACGGCTCACAGCCTGCTAGCCTCTCTCTGGAGGATGATCCTGTCAGTTTAACCACCTGGTCTGAGATCTTAGAGAAGCCTGCCAGGATAATACACTCCCAAAGAATTAGTTTCCTTATGGTGTTGTGCCACAATTTGCAGACAAATAAAATTGTCGTGGTTCTCTAAGGCCTTAGAAACATTTTTGTGTATAGATATCTGAAAAATCACTTAGATGAGCTGGGTGCGATGGTGCATGCCCCTAATCCCTTAAACCCAGAACTCAGAGGCAGAGGCAGGCTTATCTCTGAGTTTGAGGTGAGCCTGGTCTACAGTGAATTCATGATAGCCAGGGCTATATGGGGGAACTAATTACTTACGAGTATAAGGAAACTGATATCCTGCTGTGCTAAGGGAAGTCAGCACTAGCCCCAACAACCTAGAAACATTAAATAATTTAATAAACATTAAAAACTGGACATGGCAGCATACTCCTGGAATCCTGGCGCTTTGGGAGACTGAGGCAGAGGGTGGTTCGAGACTAGCCTGAGATATATAAAGAGAGCCCCCCCCATCTCAAAAAGCCAGAAAATAAAAAGAAAAGAAAACAAATGCAAGGCACACTAAATGGCTTTCCTGATAGTTTATACAGTTTGTGCCCCACTGCATAGCATGCCGTTCCTATTTATCTAGAACTTCGCCGAGCTCTACTCCATTGGATATGTGTCTCTCATCTTGTTATCATTTCTCGGTTTCCATTGTTCTTCCCTGGTTTCGGGAGATTTTCTAATGTTTGGGGTGCTTTAGTTTTCGTTTATGGTACTCCGAGAGAAGGGGCTCCCGCTGGTTTACAGGTTTCCAATTTATTCTGGGATTTTACGGAATGAGCAACCGCAAAGGGCTGAGCCCCGCAGTCGCGCTCCAGGTGTTGTTACAGAAGTGCCCACCAGGGGTCAGTACAGACTCGGCGTTGGCCTGAAGTGTCCCACAATGCACCGGGCTTCGGGCACGCTCGGCGGACCTGCCAGACTGCCCATGCGCCTGTGCGGCAGAGCCTCAAGCGGTGGGGCGGGGCATCCCCATAGGGGGGCGGGGCATCCCCATCGGGGGGCGCGGCCTGGACGTTTGGGCAGGGTCTAGTTCTATAGGGCGTGGTCTCTAGAACTAGAGGGCGTGGCTAGTCTACGAGGCGGAACCTAACTGGGGGCGGGGCCTGGCCTGCGGGGCGGGGTTTAGCTGATAAAGGCGTGGTCTGGATGGCCGGGGAATGGTCTGGCCGTCGGGGGCGGGGCCGGGACGAAGTGCTCTGCCTCCGTGGTGGTCCGCTGGTGTGGCAGACCCTGCTGCCGGTGCTGTGGTGAGGTAGGAGCTCCGGAGGCTCATCTCTTGAGGGAGGGGAGTCCTGGAGCAGTGCGGGCGTGGCCGCGGGCTTTGCCCTCAGAAACGCTTTGCCTGGATCCCCTGCACTGCATTTCCAAGGGTTCCGGACACGCACTAGGGGGCATCTGGAGCCTGCTGTGGTGTCTCGTGCAGCTCCAGGCCGTCCGACCCGTGGGAATCGATGCGACTTTGGGCGCAGGCGGCTGGTGGGAAGTTGGAATCGTGGATTCGCGCGCACGCAGTACAGGCTAGGGTGAGTGGCAGCTGCCACACGCGGGCCATCCTCTGAGGGGGCGCTGTCCCTTGGGCTGAGCCGGTGGGGTCCTGGTGTCCCCCTAGCAGCCCTAGACGCCACCTAGGACGGCCCCTGGGGCTCCTTGATGCCTCGTCCAGCTCCTTAGTTATTAGCACTTTGCAAAAAGTAAGGTTCGGTAGCTAGAAAAGCACTGAAACGCCTGGCGGTTTGGGCTGGAGGGTATCTTCCCCATTAGCCTGTTTCTGTTTCTCTAGAAGTTCGGTCCTTTCAGTCTCACTTCCTGTTACCTCGTTTCCTTGGCAATTTTGTCACAACCTGGATGGAGGCTTCGGGTCCAAAGCTGAGTGGAGTGACTCCGCCCACTTTTCAATGCCCGGCCAAGTTTGGTTCTGGGATCCCCATCCCCAATATAAAATAAATCATATTTTAGTTTTTTTCTTTTTAAATTTATTTTATGCCTGTGTTTGGCCTGCATGTTTGTATGTATACACATGTGTGCCAGGAGGCCAGGAGGGGCCATGGATCCTCAGAACTGGAGTTATGGGTGATAGTGTGTGCTGAGAACAGAACCCCGTCCTCTGTGAGAATAACGCATGCTCTTACCCACTGAGTCATCTCTCCAGCCTCATGAACCGTATTTTAAAGGCATGTTTCATCCTATGTCATAGACACTGTCATAAGCCAAATTTGATTTGCCTTTACTTGAACTCCAAGCAATTTCTCTTATTACTTAGTAATGTTTGTAATTAGGAAAACTACAGTAAAGAGATAATCCAGATGAACACAATTTAGCCAGCAAATGAGCTGTTGGTGGGAGGCAGTGGATGGGAAATCAGGCAATCTTGGTTCTCAGACATTTCTGCCACTGAGAAGGTTGAAGTATGAAAATTATCTTTACTGTGTCTTCCAAACCTAAAATGCAAATAATGAGCACACATTCCTTTTTTAGTAGACAGACCTCTTGACTTGATAATGAAAATGAGAAAATTCTGTTTAAAAAAATATTGTTTTGGTTTTTTGTTTATTTGTTATTTTGAGACAGGATCTCTCTATGTAGTTGTGGCTGTCCAGGAACTCACTACATAGACCAGGTTGGCCTTGAACTCGCAGAGACCCACCTGCTGCTGCCTCCCAAATGCTGGGATTAAAGGTGTATGTATGTGTGTCCATGCCAAACTAAGAAAATTATCGGTTACTCAGTTACGTCTACTCAAGGGAAGGAGGTGACTAATAACAGTTTGGCTTCTCTGTCTTTGTAAAGCAGAAACTTGTCTTAATGGTTACCCTGAATGACTTCATTACATGGCAATGAGCCTGTTGCGTAAAACAGAACACCACCCTAGTTATGCAGACACAGATTCTGTCCAGTACATCACATCACTGTGCTAGGGTGGGAAATGCAGAGATAATGGAAACCCTGGCTTCTGAAGCGATCTAGGTGGATAAATCAACCCAGACAGCATGTGCTATAACGCGTATTTGCCAGGGTGGATGGTGTAGCACATGTTTGCTATGGTGATGGACAGCATGGCACTACCGCTCTGCTCAAGATGGCCAGGGCTTTGTCTCATCTGTCTCCTTGTCAGTTGTGAGGAAAAGACCTCAGGAAAGGCTGCATTTGAAATAAGTATTAAGGATGCCTGGGAGGAGGGATCAAGAAATAACAGAATCCCAGAGGGCAGGAAGGAAATGTGAAAATCAGGAGAGATGAGCAGTATGATAGACATTATACTAAGTGATACAAGCCAGTCCCAAAGGATAAATAGTGTGTAACCCTACTTGAACACAGACCTTAGTGTAAATAGAGATAAAGACAGAATGCTGGTTGCCAGAAGCTCTGGGAAGAAGGAATACATAGTTAGTGTCAAATGGACAAGGATTTGAGAAGATGAAGTCCTAGAAAAGCACGTTGATAGTTACGCAACAAAGTGACCATACCAAATGCCATAGAACTTCGTGCTTAAATTGCTTAATCCTAGGGCTGGGGGAATGCGCGGCTCACTGGATAAGCATGAAAACCAGAGTTCAAATCCCCAGCACCCACTGAAAAAGCTATGTATGTGGCTACGTGTATGTCTGTAACCCCAGGACTCTGGGTGGAGGTGGGGCAGACACAGGATTTCTGGGGCATGTTGGCTACCAGCCCAGCTCTAGGTTCAGTGAGAGAGAGACTATTCCTTGAGGAAAAGTGATAGAGCAGGACGGCCAGCATCCTATTCTGCCTCATACCATGCACTCCTCTGAGCATATATTCACCATACACATGCATGCACAGCACATGTGCATGCATACACACACACACACACACACACACACATATGTGGTTAATACCCTTTTTACTGTTTCCTATCGACATGAAGAATCTCCTCCCACCAACCTCTGCCCACGAAGTCCAGAAACAGAACCAAGTAGCCATGCACACTTTGAATCCCAGCACTGGGAAGACAGATAATGGATCTCTGTGAGTTCAAGGCCAGCCTGGTCTGCAGAGTAAGTTACAGGCTAGCCGAAAGCTACTTAGTGAAACCCTATTTTTTTTTTTTTTTTTTTTTGGTTTTTCGAGACAGGGTTTCTCTGCGTAGTTTTGTGCCTTTCCTGGAGCTCACTTGGTAGCCCAGGCTGGCCTCGAACTCACAGCGATCCGCCTGGCTCTGCCTCCCGAGTGCTGGAATTAAAGGCGTGCGCCACCACCGCCCGGCTTATTTTTTTTTTTTTAAGTAATGCTAGCATTGTATACCTTAATGTATATAGAAAAAAAAATCCCATTGGCCATCATATTGTGGTCAGATTGCCAAGGTCTAGGAGCTTGCGACAAATCTGTGTGAGGAAGACAGAAAATGCAGCTCCCCCGCAAAAAAGTAAAAGGTGTTTCATAGAACCCAGCCCAAGAAAAGAACGCTGGGCAGTTCTTAGATGACAGCTCACCAGAGCACAGGGCTGTAAGATGGCAGATGTGGCTAACGCTCTTTAACCCACTTTACAGCTGACAAGAGGGAAGTCCGGGGTTACCCAGTGATTGGCCCAGGGTCACTGCACAAGTCCAGGCAGAATGAGAATGAGAAAACCCATCCTCCGTGATAGCTTGATGCCCACAAGGACTCAGCTCATGAAGCTGCTCTGTCCATCCGAGCAGGCACTTGACTTTCTTCTCTGGCAGCCTTGTGGCAGCAAATTCTAAAAATACAGTTATTAAGGAGACTTGGGTGCTTAGGATTGGGTGTGTCAGGCTGCTGGGTCCATCTAGGTATCAAGGTGGTAAAATGAAGCCAGGCATGGTGATGCCTGCTTGTAATCCCAGTATTCGGGAGGTAGAAGGGTAGAGGGTCAGGAGTTCAAGGCCAGCATCAGCTATAAAATGAGCTCAAGGTGATCCTGGCATATATGAGAGACTCTGTCCTAAAACAACAACACAAATGAAAAACATAAGGTCATAAGTCTGTACAAGCATCAAAAAATGTGAAGCTGAAGACCTGGGTCCGTGGTTAAGAGCACATAAAAACATGCTTGGTGTGTATGTCTTTAATTCCTGCACTTGGGAGGCAGAGGCAGGAGGATATCTCTGAATTTGAGGCCAGTCTACATATTGAGCTCCGGGACAGCCAGGATTACATTAGAGAGATCCTGTGTCAAAAAGAAAAAAGAAAAAAAAAAAAGTTTTGCTTATGCTCGTCCTCTTCTGGTTCCCATTTGCTGTGGTTTGAGTGTGTGGTCCCCAAGGGTTCACAGTGTGGGCTGTGGGGGTGATGGAGGTGGGCTGAGGAGGAGAGCTTCAGGTCATCCATCACACTCCTGCTCTGAGGAGGGATTCCTGGGCTGCAGACAGACAAACAGTATTGGAATCAAGTCTTCTTGTGATTCAGATATTCCTGTGGCTGTTTCAGGATGGGTGGACCAATGTAGACAGCTTCTGGCCGTGGCTGTTAGCTGTCTCCTCTGTGGCATCTCACGTGAGCTCTCATCTCCTCAACTGAATCTCTGGGTCCTCACACGGAAGGGCCTTATCTAGCATCACTTGGTGTTTGCTCTGGCCAAGCATTATGTCTGCTCTGGAGAAGATTGTGACCTTATTTTATAGGCACAGATAAAGGAGAGGGTGTGTGTGTGTGTGTGTGTGTGTGTGTGTGTGTGGTGTGTTACAGAGGCCACAGGACAACCTTGGGTATCATTTCTCAGGAGCCACCCACCTTGTTTTTGAGACAGGGTTTTTCACTAGGCTGAGGCTCTCCTGATTTCACTAGGCTGGTTGGCCAAGGCACCCCAAAGAATTGCTTTGTTTCCACCTTCCCAATGCTGGGAGTACAAGCGCTTGCCACCACCCCTAGCTTTTATATGGGTTTTGGGGGATCCTTACACTTGCAAGACAAGCACTTTATTGACTCAGCCCTTCTTCCCAGCACCTCTTTTTTTTTTTTTTAAAAAAAAAAACATGTATAGGTGCATTATTTCCCTCTAGCCTCCTGTCTTAATTCTTTCTTTCCCTCTTTGCCAGGCTGGGCTCTAGCCCAGGCTGGTCTAGAACTTGCAATGTAGCTCAAGCTGTCCCTGAGCAGTACAGCAATCTTCAGCAAACTTCCTGCGCCAGTTTTGTGACAGGAGCCACCATAACCAGTCAGTCTACTGTCTGTTACCACCCACTCTGTCGGGTTCTTTTGTGACGCCTTCCGGGGGCTCATCTCCATCAGCTTGGCAGCGTACTATGTAGAAAACAGAGAGTTGTGTCAACACACTGAAAAGTCCCTCTTTCAGATCATTGAAGGGTTCAGACATGGACTTCTGGATGCCGTCCTTCCTATCGTTCAGAGCTTGGTAAAACTGAAATGGTTTCTGCGACCCAAGGGGGGCTCATGACGCGCCACCTGTGTTCTAGCTGCTGCTTTCTCATCCTGTTCCCCCAGGCTCCGCCCACTCTCAGCCAAGCACCTCCTGTGGCTTTAGAGATAAAGTCAAGGCTGTCAGAATAGCTCAGCTCCGCTGCGGTGCCCCACCTTGATCAACTTTACGCGTGCCCGTTCTCTTCCTGCCCCTTGCTGTGCCCAGCCCTTGAATTAGAGCCAAACTTCCCGCTGCCTTCTCTGAAAGTAGGATCTTGCTATAGAGACTCAATCCTCTTGCCTCTGTTTCCCCAGTGATGGAATGACAGATGTGCCCTACCAGGGAGGGCCAGCCTTAAACTCAGGGCTCGGCCTGTGTTCTAGTCTTGCCCTCTAAGCTCCGCATCTGTCTCACACTCCTATCCTACCATCAAAACCCACTCTTCCAGCACCCTCCGCTCCACACACCAGCTTTTTGCTTTAGACTCGCCTGTATTCACTGACTCCCCTTCCATCCTCCATCTCCCTTCTTCTTGCTCTGTTCCCATCATGCCACTGAAACGTCACTGGAGTCACCAATGGCGTCCTGGCTGCTCAACCCACAGCTGAGCATCTCTCGGGTGCCAGAGGCTGTTGGCCCAGGCCTCTCGCTGTGCTTGCCCCCAGGCTCCTCTCTTTGTGGCTGCTCCCCTGGGCTCCCCACCCTCCTGGAACTCTTGCATTCTAAGCGACAGAGTGAACTACCGGCCACTCAAATCATCGGTCTCCGAAACCCCAGCCGAGGAAATGTGTTGATTTCTGTCCCCCCAATCCAGGGGTGGACCCAGCATACAGCCTCGGCCTGTCTCTGGATGGTCCCCCTGTGTTCCCCGGGGAGCCTCCTCCCAAGAGGTAACACTGCTACCAACATTTCTCTTCAGACCTCAGAACCCCAAGGAGTGATCCCGGCTTGACTTCCCAAGCTGGAAGTCTGAGGTGGTCCGATGCCTCTTCCTCACGGCTGCTCGCTCATCTTGTCCAGGCCTGCTACTCTATCTCCCGCCATGTCTCCCGGTGGTTCCCACTCAGTCTGGACACCTAGCCTGTCTACGCTTCACGTCGTGGTCAGGAATGTTTTTTTTGGAAAATGCTCACCCTATCCCACTCTTCCCGTAAGCAAATCCCCATTATAGGAAGATGACTTCCGCTCATGTCCCAAGGGGCCCTGTCTGATGGGTGCTGTTTGCTCCTCAGGCTCCCCCTTCCCTCCTCTCAGTTCCTTTAGCTCTGTGGAGATGCTAGGTGGACACCTCCCAGGTCTTTCCTCCAAGTGCCCCTTCCCCCACATGCTACTGGAACTACAGCTGGTCCTTGGAGCTCTGGGGTCAGAGGCAGCTCCCCCCAGGACAGCCTCTGCACTGTCTTCCTCTTAGGGGTCTCTGCTTCTGGCCAGGCCGGTCAGCCCAACTGCTCCAGAGGCTGAGGCAGGGGGATTGCAAATTCAAGGTCTATCCTCTTGGAAAACCATAAGACCTGTCTTAAAATGTGAAAAGAAGCCTGGTGGTGGGGCGGGGGTGGCACACGCGTTTAATCCCAGCAGAGGCAATGGATCTCTGAGTTCCAGGCCAGGCTGGTCTACAGAGCAAGTTCCAGGACAGCCAGGACTACACACACACAAAAAAAAACAAACCCTGTTTCAAAAAACTTAAACAAACAAAAAAAAGTGAAAAGAGGGTTGGGGGTCCAATGTTCGTGTATCTCAGTGGTAGAGTACTCTCCTGGCATGTGTGAGGACTTGGATTCAATGTGAAATCTCAATCAATCTCTCTCTCTCTGTCTCTGTCTCTCTCTGTCTCTGTCTCTCTGTCTCTGTCTCTCTGTCTCTGTCTCTCTCTCTCTGTCTCTCTCTCTGTCTCTCTCTCTGTCTCTCTCTCTCTCTGTCTCTCTCTCTCTCTGTCTCTCTCTCTGTCTCTCTCTCTCTCTCTCTCTCTCTCTCTCTCTTTCTCTCTCTCTCTTGCTGTGACAAAACACCATGACCAAGGCACTTACAGGGGACTTTATTTGGGCTCCAAGTTCCAGAGGGCCATGACAGGGAAGTGTGGCAGCAAGCGGCGGCCATGTCAGGAGGAGCAGGGAGCCGAGAGCCTAAATCTTCAAATGCGAGCCCAAAGCAGAGAGAATGAACTGCGAAGGGCTTGGCCTTTTTCTCTCAAAGCCCACCCCAGGGACATCCTTCCTGCACCGAGGTAGAACCTCCTAAACCTCCCCAAATAGTGCCACCCGTGGTCTGGGGAGCAATGTTCAAATGCAGAAGACTATGGGGAGTATTTCTCATTCAAACCAACCAACCAATACACAGAGAGAGAGAGAGAGAGACAGACAGACAGACAGACAGGAGGGAGAAACAGGGAAGAGAAAGGGAAAGAGGCAAAGAAGTGTAGAGAGGTAAAGAGATGGAGGGGTGGAGAGTGAAGGGGAGTGTGAGAGAGAAGTTTCTCATCTCTTTTTTTCCCATTTTTCTTTATTAAGAAATTTTCTACTCACTCTACATACCACCCACAGACCCCACCTCCTCCCTCCTCCCATCTCCCAGCCCCCCCTCCCAAGCCACCCCACATCCCCACATCCCACTTCCGTATCCAGAAGGACTGGACTAGGCCCTCTGGATACGGAAGTTTCTCATCTTAGCACTTACCACTCGTCCTCGTTATCAGTGCTTGTTAAATCGTGCCTCAGTTGACTTTAAAGGGCTCTGTGGGTTTAGGCCTAAGCCCCCTATGCCACCTCCCCGCCCCCTTCCCTTGCTGAGCCTTGATTTTCAGCCTCCCGGCCGCCCCATGTGCAGTTGTCATTGGCCTTATATATAATATCATTATAGCTCCTTGACATTCTTGTGGTGTGGTAAGTGCAGTGAAGGGAAGAAATTGGAGGGTTCCTCGCTGGATACAGAAGATACTTCATTATCTCTGCAGGAACTGATGGGAGGAAGTGACAGCTCTGCTGGGGGCATGTCTTCATATGGGGGGGCGGCATTGCAGCTGCTCCTGCAGTCTGTAGAGAAGAGGTCCCCTCAGGGCGAGAGGGGAAGCCCTGCCACAGCTGGAGAGGTCACTGGGTGGGAGTGGGGAGATGGCCAGGGGCATCCCTTGATGCTGGCCGTGTTCCCTGTGAAGTGACGCAAACAGTTGATACCTCCTGTATACATGCCCGTGTCACATCATATCATTCTCTGACTGTGAGGCTTGGGACATGGCTGCCCATCTTCCCTTCTTCTGTCGTTCTGAACCAGTGCCAGCTGTCTGAAATGTTTGGGTTCACCAGAGCAGTGCTGAATTAAGTCCTGCTGGAGCTGACCAATTCTTACTGGGACATACTCCAAGGATGAAAAAAAGAGAAAGAATGATATCATGTACACCACTTAGCTGGCTGGGTGGGTTTTTCGTGTGTTTTTAGTGCTGGGAACTAAGTATACAATCTGCAACTTCACCTGCGCTACACCAAGCATGCTCACCCTCCCCACTCACCCCACTTTTTTTTTGAGACAGTCTCTCTGTGTAGCCCCAACTGTCCTATAACTCACTATGTAGACCAGGCTGGCCTCAAACTCAGATATCCCTCTGCCTCTGCCTCTGTAGTGCTGGGATTAAAGGTGTACACCACCATGCCTGGCTCCCACTTTTCTTTTTGAGACAAAATCTTGTTATGATCATGCTGGTCTTGAACTTGTTCCAAAGCACAGACTGATCTTAATCTCTAGACCTCTGGCTTCAGGCTCCTGAAGGTCAGTGGTATACTACATCTGATACCACTTAGCTTTCACACATCTTTGCATCTTGCCTTTTTTAATAATAAAGATTTATTTATTTATTATGTATACAGTGTTCTGTCTGCACACAAGAAGAGGGCACCAGATCTCATTACGGATGGTTGTGAGCCACTATGTGGTTGCTGGGAATTGAACTCAGGACCTCTGGGAGAGCAGCCAGTGCTCTTAACCTCTGAGCCATCTCTCCAGCCCCTGCATCTTGCCTTTTCTATCTAGATCCCTTCAAAGAACAGCTGACATCCTTATGTACCTCTCCCCTTTTGTCCTTGTCCCTCCATCTCTTCTAGAAGCCTCCACTATCCTGGACGAGGTATATTTCCTTACCGCACATGCTGTTGGTCACTCATACATGGGTATGCATGGGAAGTCAGCATGGTCTTGTACCCTTACCTTTTAGATGTCGAAGGTGTTTATCTAGGGCTCTAGTTACAGTGCATGCTGACAGGGCAGTATTCCTTTCCATAACAGTGTGCCGGTGATGGGCCACAGTGCCATGCTCTGTACGGATCCAGTGATTGATCTAACTGGGGTGCCGAGAGAATGAAGAAAGGACAGAGACACGGACACAGAAAAACTGGGATAGGATGGTGTGGGTACCCATATGGAAAAACTGCAGCACCCCAGAAGCAGCTCATCATGTTTATTATATGCAGTTGAACAAGGAAGGCAGAGAGAGTTGTTATACACAGCTGAACCAGGAGGCAGGCTCTATAGAGGAGCAGGCTTCAGGCTGTGAACATGGGCGAGGGAGAAAGCTACCGTGAATATTGTCTGCAGACGCTGTCCACATTTGCCCTTGGACCTGAAGAAAGCTTTGCCATCCCACTGAGCCTCACCCAGGGAAGGCTTTGCCGATGCTGTGGGTCTGAGGCATTGAGGGTTTTGACATGGCTCGGCCCACGTCAACAGTACACATCACTCAGGACTTCGTTCACTCAGGGCCGCCTCTGCTGCCCACAGTGTGGGGCAGCTTTTGCTTCTGCTGACCTCAGGATGGTGTCTGGCTTTGGCCAGCTTTGCCCAGTCCACGTGTGAAATGATGTCTCCCGATTGTGTGTGCCTCGGTACAGTTTTTTCTCTTACCTTGATCGTGTGTGTGTGTGTGTGTGTGTGTGTGTGTGTGTGTGTGTGTGTGTGTGTACATGCCATAGTGCACATTCGGAGGTCAGAGGACAACTTTTGGGAGCTGGTCAGTTTCTCTCCTTCTGCCATTTGGTTTCCAGGGATTGAACTCGGGTCGTCAAGCTTGGCGGCAGGTGCCTTTTCTCACTGAGCCATCCGCATGGGTTCCATGACTGCCGTCTTTCCATGTGTGTTTGCCTTTTGGTGTCTTCTCTTCATTGGATTATCTGTTTATCCCTTTTGCTGTGTCTATGTGTGGCTGTTTGTTGCTTTTCTTAGTAGTTCCTTTGCCTTCTGGTACAGCCATAAGCAATGGAGATATCCGTCTGCAAGCCTCTTTTTTTTTTCCTTATGGTTTTGTTTTGATATTTTGTCTTATGTGTATGGTGTTTTGTCTGCGTGTGTCTCTGTGCACTATGTGCATGCCTGGTGCCTGTGGGGGACAGGAGAGGGCATCAGATCCCCTAGAACTGGGCTTGCAGATGGTTGTGGGCTACCATGTGGGTGCTGGGACTCAAGCCTAGGTCCTCTGGAAGAGCCACAAGTGCTCTTTACTGCGGGGCCCTCTCTCCAACCCTGGTTTTTTGTTTTGTGATGGAGCCTCGCTGGTCTAGAACTCCCTAAGTGGCCTACTCTGGCCTTGAACTTATGATCCTTCTCCCTCAAACCCCCTCTTAACTTCAATGTTGGGGTTAAAGTTGTGAGTCACCAAACTCAGCTTCTTGCTTATCTTTTTACTTTATAATTTACTTCTTAAAATATAATATCTTATTATATTTTGACAATTCATGCAGGTATACAGTATATTTTAATCATATTCAGTCTATAGTTTATTTGGATGAATTGATGAGTTCAAGTTTAATAACGACAACTATTTATTTTATAATCATGTGTTTGATTTATGTTCTTGAATCTCATTTTAATGTTTCCTCCATTACCAACCATATGTATATTATCCTTGCTATAGTTTCTTTCTTATTAAAATTTAAAGTTTTATTTTTCACATGCTCAAAGTGAAAAGTTCAACACACACTTTTTGAACTTCCCTCTGTATCTCCCTTAACTTTAAATTTTTATTTTGTGATTGATAGTATAGAACTATTACTTTGTTTCTTGAAAAAAAAATCATGGTAAAATGAATAGAAGTAAAATTGGCCATTTTCATCCCTGTGTAGGACTTGGAAGTATTGGTTGCATTGGCGCTGGTTCTCAGGCATCACCTCTGTGATAAAGATCCTTTCCCTGGCTGTCCTAGAACTCACTGTAGACCAGGCTAGCCTAGAACTCACCCAGCTAGGACTCTTCTCTTGACAGGGTCATAATTTGATGAGCTATTTGGAAGTGATCAATTTAGTAGGTGCTGACTGTATCCACCCCTAAGAGAGAATGACTCTCGACCTCTGTGTCAAGTAACTGTTCTGTGTCACAGCAGAGCTTTACAGGGAGAGCGGAGACACACAAAAAAACCTGTTGTGTGGTCCAGTTTTTTTTTTTTTTTTTAGGCTTAGAGAAAAAACCAGACCTTTGAGAGTCAAAGAGCATTAGACAGAAGTGGATTTTCCAACCTCCTGTTATCTTGAATGTGTTTATTGACTTTTGGAAGGTTAGTACAGGGCCTCTGATATTAACAGCATGTACAAGTTGAGCACACCCAGTCCAAAGATTGACTCCAAAAATCTAAAACTTGAGCATTGACACAATTGTTGGAAAGTTTTGAATTTTGGAGCATTTTCAGATTAAGGATGTTTAGCCTATGAAAATACTCATAAATCTGAAAAACTCCAAATATGAAGCATTCTAATTATAAATTTGGATAAGAGATACTATGTGGAAAATAATCTTCATAAGTCGTTGAGGTAAATATTATGTCTTTTGTTTAAAAAAATTAAAAAAATGATGGATTGACTAATTTTCTATGATTACCCAGAGATAATCATAGAAAATCATGGTGGAGCATATTTTACTAATTTTGAAATACCATGTTTTTGTGTGTGTATGTGTGGTGTGCATATGTGTGTGCGTGGTCACATGTGTGTACTTATGTGTCCAGGTATGCATGCATGTGTGTATTTGTGTTGGTGGAGGCTCAAAGTTGGGAATTTTGCTTGATCAAGCTCCACTTTCTTTAGTGAGACAGGTTCATGCTAAACCTAGACCTTGCCAATTCTTTTCAATCTGTATAGCTAGCCAGCTTGCTCTGCGGGTCCCCGGTCTTCTTCACCTCCAGTGTGCCACCATACCCACACGGGTGCTGTGGATTCAAACTCTGCTCTTCACACTTGCACAACAAACACTTTACCCACGGAGCCATCTCCCCAGCCTCCGTGTGTGTGTGTGTGTGTGTGTGTGTGTGTGTGTGTGTGTGTGGTCCTAGACACTGAATCCAGGCTCCTGTACACTTTCAGGCAAGCATTGTATCACCCACCTCCATCCCCAGCACGAATCATTACTTTTCAATATGTACTTGCTTAACAAGGGCTAGGGTATCCTATTTCTCAACTCTAGTGTCTAGAGGATGATCCAGCCTGGTCATGAGGGGGCCTGAACCAGGAGAGCAGTGGACCGGGAGCTCGGGACTGATTGGAGGGTTGTTATCGATGTAGAAACATAATGGGAGCTAGCACTGGTCACGTGGGTGGGAAAGAGCAAGTGGTGTCGGGATGAGTCAGGACATGGAAACCGCTCTGTCTTTTTATACACTAACTCTGTTCACTTCAGAGAAGCACCGGCCATTAAAGATACTTCTCTCTGAGGCATACTACACTGCTGCCATTTCTAATTTACCATCTGTGAGCAATTGGAGACTGGTGATACATCACAGTTGGGTTTTGCTAGGGTCGGGGGGGGGGGGCTTCAGTTCTGAGTAGAGGGTGAGGCTGAATGGGAGGTAAGTGCTGGCTCCCAAGAGACCCCTGGTTGGCTGGGTGGTGGTGGTGCACGCCTTTAATCCCAGCACTCGGGAGACAGAGTCAGGGGGATCTCTGTGAGTTTGAGGCCAGCCTGGTCTACAGAGCTAGTTCAGGACAGGCTCCAAAGCTACACAGAGAAACCCTGTCTTGAAAAACCAAAAAAAAAAAAAAAAAAAGATTGGGTGTCTAACAATGTATGGTGAGAGCTTTGAATTGCTTCAGCTCATGACAGGAAGTGGAAGGACGGGTGTCCTGTCTGAAGACCGGCAGTGAGAGGTGGACAGGGAACCACCCACCCTCGTGGTAACTAAGCCAGTTCCAGCTCAAGAGCTCCTCTGGAAAGCGTCAGTCCGTTCCTGAGGGCTTCGCTCCCAGGATCCAAACACCTGCAACTAGGCCCCACATCCCAGCGCTGATGCGCTGAGGAATTAAAGCCTCAACATATGTGCTTCAGAGGGACAAATGATGTCCGTTCATAGCAATTTCTACTTGCTTGTGTGGTACTGTTTGGTCCAGCACTCTATATTCCGAGCACCATTCCCTCCCTCTGGCCATTTGATTCTGGCAGCAGCTGCTACAAAGCTTTTACATCCCACTGATCTGACCCCGGCCGACTGAAGATTCCTCTGGGGATTTTTAAGCACAGGACTAGCAAAAGCTTGAGGGATGACCACGGTAACTCTTGACCTCTTGGTGTCCGAATTTCCTGCCCCATGGAAGCGTCTTACAGTGAGAAGCATCAGCGAAGGACAAGGTCCTGGTTCCCAGGTTTTGTGGGAGATGGCGACAGCCGTCTTTTCCACGGCTTTATAGCTTAGCTGTTTTTTGAGTTATGGCCTTGGTACACACTCCTTCCCATCCATCATCCGAGTTCCTCTCATGTACAGTCAAGAATTCTGACTAAAGCTGGGCAGGGTGTTAGCCATCATGCTACCTCTGATCTCGGGGTTCAGGAGGGTTTTAGGATCGAGACCTTGGAAGTGCCTAGGTCTGCTGTATTGTTTTTCTTTTTCTTTCTTTCTTTTTTTTTTTTTTTTAGCTGAGGATCAAACCCAGGGCCTTGCGCTTGCTAGGCAAGCGTTCTACCACTGAGCTAAATCCCCAACCCGCTGTATTGTTTTTCAATCACTGAGGGATTTGATTTTTTCATCTAATTTTATTCATACAAACTTTGTGTTAAAAGGTAAGAGACTTTGCTACCTTCACAATGCCCAAACTCACCCAATAATTTAAATATTCGCTTATTTTACCCATAATCGTGAAGGACCAGGGCGGGGTGTGGATGGTTTGAATATGGAGTGATTAAGCTGTGAAGATGAATGACATCAGCATCACTTGGTTTAGAGAGTGGAGGGAGGGAAGATGGCTTGGAGGGCAACTGAGTTTCAAACCCAGTGAGGAGAAGGGGGGTCAGGAGGAGGAGGCTGCTAGCCTGGGAGCATCCCAGATACCTCAGTTACCAGCTGCACTTCCTCATCTGGTCGGTTCTGCTCTGCCCTTCAGGTCAGCTGGTCACACTGGCCTACACCCCATTGGTATCTTTGACACTATGGAGACTTTTTAAAAAAAATATTCATTTGTGTCCTTTGTGGATCTGGCAACTGAACCCAGGCCCTCATACATGCAAGGGAAGTGGTCACCACGGCGCTACCAGCTACCACCCTGGGACACTTATGCTGCCCATCTGAGCTTTCTCTGCCCCACCCTTCCTTCTTTGGACTTTGGACATGAGTTCATGTCACCCAAGCTAGTCTTAGGTTCCCTATATGGCTGAAGGTGACCTTGAACTCCTCCTGTTCTTGCCTCCATCTCTCAAGTGCTGGGATCACAGGTGTGCACCCCCACACCTGGCTATGCTGTGCTGGGGCTCAAACCCAGGGCTTCCCACATGCTAGGCAAGAAGGCTGCCCACTGAGCTACACCCCTGCCCCCATCCTTCATCTTTCTTTTCGTTTTTCTTTTTAGACAGTCTCTCTATGTAGCCATAGCTGGCCCAGGCTGGCCTCCAACCTCCAACTCACAGAGATCCATTTGCCTCTGCCTCCTAAGTACCGGGATTAAAGGTGTGCACCACCACACATGGCCTCCTTCATCTTTAAAGGCTTCAGGCTACTTAGGAATCTTGGCGTGGCTCTGTCTTTAATGCATACGTCTTTGTTGTTTTCTTGTCTTACACTGTCCTTTTTTTTTTTGGTTTGTAAGAATGATCTATACTCATGAAAGCAATTGGAAAGCACATCAAAGTAATCCAGAGAAGCAGCCACCACCCATTACTCTCCAACCAGGAGCCAGCAGCGTTGGCATGGGGCACATGTCTCCGTGGTATCTGTGAGGAGTGTTCTAAGCCTGGCCTGGCTGGCGGCCATCTATCCATCCCAGTCTCTTTGACCTCCCAGGCTTTGTTCCTCTGTTAATAGCACTCACTTAATCGACCCTCCCTGCCCCTGTCTGTCCTACATAATAAGAACTCAAGCTGTCAAGGGTGGGGAATGCATTCTGGTAACTGGCAAGGAGAGCTGATCGCAAGCACTGGGAGTGGGGTGAGGGGTGAGGTTGGGAGCAGGGTTGTTCCAGGAGCTCTGCAGCCTGGCTGAGGCAGATGCACCTGCAGGGAAGCCTGGCAGCTGGGCAGGGCTGCGCCGGTACACAGGCTTGGTCCGGAAGCAACACGCTTGCCATTCTCATAGTCCTGACTGGTCATGGAGCCCACACTTGCCATGGGCAAGTCCAGTAGCAGCCAGCTTCTTCCTCGGCACACCAGACCACAGTAGGGGACGGCTTCCTCAGTCTCTTCTCGCTTTCCTTGTTCTGAATGAGCAGGCCTCTGTGCTTTACACAGCTTTTACACAGCTGCCATCCACTCTGCTTTCACCCTCTGGTTTTCTGTGCTAATAACCCTATACCACAGGCTGGGTGAGTTATAAAGAAAGGAGGTCTGTTTGGGCTACAGTTCTTATCTAAGGTCAAGGAGCCACATCTGCTGTGCAGAATCCTCATTCTGTACAGTGCAGCCTACAAGCTAAAGACAGAGACATGGGAGAGACCAAGCCATATTGGCCTTTGTAAAAAGACTTTCTTTTTTTTTAAAAAAAATATTTTTATTATTTTAAATTATGTGTAGTTATATGAGTGGGTATGTGCATGTATATATGTGTGTATGAGGCCAGAGGCATCAGATCCCCCTGACACTGGGTTTACAGGCTGTTGTGCACCATCTGACATGAATGCTAGGTTCTGGGACTCAACTTGGGTCCTCTTCAAGAGCAGTAATTGCTCTTAAGCACTGAGCCATCCCTCCAATCCCACAGACCCACTTTCAAGATCGCCTGTTAGCCCATTAATAAGGAGAATGTATTAATCCATTCATGAGGGCAGGCTCTAATCATCTAGTTCTGCCTCGTATAGCTCATAATGGGTATTGAATTTCAGCTTGAGTTTCCGAGAGGATAAGCCATATTAAAACCATAGCACATCCTTTCCACCCTCTCCAGTAGCCAGGGCATTCATTATAGCTTATAAATATTAAAAACATATGCAAATAGTTTATGTTCTTGGTTTTTCCCTCCTTGCAAATAAATAAAGCATCACATATATATTTCTGTACCTTGCTGGGCCTTTTTGGTCATATATGATATCTTGGAGACTTTTAAAATACCTGTACATGAAAACTTCTTCATGCATGATTGTACCTTCAGAGTCTTATGTTGTATGTGTGTGACGAGATGTAGTTAGCCAGTCCCCCAGTCAAAGGCATTTGAATTCTTCTATCTTTCATTATTCTGAGGAATACTACAATGAATCAATTTAGATATGTGCTATTTCTTTTTCTCCCCCCCCCCCCCACCCAGGAGCTGAGGACCAAACCCAGGGCCTTGTGCTTGCTAGGATATTTCTTAAGTAGTATAACTTTAGGATAAACTCCCTGAAGTCAAGTTGGGGTCAAAGGTGATTCTCCACTGTGATTCTGATCCCTGAAACCAGGTTCCTTTCACAGAGGGGCATCTCAATCTACACATCTATTAGGATAAGAGTGTTTGTTTCTTAAGTGTGGCCATATATTCTTGTCATTTTGACTCAGCTATTGTCCATCCAATTAGAAGGCAGATGTACGGAAAATAAGGACCAAGATAGAGATCTTCCTGCTGGTGAGTCCTCTGCATTCACAAACCAGGACGCCACACCCTAGGAGCACAATAAATGTTTTTTTCCAGTGTAAGTGGGAGACCAGCCAGCCACGCCGGAAGGAGAGGAGACTCACACGTAGGGAGAGCTTACGCAGAGCTCTTCTACTGTTTCTCTCCCCCCCCCACTCTCTCTAGAGAAAGATGTTTTGAATTCTTGCTCCAAGCCCAGTGGTCACGGAGTGGCTCCTGAGAGCTGACCCTTGACTCGGCCAACAGCAGGTCTGTTTCTTTGCTTGTCAGCTTCTGTCCTGGAGCCTCAGCCCGTCCCGTGGCTCATTTTCCTCAGCATGTGCCAGCACCTGCCTCAGAGTCAGCAGCAGACAAAGAGGGTTTTGAGCACTTTTCCTATGTGCTGTGTATGTAAACATTACGTCACTTCAGGTCCCTTTGCCTGTATCCCTGCAGCAAAATGCGCTCATTGTTGCTTTGCTGTCTCGGTTTCCATGACGTTACATCACCTCATAGTTCTGCTCCTGCATGGGACTACAGCAGGCTTCACCCCAGCTGATAAGACTGAGGCCCCTTGCCTATCAACCATCAACACTGAAAATGTAAGCTCAAGTTGCTCAAGTACCTCACAAATGCTGCTGTCAATATCGCCTCCAGGAAGTAAGGTTGTTGAATATGCAGACACATACGCGTATAGAGGCACGCTGATGCCTTGCATGAATGTATACACAATATGTATATTTCCTCAGTGAACATGTAGACGATTTTTTCTCGTAGTAGAACATGCACACCCTAACCTTTTACCCTTTGAAATGTGTGACCAGGGCTGGTGATGGAGCTTGGTTAGATTGCTTGCCTAGCATGAACCATTCCCAGCATCACATAAAAGGAAGGGTATTTACTTGTACATACTTATGACCTCAGTACTTTGGAGGTGGAAGCTGGAGGATCAGGAGCTCGAGGTCAAAGTTCAAAGTTCAAAGCCCCACTAACAGGGCCGGAAACCCTTTCTCAAAAATAAAACCAGGGCTTTTGTTTGTTTTTGTTTTATTTTGGGTCTTGTTTTGTTTTGTTTGATTTTTCTGAGGCAAGATTTCTCTGTGTAGCCCTGGCTGTCCTGGAATTCACTCTGTAGACCAGGCCAGCCTGAAACTCACAGAGATCCAGCTGCCTGGGATCAAAGGCATGCGCCACCACTGCCCGGCCAGTTTTTATTGTTTTATATAAAAATACAGAAAATTGACCGTGTACAGCTGAGCATGAAGGCAAATCTGTAATCCCAGTACTTGAGAGGCTGATTCAGGAAGATAGCCATGTGTTCAAGGCTAGCCTGGGCTACACAGTAAATGTGAAACCAACCTTTTGTTTGAGGCCAACTTTACCGTTTACCTGTATAGTACACTGATTAAATACATTTATAATGAGAAGTCATCACTGGATCCTCTAGAACTCCACTTGCTGTGGTCTGAATATGGGTTCAGTGTGTTCCTGAGCTCATGTGTTGGGAACTTGTCTCCAGGGTATGATAG
Source organism: Peromyscus maniculatus bairdii (assembly GCF_049852395.1). Lineage (NCBI taxonomy): Eukaryota > Metazoa > Chordata > Mammalia > Rodentia > Cricetidae > Peromyscus > Peromyscus maniculatus. The sequence continues at coordinate 63,317,489 of NC_134860.1, read as the reverse complement.
GTGGTGTAAGACCCCAAAGAGGGGCCCAGTGGGAGACCACAAGGCCATTGGGGCACCACACTCCAAAGAGGGGAGTGGGATTCTCTGAGAACTCTGATTAGTGCCCTAAAGGCAACTGTCACAGAGAGCGAGCTCCATCTAAGAATTTCTCCAGCTTCATACATATCACACCACGTGAAGTGCTCCTTCTCACGTGGCTACCTGCCACTGTGCCGTTTGCCACGTTGTGGCGTAGCCAGAGAGCACCTACCAGAGGCTGACCTGCTGAGTGGACTGATCTTGGACTTCAGGTTTGAGCTTTCCAAATGGTGAACTCACATGAACAGCTCCTCTGTATATGAACCTGCCTTGGGTATTTTAATACAGCAACAGAAGATAGACCAGGATAAGAACGGAGCCCAGGTTTTCCGGGTGGTCATCGTTCTCATCTTCAAGCTTTCTGACTATAGGGGCTCTTAAGATGCCCAGGGTGGGGGCTGGAGAGATGGCTCAGAGGTTAAGAGCACTGACTGCTCTTCCAGAGGTCCTGAGTTCAATTCCCAGCAACCACATGGTGGCTCACAACCACACCTGTAATCAGATCTGGCGCCCTCCTCTATATACATAATAAATCTTTAAAAAAAAAGATGCTAGGGTGTAGAGGGGCAGCCGTTCTTGTTTTTGTACTGCTTTTTCAGAGTGTCTGTCTCTTGATTTTAACGAGTCCTAGACTGAGAAAGGATCTAATGACATGTAGAGGGGTGTGTGTGTGTGTGTGTGTGTGTGTGTGTGTAGGATATGTGCATGTGGATGTAGGTGATCATGGAAGCCAGAAGAGGGTGTTGGGTTCCCAGGAGCTAGAATTGTAAGTGGTTGTGAACCACCTGACATGGGTGCTGGGAACTGAACTCGGGTCCTTCTGCAAGAATGGTCTGTGCACATCGGCACTGAGCCATCTCTCCATCCCACCCATCCCTTGTTGATGTCAAATGGGAGGGCTTTGAGGATGAGAGGATGTGGTTGTGCTGGGGGCTCTCGGGCTTACCTGGGCCCTTTCAGAGAAAAGTAAGGAGGCAGCGAACACTCTCCAGGGTGACTGAAGTTGGGTTAGGACAGCTGTGAATACAATGGGGAGGGCTGGGCTTTGTATCTGATGAGCCAAAGGGTGGGGGCTCAGTGGGTAGATAGTAAACACAAGGGGACCTGGTTAGGTATGGAGGGTGGGAGGAGTCTTGTTGAACTGGACTTAGTAGGCCAAAAAGGAGGCCTAGCAGCAGGTGCTCTTAGAGGAGCTGACTGAAGGTTGGCCTAGGAAGGGGGCCCTCCCCAGCTCCTGCCTCATTCTATGTAGAAGGTAGCGTGACTGTCGCTGTTCAGTGCTGGGACTCCTGGCCAAGTGGCCACCATCCTTGCTGGACTGATAGTCCAGGTCTTAGAAATTTTTATTTATCTTCATTGCAAACGTTTCCCTAGGGATTACCTATTCCTAACATTTTGGGAGACAGGGTTGCTCTGTAGTTTGAGTGCAAGCTTTGGAGTCAGACCTCATCCCCGACACCTTTCTTATTATAGTAACTTTGGGCAGAGCACTGAATAATGCCTTCTTCCAGGAGTGGTTAACTACTATTAAATATTAGAGTTGTTCTGACATACTCCATCTTGGTCTCCTGAGGCTAGCCCAATGTGGCTCTGTAATATGGCTGATATATAATATAGATATATAGTACGAATTTACCTAGACTTGGTGGATCCGTGAGCATTTAGCAGCCTCGGCAGCCAATAGCACAGCTCTGCTTCTTTCCATAGAAGCAGAACCTCTGAGGCTTTCTGTGGTCCCTTTATCTTAGAAAAGAATTCTGGAGCCTTTGTACTATACACTGTACTCCCAACTGTAAGGAATGTACCCTAAATTTATTGCAATAGTGATATGCTTCAAGCCCATTGGAACTCCCTATGCACGCACGTGTGCGTGTGTGTGTGTGTGTGTGTGTGTGTGTGTGTGTGTGTGTGTGTGTGTGTGTTTACAACAACTTTTTATAGTCAGAAAACAAGAGAAAATGATAAATCAAGGAATTTTCAAAGGACCTTGGTGGGGCCAGCAGGTAGACGGGTTACATCAAAGCAGAGAGATCTCTGCTATAGGTCTGAGATGCGACCTGACAGTGTTCTTAGCTTTTGAGAACACTTTAAAATATTTACTTTTTAAAACAAATATTTATTTTGCCGGGCAGTGGTGGTGCACGCCTTTAATCCCAGCACTCGAGAGGCAGAGCCAGGCAGATCTCTGTGAGTTCGAGGCCAGCCTGGTCTCCAGAGTGAGATCCAGGACAGGCTCCAAAGCTACACAGAGAAACCCTGTATCAAAAACAAAAACAAAAAACATTATTTTATGCATGTGTGCCTATGTTTGTGTGTATGTATGTTTGTGAATGCAGATTCTTTCGAAGGCCAGAAGAAGGTGTTGGAGCTCCTGGAACTGGAGTTACAGGTGGTTGTGAGTTGCCAAGTAGGTGCTGGGATCTGGACTCAGGTCCTTTGAAAGAACAGGAAGCTCTCCTTAGTTGCCCAGCCATTGGCTCTGAGGATTGAACTCTGGTTCTTAGGTTTGGGTGGCAAATGCCTTTACTTTCTGAGCTGTCTCAGTGACCCTGGAACACTCTTTTTGATGGTATAATTACTGGAACAGTTCCCTCCCTCCCACCCTGGGTACTTAACAAGAAGTGTTAGCCGGGGCTTATCTGCTCTTTCTTGCCCATCAAATTATTTTAAAGCTGTCAACTGCATTAACACTGTCAATCTTGTTAATGGATGGGTCCTCCATAGCCTTTTCACCTTCTGAAGTATGTCTGAGAGCTCTCGGCAGTTTGAGAAGAAGTGTGTGTCAGGGTAGGGGGGTGCAATTAGGGGAAGATGGAGAGGAGAAATGCTATGATTTTTATAGTAACTCATACAGAACAGTCCGCACGAAGGTCAGAAGGACTGGAGAGATGGCCCAGCAGTTCAGAGCACTGGCTGATCTTCAGAGGACCTAGCTTTAGTTCCCAGCCCCCAAACAGCTGCTCAAAAGCATCTGTAATTTTAGTTCCAGGGGATCTGATCCCCCCTCTTCTGGCCTCCATGGTCTCCTTGCATGCACACGGTACACAGACATACATGTGGCAAAACTTTCATATAGATAAATCAATAAATCTTTTTTAAAAATATTTTTTAAGATTGATTTATTTATTATGTATACAGAAGAGGGTGCCAGATCTCATTATAGATGGTTGTGAGCCACCATGTGGGTGCGGGGAATTGAACTCATGACCTCTGGTAGAGCCATCTCTCCAGCCCTAAATCAATAAATCTTAAAAAGACAAAGGATGGTTAGCTGGGCGGTGGTGGTGAATGCCTTTAATTCCAGCATTGGAGAGGCAGAGGCAGGTGGATCTCTGAGTTTGAAATCAGCCTGGGCTACAGAGTGAGTTCCAGGACAGCCAGAGCTACACTGAGAAACCCTGTCTCAAAATACTGCAGAGGATAGAAGGGTAGAAATGGAGCCAGGATCCTTGAAGTTCATGGGGAGTACAAATTGTCTCTCGACTTCTCTACTTTCAGAAAGCTGCAGAGGGACATCATTGTTACCCAGTGGGTGTCTCAGTGAGCATTAACACTCCGAGCATGTCTCAACCCTGACTTCACTTCCAGAATTAATAGCGCAAGAGGGCTGACATCAGTATTGAGTCATTGAATTGGGGGTCTCTTTGAGATACCAAGTTTTACACAAGACGGCCTCCAAAGGGACCTGGGAGGAGGTAACTAGCAATGGTGCTGATTCTTAGTGATGTGGCAGTTAAGGCAGAATTGAGGGATTTGGAGGAGAGTATTTGTTCATTGTTAGGCTTCTCCAGGGAAACAGAAGAAATGTACACACTGAACTAAGGTATGTATAGATATACACATACATGTGCTATACGGTGAAACAGAGACAAGGAAAGAGATTATCATTGGCTTGTGTGACAAGAGGAAGCTGAGAGGCTCAGAGGTGTGCAGTTGGCCAGCTGGAGGCCTGGGAGAGCAGGATCTATTCTAATCAGAAAGCTAGGGCCAAGGTTTCTATCTGAGTCTCAAGGCAACAAATAGCCAGTGTTGTGGGGGAGACTGGAGATGTTTCCTCTCAGCCCTTCCATTCACTCCTGAGTTGATTGAATAAACGCACATCTAGAGGAAATATCCAGTCAACCTCTGGCTTCCATGTGCACACATGTGCAGGCAACACCTCCCATACAAACACATACATACACCACCACACACAGACACAGACACAGACACACAGACACACACACACACACACACACACACACACACACACACACACAGAAGCAAAGGAACTAAGTAACTATGCAAGACTTTCAAACATCTTCAGACACTAACAAACATAACCATGCTTGTCAGTTGGTCCTGATGTTGCTGGGAAAACATGGGCTCAGGGATTAAATTCCCAGCTCAAGCACTAGTAAGACCCAGGACACTCTATGTGCCCCTTGGAGAAGGAATGTCCTGTGTTGCCTAGGGCAGAGTTTGCTAACAGCTGGATAGAGAACCCCTGCAACTGGCCAGACGGGTTGCCTTGCTGTCCACTGTTAAAGCAAGAGCAGTTATTGGGACAGAATGAGATCTGGAAGTTGGGGTGGGACGTAGAACCCCTACATTCTAATGCATTCTTTACCAGTGGCAAAAGTTCCCACTTTCACCCTCAGTGGATTTGACCCCTTTGCTCAAGCTGAAGTGACCTCTCTACTCTCAACCCAGCAGGGTTGTATATCTTAGAGATTAACCCTGTGTTGCTCAAAGAAATTGTCTCGTTCCCACCAAGGAGGTTACTGACCATGCTCACTCACTCTCCTCAGGGAGTGAGGAGAACCCTTTTTGTGGCTCATCACGTCACTAGACTCAAATCTCAGCAGGTCCCGAAACTGAGATACAAGGTGGTACTAATCCCTCCCCTTGGTGAGATATAAACAATGCCTACCTACTCCTCTTCCTGTCCCAGCGATAAACCAATATGAAATGCTGCCAAAGTTTGCTCTGGGGAACTAGTTAGTTTATTTATTTAATTTTTGCTTTTCCAAGACAGGGTTTCTCTGTGTAGCCCTGGCTGTCCTGGATCTCGTTCTGTAGGCCAAGCTGGCCTCGAACTCACAGAGATCCACCTGGCTCTGCCTCCGGAGTGCTGGGATTAAAGGCGTGCACCACCACTGCCCGGCTAATTAGTTTATTAAGCTTATTAACAGAGAGCAGTGGGTGAGGGGACAGACAGAAGCCTGAGAGACCCCACCGCAGTCACAACAGAAGGTCTACACCCAGCATGCACGAGGACTCCCCCATGGCTGTGTGGGTAGCGTCCCCTCACCTCATCTTCCTCACCTCTAGCCTCTAGCCCAGCGGTTACCAATCTTCCTCACGCTATGATCCCCAACCATAAAAATTATCCTCATTGGTCTTTAATAGCTGTAAGCTTGCTGCTGCTGTGAATCATAACATAAATATCTGTGTCTTCTGATGGTCTTAGGCAACCCCTATGCAAAAAGGGTCATTGGACTCCCAAAGGGCTTGAGACCCACAGTTTGAGAATCATTCATCGTTCTAGATCCTTCCCAGAGAACTAGAGGGCATGTACAATTAGGAAAGGATTGCATACAGCTGGTTGGGAGAGGCAGCTGGATACTCAGGTGAGGGTCCCATGACACCCCCCCACCCCCCTGTCCCTGACTGCCAAGAAAGAAAGTCAATAGTCAGCCAGACTAACTGATGGTCTCTGGTGAGCAGGCTGAGTCACACTCCTGATCATGGAGGCAGTTTGGCTCAGAGGAAAGTCCCATACCACCCAAGATTTATCCCATGACTAGGTGTCATCCACTACATTCCAAAGAGCTACTGAGTTCTGTAATTTACATAGGCAGGAACTCTGAGAACGTGTGTGGGAGCAGGCTCCCAGGGTGTGGGGTGATGGGGTGATGGAGGGAGGAAGATAAAGTTGGATCAGGCTGGGCTTGCGTTGAGGAAGTGAAAGGTCTTCCTTTCATGCTGCGGGGCAGAGCTGGAAGGGGCTCCGGTGGTGCCCTTGTTTGACTGAAATGTGAGCTGAAAGAAGGTTCACCACAGTGCATGGGAAATGACAGACAGATGTTGACTTAGTGTGGAGGAAGAAAATCGGAGGCTTAGGGAGATCCTGGAGTAAGGGCAGGCTTGGACCGGTTCACCCACCCTGGGACTGTCTAGAAAGACAGATCTTTTACAAAGACTGTGAGAAATACATTTGTGAGGGAGTCCCACGTCCTTAAAGAGGACTGTGATGGCCCTCATCTGAGCATCAGGCCTCACACGAGGAGCTGTCGTCTGTGACCTTCAAAACTTGAAGGTGGTGGGAGTTATTGGCTCCTGGGCTGGCAGAGGCCAGGTGGCTGCCAGTACCACCATGAAGCCCAGATTGTCAACACAGATGCAGAGTGGGCTAGGAGATGTTGAGTTCATTTCAGTTTAGAAAGCCATGTAATATTTTGCTAGAAAGGTCCAAAAAGCAACCGAATATCCCAGGGGCTCAGCGAAGAGGCCAGACAAGAATGTTAAGAGAACACACTCTTGAGAATATCTGGTGTAGACTCATCTGTGTGAAAACAGACACCAACTTGGCCTTGGTGACTGAGTTCATTGGAGAAAAGAAGACGAGGAAACCTGAGGCCTAGGTCAGAGCCCCAGGCGATGAATTTGGTGAGTGGACAGAGGAAGACAATCCGGAGTCGGGGCAGTGAGGGTCAGCCTGTATCGACAGTGATTTTCGGTCTCTAGGGAGCTCGAGAGTCACCCGGGAGTTCGTTAGAATGTAGATTCGGGGGTGGTGGGCTGGGGTGCTTGAGCCCATGCGTATGCATATCGAGGCCAGAGGGCGATGGTGAGTGTCTTCCTCTGTTTTGTGAGGCAGGGTCTCTCCCTGGACCTGGAGCTCACTTGCTTCAGCTGGACTGGTTGGCCCATGAGCCTCCAGGATGCTCCTCTCTCTCTGTTTCTTAGCACCAGGGTTACAGACGTCCATCTCCATGTTCAGTTTTCATGTGGGTGCTGGGGATTAGAACTCAGGTCCTAATGCTTGCCCAGTAAGCACAAGCCATGCCCCCTCACTCACCTCCCCCCAACCCCCACCCCCATCTCCCACCAGCCTATACAGGCTTTCTGTATAGCCCTGGTGACCTCAGATGCAAGGGCGATCCTTCTGTCTCTTCCTCCCAAGTGCTGAGATTTCAGGGCCATCATACATGGTTCTAGAATGCAGATCCTTCCAGCCCAGAGACTTTGGATTCAGTAGGTCTGGACAGCGGTGGAGCTGCTGGTCTTCAGTCCACGCCCAGGGAACATGGAGAAAGGCCCTCTGAGAACAGGGCATCCAAGGGCACAGGATGTTTCTGGGGATGGTGATGCTCATAGGTGAAGGGAGCAGAGGAGGCAGGAGATGCAGAACATCCCGGAGCTCGAATGGATAATTAATGGAGGAAATCAATGCCAAAGGATAATAGTGGGGCAAAGAGGATGGAAGAGTCAGAGATGGCCGTGGTAAAAAAAAAAAAAATGTTCAGAGGGCTACAGGGGGCCATCTTCAAAAACCAAAGGCCCTTTAGAGGAGATGTTTTCACATTGCTCTTTCCTCTTTCATTGGTTTTTAAAGAGCTCCTTAGTCTTTGGCATGACTGTTTATCTTCCTGGCCCTCCCTCGAAGCCTAGGAGCTTTTGTCTCAAGCCATGTCCTCAGAGCCCTGTGACTTGTGTGTACAGATCCGTAGAGATGACTCGCTCCAGATGAATAAGCGGGAATGAATAGATCCGAGGCAACACCAGGCATTTCAGGGATAAAGGGGAAAATTCAAAGGCTGTTTGATCATCATTGCTAAAAACCATGTTGCTGCCCGCTTCCTGTTAGCCATGCTGTCTGCCGGTAGACGGCTCCCCTGGGATGCCACTCTCCGGCAGAGCAATCACAGGGAGGCACAAAGGCACGGCTTTCTCTCCTCTGCTCACCAAAGCCTGCTCCCTCATAGCTGCAGAACCCTGTGACAAACAAGAGACGCTTCAAAAACCACTTTGTGTCCTTATAGAGCAAAAACAGCCCTGAGAATAGCTGAGCGGCTGAATGTCTGTGTTCTGCACACTCTGAGTTCAAGACAATAGAAACCTCTGGCGGGCTTGGAAGAGCCGGTACTGTGCATGCAAAGCCGAGTGAAATACTGCTGAGGGTCTGGAGGGGTGGGGGACCCGTCGTGACTCTTGTGACTGAATTAGATGCTGCGGCTGGGAAAACTTAAGCTGCCTTGGAGAGGGGGCCTGAACTCAAGACCACAAGACACTTGTTTCTTTCTCCGTGAGCTGAGCGTTCCCCTTGGACAGGTATCTGGAGACTGCCTGACCTGACCGTGCCCAAAGAGAAGGAATTCAAAGTGGCCTGGGCCCCCAGCGTGGCGGGACCCTGGAACCCAGTATTGTCAGTTACAGAAGTGATGTTAGGGTTCTTTTGTGAGGAACAGCAGTGTGTGTCACTTGGCTTTCTGTCCTGTCATGAAATATCCGAGCTAATTAACTTAGAAGGAGAAAAAGTGTATTTTGGTTCACAGTTTTTGGAGTTGGAACTCCATGACCCGATGCAACTATTGCTTAGGCCACTGGAGGTTATTGTAAGGATCCGGCTTCTCCCCTCATGACCAAGCAGCCAGAGAAGGAGAGGAAGAAACTAGGACCATCCAGCTCACTTCAGGAGCATAACCTGACTTAAGGGCCTCACACAAGACCATTCTTGTCTTTCCTTATTTTTATTATGTCTGTACGCCATGTGTATATGGGTACCCTTGGAGGCCAGAAGAGGGTTTTGGATATATACTAGAAATGGAGTTAGAGGTGATTGTGAGTGGCCCTGTGTGGGTGCTGGGGACCAAACTTGGGTCGTTTGGAAGAGCAGTAAGCAGTCTTAACTCCTGAGCCATCTCACCAGCCCCAAGATCTCTTCTTAAAGGTTCACAGTATCTCTAAGTAGTATTAGTCTGAAGACCAGGCCTTCAACAAGCGGGCTGTCCAGGGGCATTCAACATCCAAACAATAGCCTGGACGGACAGAGTGAAGGACAGAAGTCACAGAGAAGAGAAAGCTTGTAGACCCCCCAATGAGAGCAAGCCAGGGAGGGGAAGAACATGGTATCTCTGTATTCTCCAGTGGGTTGACCTCTTAGCTCAGGGTTTAAAAACGTCTTTTAATTTTGTGTGTATGGATGTTTTGCCTGCATGTATGTCTGTGTGTGTACCACATGTGTGCTGTGCCCACTCAGGCCAGAAGGCGGCTTTGGATCTCCTGGGACTGGAAATGACAGGAGATTATGAACCACCATGTGGGTGCTGGGGCTTGAACCCAGGGCCCCTAGAGTGTAGCGAGGGTTCTTAACCTTGGAACTGTCTCTCCAGCCCCTCACCCCAGGGATTTTATCATGGGACCACCTCCTGCAGTGGTGCTAGAAGCTGGAATTATCAGAAGGTCCGATAGAGGCAAGAAGGGCCGTCAGCTCTGACCTTCACACACACTGGCTGCCTCCATAGACGGGGCTGTGGCTGCTTTGCATAGCTACCCGGAACCAGCTGTGGCCAGTGTTGCTTGCCCTGGGTTCTTAAGAGAACAGCAGTGATGTGAATGGCAGGACCTCACTAAGCTCAAACCACTTTCTGTTCCAGTTCTTGTTTCAAGACTATCCAGCCATGCTTCCCGGGAGCTCGGGTCGTAGCATAAATTTCCCCCCACAGTGGCACCATGGCAGCAATTAAAACTGTCCTGGGTTAGAATTCTCCTTCTGCTGTTCCCAAAAGATAACTTAGATTCTTGCCTCCAGAATCCTTAGGTCTCAATACAATAAGGTAAAAATCGATCCTAACATCCCAACTGGGGCATTTTATAGTTAGATTAAAAACATTTACAACAGTATAGACTGCAGCACTAATTCCCTTTTTATGTTTTGAAAAGCTCTAGCTACAGTTTCACATTTTGGGGGCTGGAGAGATGGCTCGACGCTTTTGCAGAGGATATATGATATTTCACAACCACTCCAGGGGACCCCGGGGGACCCGATGCCCCTCTTCTAGCCCCGGGCCAGCACTGCAGGCATGTGAATCACACATGCAGACAAAGGCACTCATGTACATAAATTTTTTTAAAAAGAGCTACTGGACTGGGGGCATAGCTCAATGGTAGAGCTCTTGCCTAGCATGTGCAAAGTTCTAGGTTTGAGCCCCACACCCACCATAAACAACAAATAAACACAAAGTATTATCTGATTTAGGCTGGGTGTGGCAGCATAGACCTGTAATCTCAACACTCAGGAGGCTGAAGCAGAAGAATCATGAGTTCAAGGCCAGCCTCATCTACCTAGCCTGCCTTAAAACACAAAATTCAAAATTGTACCTAGTTATAATATATATGATATTTAAGTATATGTACATTTAATTATGAGATAATTAAATCAGGGTAATTAACTTATCATTACCGCATGTACTTAAATTTGGTGTGCATATGGTTAGAACATTTACTACCTTTTTTTTTTTTTGGATTGTTCGAGACAGGGTTTCTCTGTGTAGCCTTGACTGTCCTGGAACTTACTCTGTAGACCAGGCTGGCCTCGATCCGCCTCCCTCTGCCTCCGGGGAATGTTGGGATTAAAGGCAGCCGCCCGGTTTGCTATCCTACTCTTAACAATTTTCAAATACACTGTACATCCTTATTTAGTCTTTTGTCTTACGTGTTTGGCTATTTTGTTTGCTCATATGTCTCTGCACCCCATGCATGGAGTGTCCATGGAAGCCAGACGAGAGCGTTGGATCCTCTGGAACTGGAGTTATGAACCACTGTGAGCCGCCTTGTGGGTGCTGGTAATCAAACCCAGGTCCTTTGGAAGAGCAGCCCTAACCCCTAACCTTTAACCACTGAGCCACAAACTAAGTACATCCTAAATGATGGACACCGGGGTGTTCAATAAATCCCCTTGAACTTGCCCTAACCGACTGAAACTCTGCTCTTTGCTCTGCTCCCCGAGCCCCAGCCCTGGAAACCAGTTTTCTGTGCTTTGCTCCTGAATTTATTCAGACTGATTCAGATCCCGCATCTTCGTGACAGTGTGTAGTGTCTGTATTTACGGTCCTGGCCGCCGACTTCACTTGGTGTACTCTCCTTTAAGTTCCTCCGTGTTGTCACAAATGACAAGATGATGCCCTTCTCTTTCTTCTTAAGGCTGGAGAAAATTTTCCTCTATGTGTGTACATTTCTTTTCCTTCACCTGTTCCTCAGCCAGTGGACACACTGGTATGTAGGTGGCTAGTCATATCTCCTGGCCGTTGTCAACCATGCTTATTACTTGGTCATAAGGCCATTCTGCTTTTAGTGGTTTTTTTTTCTTTTTATTGCTTTTTATTTTGTGTCTTTCACATCATGCATCTCGCTCCCATTTATTTTCTGTCCCTTCATATCCACCCTCTGCCCTTGCAACCTAACCCCGCAAAATAAAATAAAGTAAAATATAAGAGAAAAAAATCTCATCATGGAAGCTGCAGTGTGACCCAGTGAGTCACACAGTAAACTCTTTGTCCACATATCTTCATGTTCAGGTGGTCATTGCAAAGACTCATTGGTCTGGTTCGAGGCCTCTGGTTTCTACCACACTATTGATGCTGGGTCCTCACTGGGGACTCCTTTTGGATATCCTGTTGTTGTTCTGTATCATGGAGATCCTGCAGCTTTGGGTCTGCAGGACCGGCCCCTTCACATGCTCCAGCAAATCACAGATGGGGTGGATGTTGGGGTGGGCCAACACATAAGCCTGGTTCTGGGCCTGGATAGTTGGCAGGGTTGGTCAGCTCACCAGCTCTCCCTGTCTTCGCCACCAGGGTGAGCTCTCCAGCATTGCCCTGGCTAGTTCTCGCCTTACTGTGTGGAAGCCTCTTAAACCTAACATAACCTTATTTGTCTATTTGTATCACCTTAGGCAATTTGGGCCATACCCCAAACTCAAGTTCCCAGGCCAATGCCAAGGAACTTTCACCCTGTATTTTCTTCTACTAGTTTTAAATGTCCAGATCTTATATTTAAATCTTACTCCATTAGAATAAGTTTTTGTATGTGGTGTGACACGTGTCCATTCATTCTCCAGCACGTGGATTTCAGTCTGTGCCTCATGAAGAGACCATCCTTCCCTGCTGCGTGAGCTCATTACTCCACTTTAGTTGTCTGTAGATGTGGATTTCTTCTGCACCTTCTGTTGTGTTACACTGGTCTATGTGTTCTTTGTATCTTTATGCCAGTGCTGTGCCGTTTGGATTACTATAGCTTCATAGTGTATTTTAATATCAGGTAATGTAATGCCTCCAGCTTTTTTTTTTCCCCTAGATTGTGCTATTTATTTGGAGTCTCGTGGTTCCTATGAATTTCAGGATCGATTCTCTTTCTGTGAAAATTGTCATTGTCATTTTGGTAGGGGTTTGTAGGTCTGGGTAGTATGGGCATTTAAGCAATATTCTTCATTGCCACCAGCACAGGAATTCTTCCTATTTATTTGTGTCATCTTCAGTGTTGGTAATCAACATTTTCAGTCTTTGTCTGTCTTGATGGATAGGAAAGCTTTCAAACTAGACATAATGCTTTGTTTTTCTTTGTTGACACACACCGCATTAGCATGCATACATACACACACACATACATGGGGGCGTAGACAGGGACTACACTATTATATATTGAAACATGATCTTCTGCCCTTACCTATTTTAATATTTTCCCCATAAATTAATTCCTCCCTCCATCCCCCCTTCTTTCTTTCCTTTCTTTTTTCATTTTTGGTGATATATAGGGGTAGGAATCCAGAGCCTCGAACCTCCTAGGCCATTGCTCTGCCACTGAACCACACCCCAGGCTGTAGCATGCATTTTGTAAACACAATGGCATTCTTGGACCTCACCACAGGAAATTCAATACTGCTATAATGCTATTAAATAATGGAGCCCATGTTCAAATGTCCTCATCTGTGCCAGTCATACCCGTCATAACTTTTCTGTCAGTGTGGTCCAGTTCAAGTTCACCCATTGCATTGTTCATTTTGGATTTCACACCCCTGCCCTCCTGCAGTTCTCTCTTCCTCCTCCCTTCCCTTCTCCTCTTCCCCTCCCCCCTCTTCCCTTCCCCTTCCTCCCTTCCCTTCTCCTCTTTCCCCCTCTCCCCTCCCCCTCCTCACCTCCCTCCCCTCTCTTGCTTCCCCCTCCCTCTAGAACATTGACATTCTGAGAATGTAGGTCAGTTTGGTAAAATGTTCAACTTGGGTTAGTTTGTTTCCTTGTGGTTTGCTTGCATAATGCTTTTTCTTTTTAATCTTATTTGTCTTGTGAAGTCATTTCAAACTTAACAAGAGTTTTCAGGGTTATCTAGCATTTTATTACTTTAAGTTTGAAGTTACTCTTAACCAGATTCACCAGCTTTTGACACTTCGCCTAAATCCACAATTCATTTCCATTCATAGTCTTTCTTTCTCCCCAATAGAATTTGAACTTTTATGTTTTCAACAGTTGAGAGAATGTGTGTCACCCCTAAGTAACAACTTTGGAGCCGATGCTGTGGGCCAGGAAGTGACCACCCGAGGGTCAGCATGTGCAGACAGGAAGCCAGTGTGGACAGGAAGTGGCCTGTGGGGAGCTCACGGTTTGGACCACCTAGATTTAGGAAGAAGGAAGGGCAGTAGCATTCACCCCTTATCATGCTTAAGAACTGGGACTAAATTCCATGAGCAAAGGACCAGCCAGGGGTGATTCATGCTGTGACCCCAGCCCTTGGGAGGTGGAGGCAGGAGGATTAGGCTTTGAAGGCCATCCTCTGGTGAAGAGTGAGTTTGAGGCCAGTCTGTACTAAGTCAGACTTGGGGGAGTAGAAGAATGAAAACAAAACAAAATGCCAGGGAATCAAAACAAAGGAGAAAACAAGAGGTTTTTATGCAAAGGGGATGTCATTGCCTCTTATTTTCAAAAAAAATTTAACTCTAGGGTGGTTCTGAAGAGGAAGGGTAAGATGAGCCACAGACGAAGAAATCTCGGCCTGCCAGCTGGCGAAGACGGGAAAAGCGAGATCCAGGGGGACATTTTTGATTTCCTACTGTGTGTGACCAGTTTGCATATTTGCATGTTTGGTATCACAAACCCCCCAAGCAATACAAGTGAGTTACTTGGCCAGGAACAGTCATAGTAAGTTTATGAAGCCGTTAAGATGAAGAACCACTCTGAAATCCAGTGGGGTTAAGAAGCAGTAGGATTAGTTTCTAGAAGCTTCCTTATCAGGCTCCAGTCGCCAGTTGGACATGGTGGATGAAGGCTACAGGAAAGTAGCAGCCTGTGTTTCCACCTTGGGCTCCTGGCTGGGTTGTGGCAGTGTTAACAGGGGCTGTGGTACCTAGAGAAGGGAAAAAGACCTGGCCAGGTTGAGAGAAGGATTTTGTTCATGATCTCCCCAAAAACTGATTTGAACAACTGGATTTGTGCAAAACAGGACCAGATACTTAGTGGGTAGTGTGGCCCAAGAGCTCGGAGGAAGGGTCCAGAAAAGACGTGTTTGACTGCTGGCATCATGGCTATGTTTACCCAGCCAGGGCAAAATGAGGGGGTGGCTCAGTGGAAGTGGGAGGCTGGGCATGGTGACACACACCTGTAGCTCCAGCGCGTGGGAGGCTGAGGCAGGAGGATTGACCCTGAGGACACCCTTGGCTGTAGGGTAGCGAAGACCTTTCTCAGGTCTGGGATTTGCCATGTAGCACAGGCAGGCCTCAGACTCACAGAGATCCTCCGGCCTCTGCTTTCCAACTGCGAGGATTATATGCGCATGTCCCACCATACCCAGCATATGGATGCTTTTATTCCTTGGCGCCACAGTGGCCCAGTTTTCAACTCGGCTCCCATCCCCTTTCTCTTAAATTTTAAAAACTACTGATGTTATGTCGGGGGTGGGAGGGTGTTTTGCTTGCATGCATATCTGCATACTACACATGTGCCTGGTGCTCACAGAATAGGAGACTGGGTCCCTTGGAGTTACAGGTGGTTGCGAGCCACCACGTGGGTGCTGGGAAATCGAACCCGAGTCCTCTGCAAGAACAGTCAGTGCTCTTAACTACTGAGCTATCTTATTTCGCCTCCCATCCCCCTTTCTCTTGATTTTTCTCCCAAGTTCCTCACACACACAGCATTTGTACTTGTGACAGATATTAATGAAGGCCTGGGCAATTTTATATCCTTAGCGACATAAATAACTTGAAGTCCAAAAATAGATGCTGCTATTTTAAACAGCCGTCCCTGGGACTCTTAGCCCAGGCTACAGCCCCTCCGCCAATGTCATTTGAGCCTCATCTCACTTACCTCCAGAATCCATATTCTTTTCTGTTGTTGTTGTTTTCGAGACAGAGTTTCTCTGTAGCTTTGAAGTCTGTCCTGGAACTCACTCTGTAGACCAGGCTGTCTTTGAACTCACAGAGATCCGCCTGGCTCTGCCTCCCGAGTGCTGGGATTAAAGACATGCGCCACCACCGCTCAGCTCAGAATTCATATTCTTAGACCCTTTCTAGTGCGGTCTTTTTAGCCATCTCTGTTTCATGGTTTGTTCTAAGCCATGGTCTGTCCATCCATACTGAGTGTCATACCAAGGTTGTTCCCTAAACAGACATCCTTGCCTCCCTCAGAGGAAATCCTGGCACTGGCTGTCATACTATTATTTTTGATTCTAGTACTCATACATAACCGTAAATGTGGGTGGGATGGTATTTAAAAGAGACCATGTCTGCTACCTTCTATTTTCCTGGTGAAACATGAGGTTTGTTCTGCTGCGGGCCGCAGGAATATATCATAAGAACTCAGCTGGTTATGGCAAAGTCACTACCTGGAGGGATCAGGGAATTCCTCCAGAGGAAGCCAAATCCCAAGGAGTTTTTGGTGTTACTTGGCTTGTTATATATCAGCTGTATTCTGTTATGAAAATCATGTGTGCCTTCATAGCTTTCCCAATTGACTTTTCCCTAAGAAGGGCTAACAGTGTAGACTGATCACTCTCTGGACATACACATTCCAGGTATTTGGAGAACAGCCTCAGGAAAGGCTTTCTCTGGAATCAGATTATCTCCCTTGGCCACTTTCAAGGACTACAGGAAACACCACCCAGGTGGGCGCCCATTGTTAGTCCCAGGTGGACTAACAATGATAACAGCCCACATGCAAGTCTCCTGATTTACGGTAAATTCCACAAGGAGACTCCGCCTAGGAGAGGTGGACGTTAAGTAATAGCTTTACACAATTTAGCTTGGACCCTCCCTTTATATACCAAGACTTCCAGGGCACGGGGAGAGAAGAGAAAAGAGAATGAAAGAACTAGATGGGTAAGAACTTGAGAGGAACAAACTGAGATGGGGAAGAAGTAGATTGAAGGGCTACAGGAGAGGACAAGAGGAACGAGATGGAAGATGAGGAAGAGCCAGATGGGGAAGAACATGATGAAGTAGAACGAGAAGAGGAGAGAGGAGACGGGAGGGGAGATGATATGGGAAGGAACAAAGTGGATGAGAACCTAGAAGGGGCAGAACTAGATGAAGAAATTAAGATAGAACCTAGAGGGGATCACAGACAAGTGTAGAGAGAAATCAGGCTAAAGATGACCTAAATATGAGAGCAGAATATAAGCTTATAGCTGTCACAGAATAATAAAGTATATGGACTAAGGAGTTTCGTGTACATAGATTCATTTCTTTTCATCAAAGATTAATTGTCAGCTGGTTGTAGATTCTTCCCGGACCCTGGGAGGGGACTATCGAGGGGCTGGACCCCCATTGTCCCCGATATTGTTCCTCTTTGGAACTGGTCATGGGTCTAGTGATGACGTCACAGCTGGGGTCAGAGAGCCAGTCAACAGAAATAAACAGAAAGATTTCCAAAACTTCACAAAAATGCCATATTTACACAGACTGATTCCTCTCACAAAGCCTACAAACTTGTGGAATTGATTTGCTTCTGGAGATGGAGGATTTTGTTTACTGAGCACAATGGTCAACACAAGAAATTGAAGAAGCAATGGATGACAGAGGAGCTGGATTAGGCAAACCAAAGCCTGGGTAGTGGAAATGAGACCCCGTGGATTCCCCCTTCTCCACCACCACAGGCACAGAACATGCCAGGAGTTTCTGACAGGGATGCTGGGGATAAAGGCGTTACATTCATCACCCATGGCCCCCTAACAAATGATCCCAAACGTGGTGGTTTAAAATACCGTGTTTATTACCTTACAGTTTCAGAAGGTTAGGGATTCAGGAATGGTGTGGTTTGGGTCTCTGGTAAGGCAGCATCTACAGAGGCTGGACTTGTGCCGAGCGGTACCCAGCAGCCTTGGTTCCTCTCCACAAGGGTCTCTTCCATGGCATGCTTTTGACCTCATGGTAAGGTCTTCTTGGTTTTTTTAAACATTTTAGATTTTGTATATATGTTGAGTGCATGTACCACTGTGTGTGTGTGTGTGTGTGTGTGTGTGTGTGTGTGTGTGTGTGTGTGTGTGTTTGTGTGTGTGTGTGTAGATCAGAAGACAACTTGGAGGAGTTGGCTATCTCCTTCTACTGTGTGTGTCCTGGAGATTGAACTCAAGTCGTCAGGCTTGGGCAAGATGCCTTTACCTGCTGAGCTATCATGCCAGCCTCTGATGGTGAGTTTTCGTGAAACTGGGTGGTACAAGAAAGAACAGTCAACCTGAAAGACCCCACACCTAAGTCTTGGGGATGGCACACCATCACTTTTGTTCTATTAGTCACACCAAGAACCCCTGGTTACAGTTAGAGGGGACTACTCTAGGGTAGAAAAGGCAGCATGCAGTGGTCCCTGAGGGCTATAAGAAGTCTAGAGGGGCAGTGGTGGCACACACCTTTAATCCCAGCACTCTGGAGGCAGAGGTGGGTGGATCTCTGTGAGTTTGAGGCCAGCCTGGTCTACAGAGCAAGTTCTAGGACAGCCAGGACTGTTACACAGGGAAAGCCTGTCTCAGTAAACCAAAAAAGAAAGACAAAAAAAATAAAAAATAAAAAAAAAAAGTCTAGCTACCGAAGTATTATTTTCAGTAATGTATGCCATGGTGCATGTGCGTGTGTGCGCGCCCATGCTGCATACCTTAAAAGGCCAAGGAGAGTATAATTGGGCAGACTAGTAGTTACCATACACCTAGACTTTATGGATTAGTATGTTAAAAACAGTGGTGAGTACCAGAGTAAGAGTGTTGCTATCTACCAGCAACGTCACGTCATAAAAGCACATTTTGACATTAAAACCAAAAGGACACAATCTTAGAAGGAAAGACCTCCTCCTAAGGATAACCAGATAGGCTTCACTTTATTTAAAACCTATTAATAAAGGGATAGGGCAATGGCTCATTGGTTAAAAGCACTTGCTGCTCATGCAGAGGACCCCGATTCAGTTCCCACAACCTACATAGCAGCTCACAACCATCTGTAACTTCAGTTCCGGGGAAGCTGATGCCCTCTTCTGGTCTCCTCGGACACTGCACACATGTGGTACACCACATGCGTACATGCATACAAATGATGATACACATAAAATAAAAATTTAAAAGAAAAGCCGTACTAACTAACATATATTCTCATGTATCTGTGAGTGATGAATACTTTATGCCCCTGCCCTGGATGCAGTAATTAAACATGAAATACAAATGATATATCACTGTTTCAGCATGTTTACCTGTAGTCTTAGTTTCTCTTCTGTTATTGTGAGAAAATACTGATAAAAGCAACTTAATGGTGAAAGGACTCATTTCAGCTCACAGTTCAAGGTTCAGTCGTCTTGGTAGAGAAGTCAGGGCATCCGGAGTGGGAAGCAGCTCGCCACATTGTAGCCACAGTCAGGAAACAGGAGCAGTGAGTGCTTGTGCCCTCTGCTCCGCCCTCTCCACTCACAACAGTCTAGGGTCCCCAGCTCGAGGAATTGTCCTGCTTATTTTAAGATGAGTCTTCCCACAACCACAAACCCAATCAAGATAACCCTCCACAGGCATGTCCAGGAGCCCATTTTCCAGGTGATTCTAGATTCTGTCAAATTGACAACACGCATCATCATCATCCATAATATATAGGAACAACACACATACATGCACAATGGCTTTTAACAGAATTTCCATGTGTACTTTATATATCATGTGAAGTTGATGTATTTCTTGGTGTGTCATTTCTGTCAAGTGTTCTATTTCTGAGTGGTCACCTCATCACCTTAGGGATAAGCTTCTCTTAATATGATGTAACATGCATGTCTATAACATGATGTAATCATGCATGTTTATAGCATGATGTAATTACGCATGTCTACGAGTAAACATTTCCCATAAGAGATCAACTTTGGATAATTGTATTTTTGTTCCTCAAACTGGTGAATTTGTAGAAATACGGTCATATATGGTTCAGATGTAGCCATGAAAATGTGACCATATTTCTGGCTGATGCCTTGGGTTGGGGGAGGGATGGGGATTATTTTGTTCTGAGAGTTACTTGGCTCCTTACATAGTCATGTTCCCACTAACTGAGATTGAGAATTAATGTTAGTGATATTAATGAAAATGGAAATTTTCTCCAACAGAATCCTGCTGCAAACCTTTATGAACTAGTTTAATATCTACACATTGTTTTTTCTTTTTGAAATTCTGGTTGGTAGAAATGATTGGTTTTTCACCCCATATAGAAGCTACAGATGTTAACAAGCAGCCCATCTTTTTGATAGTGTGCCTGGGAGTACTTTTGGAAGTTGTGCATTGAACTTTGATTTTCTAGCCACATTGGTTAAGAGAAACATTGATGTGGCTGGAGAGATGCTCAGTGGTTATGAATACTTGATGCTCTTGCAGAGGACTTAGTTCAGTTCCCAGTACCCATATCAAGTGGCTCACAACCACCTGTGACTCCAACTCCAGGGATCCCTGGCCTCCATGGGCATCTTCACACGTGGGGCATATACACACACACACACACACACACACACACACACACACACACACACACACAAATATACCTATAAATAAAAATTAACTAAGTTTGTATATATATATATGTATATATATATACATATACATACATACATACACACACACATATATATATATATATATATATATATATATATATATATTTGTTTGTTTGTTAAAGACAAGGTCTTTTGTATTCCAGGCTGGCCTCAAACTTGCTAGGTACCTGGGGCTAGCTTTGACTTTCTGATCCTCTTTCCTTTACTCCCAAGTGCTGGGAATACAGGCAAGAACCACCAGGTCCAGCTTCATTGATGTTCCTTAAGAACCTCTGTGTTGGAGCACTCAGTCCTAAATGGGATGTCTTCTTTAAACCTTCCCCTCAGGGCTCAGGGAGCTATTTAGAAGAGGAGGAGGCAGAAAGATTGTAAGAACCAGAGCGGATGGATGACTCCCAGGAACTGGTCCCCTCTAAACACAGCAGGACTGATGCAAATATGAATTCACAGGGACTGTATAATAGCATGCATAGGGCCTCAGAGGCTCAAGCCAGGTGGGGTTCCACCCCTAACCAAGAACCTATGTGCAAATGATACTCGCTTGCAAAGGAAAAATTAATTTTCTCCATTGGAGTCTCACGGGGGTATATTAACCTCACTTCAGGGCAGACCTCATGCCTGGCAACAGATGGCCAACACAAAATGAACCCAAGGGTGTCTTTGTAGACTTTGTCTCAAATTGCTTTGTTTGGGCATGTTTTGTCTTATTGGTCTTGCCTGCCTGTATCTTTTGTTTTTTCTGTGTGTACTCACGCTCGCATTGTGTGCATTTTTTGCTTTGTTTTTGTCATTTGCTTGTGTTTTAAAGAGAGTGAAAGGATGTGCAGTTGGGTGGGTGGGTAGGATCTGGGAAGAGTTGGGGCAGGAAAAAAGTGTGATCAGAATATATTGTATGAAAAAAAATTTTTTTTTCAATTAAAAACAAAACCTCTGTGACATTTTGCCAGCTGGAAGGCCTTTTCCACAGAAGATGTTTGTAGGTGAAAGGTATCAGCAGTTGACTTTTTCAATCTGTGGATGACTTCCTGGGGTGAGGACAGGCTTAGAGCTGCACACAAACGTGACTCTGGAAGGCAGCCACCACCCTGCCTAATTTTACTGCTTCTCTCTGGTTATGGCTGTCACGACACTAAGTCCCTCAAACGGAGGGTGGTGTGGTGTGTTTGGTCTGATCATCTTTGCTACTCAGTGATTTAATTTAGGATGAGTTTTCAGTGCCTTTGTTTGCTGTGTGTGTGTGTGTGTGTGTGTGTGTGTGTGTGGCGGGGGTTGGCTTTGTATCAGACAGAACTCCCAGGACCAGGCATAGAAAATGTCAGTGGCATTTTGGTATCTACTATTGGTCCTTGCTAATGGGAATTTTTCTTTCTTTCTTTCTTTCTTTCTTTCTTTCTTTCTTTCTTTCTTTCTTTCTTTCTTTCTTTCTTTCTTTCTTTCTTTCTTTCTTTCTTTCTTTCTTTCTTTCTTTCTTTCTTTCTTTCTTTCTTTTTTTACAGTGCTGGGAATGAAACTTAGGATCTTGCCCATGTTAGGCAAGTCCTCTACCATTGAGCTACATGTTCAGCTCCAGTATTAGGACTATTTGTCCAGCTCAGGTTAGCTGTCTCAATGCAGATAACAGGATTGAATTAGGCTAAGGTTCCTGGAAGGACGCTAGAACACAATTTATTAGTTCATAGCCATAAGGCGATGCTATGACATGGTGTTAATGACTTAACAAAATAGTGTCTTTTAGTGTGTGTGTGTGTGTGTGTGTGTGTGTGTGTGTGTGTGTGTGTGTGTGTGTGTGTGTTTTGCAGTGCTGAGGACCAAACCCAGGCCCTCCTACTTCCCTTGGCCAAGTGTTTTACTAGCCGCTCCCCACCCCAATCTACAAATGGGTTTGTTTTTTTCTTTAAACAATAAAATGTGCTTTGGCTTGAAGCTGATGTTAACTTGGTGTTCTTGCCATAAATTATCTGCTCACCACCCCAAATGCTCCGCCAATTTTGGCAGACAAAAGCCAGCCACTTTTAAAAGGTAACATCAAAGCCAGGACTTGGAAAATGAGCCATTTAGCTGTGGACCGAGGGCTGCCCAGAGAGCCTGGGGACCAACCTTTCTCTCTTTTGGCTCTGGCAGTCGGGGAATGGGAAGAGTGACCTTGAGCCATAATCTAGAAATTGTCATGCATTGTTCTAATTATAAGCCACAACATTGCCCAGTCACTTATATATAGAAAAGATCTTTACCAGCGGTTTTCAGCATTTTTTAAAAAAAATTTGAGTATTGCAGATAGAAGAAGGGCTTGTCTCACTAAAACTCATGGACAGCTCCTGAATCTCCCTTTTTGAAGGTTGGTGAGGTCACCAATGGCATCTTTGCTGAGTGGCTTCTTGTGGGTCTGGCAGCTGTCCTGGTGGGAAGTCACTATGGGTGCCTCCTTCCCTAAAACTTGAGGTATTCTGATATTAATTTCTCATCCATTGGACTGACATCCAGGTTTCTCTTGAGGAGTCACCAGTTGGGAAGAATAAGTCACCAGCAGGGACTTCCTCCCTGAGGGAACATGTTTGATGAAACCTATAAATACTTTTCTTGGTGAAAGGACACAGTTGGTTTTTTTGTGTGTATGTGTGACTTAAAAATAATGTTTTAGGTTTTATTATGTGCATAAGTGTTTTGTCTGCATGTGTGGATATGCATCATGGGCCTGCTCCCAGGGAGGTCAGAAGAGGGCATTGGATCTCCTGTAACTGGAAGTATGGATGGATGGCTGTGAGCTGACATGTGGGTGCTGGGAAATGAACCTAGGTCCTTTGCGAGAGGCATCCAGTTTTGTTTCCTATAGCTGTGCCGTATAGACCTTCCCGTTTCTCTAACTCAAACTGTCAACCCCTTGTCAAGGAAAGAGATGCTTACCAACTTCTCGAGCCAGCCAGCCTTTCTTAAACTTTCTGCACTTGAACTCACTTCATAAACCAGGCGACTTAGTCTGATCATCAGGTGCAGGCCACAGTTTGCCTTGCGGTCCTTAACATTCTTCTTCATGCCAAGATGTCAGGCTTTGGACGGGGCTGCCCGAGTCTCACATCTGGCGCTACCACTTCCCAGGTTATGAGGTTTGAACAAGTTAAGTTAACCCCTCTGGGCTTCCGTGTTCCTCTTCTGGGAGGCAGGAATAATCACGATGCTGACTGTGCTGTGTTGTTCAAGTATTAAATGAGATGATTCATGACCAGCGCTCAGAGACGTGTCAGCACGGAACTACCACTCAGTTATTTCAGCGTATTAATGACGTCAGGCGAGGTGTCCTTGGCTGCCAGGAACAGAAGGCTCTTCGTGTTAATGCAAATGACTTGAAGGTTTTCTTGGTAATGACTCAAGCAATGGCATCCAGCCCCCAGGACAGCTGGGGCAGGTGGAAAATCTCAGAACTAAATGGCCGCCTCACAGGCTGCTTCCTCCAGCTCTCCTGGTGGTGCCCACTTCCCTCCGAGGGTTGGCTCTATTTTGCTTTCTGTAGACCAGCTCTTTTGGTGTACCACCCCTGTGTGTGTCTAGAAACACCCCCAAGTCCATGTAAAATATTAGTTGAGCAGTCCTTGTCATGTGACTGCTTCCAAGCATGCCGAGGCCACATTTCCAAGCCAGATGGGATGAGGTTGTGCAGTAGGTCGGCCTTCTCTTAGGACTGCTGGAACAGGCTAGCCCCTGGCAGCTCTGGGGTAACCACACAGCAGGACCCCAATTATATATTAAAAGGATGATATATGTTAATAGAAGGGCATCTGGATGAATTTTGACAAATTGAACACATCTCTGTTCAGAGGGTAACCTAAAAACCCAAACCTGTAGCTGTATGCCTGCTCCCCTCTGAACAATCAGATTAGCTTTTGCATGTTCTTATACCTCAGTTTTGGGAATTGTAGACTATGTCCTTATTTTGTGTCTGGATCCTTTTTCTTCTTTGGAAAGTAGATTTTTATTGTATGAGTATGAATGTTTGACCTGCATATGTGTTTGTGCACTGTGTGCTTGCCTAGTGCCTGTGGAGGTCAGGAGAGTGTGTGCGGGGGTGGGGGGGTGGGGGGTGGGGAGTGGGGGGGTAGGGGGGTGGGGGGGGGTGGGGGATGATTCCTCTGGAACCGGAGTTACAGAGTTACATAGGGATGCTTGTGACTCACCACCGCTGCCGCGTGGGTACCAGGAGCTGAACCCAGGTCCTCTGCAAGAGCAGCCAGTGCTCGCACCTGCTGAGTCATCTCTCCAGCCCCAGTTCCTTTGCCTGAGCACTGTGTGAAGCACAGAGTTCACAGCAGCGTCTGATGCAGAGCTGCACAGAGCTCACTCATATTCTGTGTGACCACGCCATGCTTTTAGCTGCTCCTCTGCTGCTGGCCATTTGCGTAAGTCTTCTATTTTGTTAAATCTTTTTTTTTTTTTTTAAACAAGGAATCGGGGCTGGAGACATGGCTCAGGGGTTCAGAGCACTGACTGCTCTTCCAGAGGACCTGAGTTCAATTCCCAGCAACCACATGGTGGCTCACAACCACACAACCATCTGTAATGAGATCTGGTGCCCTCTTCTGGCCTGCAGGGATACATGCAGAAAGAACACTGTATACATACATACATACATACATACATACATACATACATACATACATACATACCAAGGAATCGTATATCCCAGGTTATAGCTGAGGAAGTCCTTCAACTGTAGATCCTCCTGCCTCCACCTCTCCATTTTGCGATTACAGTCCTGCACCACCACACAGTCTATATATACTAGACAAGCGCTCTGCCAGCTGAGCTGCCTCCCCAGCCCTGTAAGCCCCCTTTGTCTATTCTTTTTGTTGTTGTTTTTTGCCAAGACAGGGTTTTTTTTCTATGTAGCCCTGGCTGTCCTGGAACTCACTCTGTAGACCAGGCTGACCTTGAACTCAGAGATCCGCCTGCCTCTGCCTCCCGAGTGCTGGGATTAAAGGCGTGCGCCATTCTTTTATAGTGACACTGTGAACTTCTGTTGAACTTGGACTTGGTGTTGACTGTTTACCACCAGAAGCTTATGGAATATGGGTTGAATTCTCTTCATCCTGTGTGGTGAACTGATACTCTTCCTATGAGAACACTGTTTGACTGTCTCTGGGAGCCTCTTCTCTTCTCCAGGTGGCTGTCATGGTGTGAGGGCACAGCAGTGTCGTCAACACTGGGTAACTCTGATAGGTGCTCACCTTTTCAACTTGCCTCTGTCCTTTGAACATAAGGTCTATTTATAGGTAGGTCTGGGGTGATCTGTTGCTTTGGCTAAGTTGAGTTGATCTAGAGGTGGACATATGATCTAAAAGGAAGCAATCACATTTGTCTTCTGGATCACTGTTGGGGACCAGAGGCATAATGGATTGATCCTCTTTTCCCTGACTCCGAATTTCCTATCCTAATCCCTTAGGACAGACAGGGATCTCTTTATGTGGTTATTAAATCACAGTGTAAACCTATTTCTGATTAAGTTCCATAATGTAAAGTAGAGACAATACGTGCTGTAAAAGCTCCATCCATGGTGAGACCAGTGAAGGCTAGCTTTGTTGTGTGTATTGTAACTTCAGCTCCTTTCTAGAAGAAAGACTACACTGTGATTATGATAAAGTTTTTTGAGCCAGAAATTTTGGCAATGAGACAACAAGTCCATGGGAGAAATAAAGGGGACTTGATCCAGGGAAGGTATTATAATTTTAAAGGTGATGGTGGAGACCCTGGGGATCAAGGTGTCTTAGTTAGGGTTTCTATGGCTGTGAAGGGACACCATGAACATGGCAACTCTTATAAGGAAAACATTTAATTGGGAACTTGCTTATAGTTTCAGAGGCTTGGTCCATTATTACCATGGTGGGGAGCATGGTGGCGTGCAGACAGACATGGTGCTGGAAGAGTAGCTGAGAGTGCTATATCTTGCAGGCAACAGGAAGTCGACTGAGACTCTGGGTGGTATCCTGAGCATAGGAAACCTCAAAACCGGCCCCCACAGTGACATACTTCCTCCAGTAAGGCCACACCCACTCCAACAAGGCCACACCTCCAAATAGTGCCACTCCCTAAGAGATTATGGGGGCCAGTTACATTCAAACTACCACACAAGGCTTTAGGTCTTAGAGATTGACTGAATGTAGGTATAAAGAGAGACATTGACGATTATGCCCATTTTGTGGTTTCTGTCTTAGGAAAGAAAGGTGGAGGTAAAGTCATTATAAACTAGGACATTCCGGGACAGCAAGGAGGAAGGGATAGAGATGAATTCACTGTGGGAAATGGTAAATTTAATATCGTGGTGACATAAACTAGATTGTTCTGGTCAAGAAAGTGGGGTTCAGAGTTAGGACAGCTTGGAGTCTGGGCTCTGCCCTGTACTCTGTGGCCCCAAGCACCTGCTTCCTGGAACTTCCTGAAGTTTCACTTCCCCTCCATAGGGTGGTATCTCCTAGCCAGACTAAAAACAAAAACAAACAAACAAACAAAAACCAGAGAGGCAGCAGGCTTTGAAAGGGTGTAACCTACTGCCTGGCAATTAAGTATTCATAAAATATGCATTCACGGGATGTTGCGGCTGTGGAGGAATCTAGGGCACCACCACAGCGAGGTGTCCCGCAGCGAGGAAACTGTTGCTGGTGCAACTGATACTCAAGCAACCGCTTAAAGCGGCACGGAAGGAGGTGTTAGGAAAAGCCAAAGTCACACGGGCTGGTTTGGCACACCTTTTAGAAGGAGCAGGAGCTGGGGCAGGAGACTGACAGATTGACTCCTGAGGATGAGAGGTGCTGGGAGCAGCCGCCAAGCCTAATGTCCGATCAGTTTCAGGTGAATCTTTTTTTTTATCTCCCTAAAGCTTAGGTACAGTTACAATCAAGTAAGTCAGAGTGAGGAACAGCAATGTGTTATGTATTCAAATCCACAGGATGACTAAGTCCTCCGGGCAGCTGGTATCTGCAAGTCAGCTCTTGCCAATATGGAGATGAACCAACCCCCTGGAAATTCTTACCTTGTCTCCTATCCTGTCCCATTGCGCACTGGGCCCTTCCTGCCTGCTGCAGATACAGATCTCTGGAAGGAAGCCAGGTAGATGAACTGTTAAAGGAACATCCAAGTGGACCAAGCTTTCCCCATTTCCAGTTCTTCTGTTTATAAAGTTTGCTCCTGCTTCCCCGACTTTCCTCAACAAATGGGAAGAAGTTATATTTTGATACATCAGCAGTGGTCGTGAGGTGAGGCTTTTGGATGTGTATGTTTGTTTCTAGTGAAAGGAAGAGGAGGAAGAGGCTGGTGTACGTGACAAAGAAAATAGTGTGACACAGGAATATCTTGGCACCTTGGATGGCGCTGGAGCCTTTCTCGGCTCTGTTGTCCTTAGCTCAAGAGGTTAGGGCCCTGGAAGCCCAATGGCCATCAGAAGTCACCTGCAGCCGGGCGGTGGTGGCGCACGCCTTTAATCCCAGCACTCGGGAGGCAGAGCCAGGCGGATACTGTGAGTTCGAGGCCAGCCTGGTCTACAGAGCGAGATCTAAGACAGGCACCAAAGCTACCCAGAGAAACCCTGTCTCAAAAAACCAGGAAAAAAAAAAGTCACTTGCAAGCCAGAGGCATTCCAATTCTTGTCTCTCAAATTCAAAGAATAAAATTCATGGACCACAGAGGATTAGGGTTGTTTTTTTTGGGGGGTGGGTGGGTGGGGTGGGAGTAAGCATTATAGGAGGATGAAGGGAGCGAAAGAAGGCTGAGCTCCAGGGCAGTGGGAGGGGTCCTAAAGATGGAGTGGGGTTCCATTGAGCTTCCCTGGGACTTAATGGGGCTTTAGTGGATGGAGGAAGAGCTGGTCAGTCCAGTTTTCATTACAGGTGTCAAGATCCTTGCAGTTTGGGTCACAGCCACAATATGGTTTCCAGGAAAGGGTACTCTTTTGGTGGGGAGAGAAACAGAGACCCCCTTCCTGGCATCTTCAGCCTCAGGCCATGATAAAACCAGAGACGCTAGGCTTAGGCACTTGTGGCATCTTTGGTCCCTGGCAAGGACTAAGTTATGGACATTGCCAAGGGCATTTCCAGCCTTTAGCCAAGAAAGGAGCTGGTCACTACCCCTTCCCCCACAACTGCCTAGGAAGTTTCTGCCTCCTGTTTTCAACCATAAGAGAGAGGAGAGTAACATGTCCTCAGCAAGGAAAGGGAGAAGGACAGTGCATTGGCTAGGGTGTTTTTTTTTTTTTTTTTTTTTTTTTGTCAACTTGACACAAGCTAGAGTCTTCTGAGAAGAGGGAACCTCAGGTGTGGGTGTGGTGGACCACACCTTTAATTCCAGCAGAAGCAGGCAGATCTCTGAGTTTCAGGTCAGCCTAGTCTACATAGTGAGTTCTAGAACAGTCATATAGAGAGAGCCTTTCTCAAAATGCTCTCCCCCCAAGTGGAGAAAGAGGGACGGGGGGGGGGGGGGGGACTGGGAGAGGGAGGAGGGGAGGAAGAGAGAGGGGAGGAAGGGGGAGAAAGGGAAGTGGGGGGGGGAGAGAAACTCCTCTGTCAGTCTGGCCTGTGGGGGGGGGGCAGGCATTTTCTTGATTAAGGATTGATGTGAGAGGGCCCAGCCCATTGTGGGCGGTGCCACCCTTGGGCAGGTGGTCTCTAGTTGTATTAAAAAGGGCAAACTGAGCCAGCCATGGGGGGCAAGGCAGTAAACAGCATTCCTCATGGCCTCTGCTTCAGTTTCTACCTTGCAGGGTCCTGCCCTGCTTTTACGTTTCTGCTTTAGTTCCTCTCAGTGATGGGAAAAAAAGGATAATTGGGATGTGTAAGCTAAAAAACCCTTTCCTTCCGGAGTTGCTTTTGGTCATGGTGTTTTTTTTTATCACAGTGACAGAAAAGTAAAATAGGGCACATGGGAAAGCGCCGAGCCTGACTTGGAGACGCATGGAGAGACCAGGAGGATGAGGGAAGGATTCCAGAAAATAGGTTGCTGGAGTTTTTAAAAGTTGTTTTGGAAAAAGAATGGTTAACTCAAACCGTCCAGCGTGGGAGTGGAATCCTGTATTCTCGTCCTCCCTGCTCTGAGCAGTGGGCACGGGCTCTCCCAAGAAGGGCAGGTGGAAGGGTCAGCAGCTGGGAAACCATCTCTGGGGCGCAGTTCTCCTTAAAGGAACAGACCACCCAAGCACAGCGATGGCTATGAGCCAACCTGCCTGGGTGTGTCTGGGTTCCGCTGAGGAAGGCCTGGGGTAATAATAGCTTTGTTTCGGGGGATTAAAATAAATATGTTGAAGAAGTCTGATTTTAGATTATACTGCAACTGTGAATTTCAAAAGACAGTTTTAAGCCGGGCAGTGGTAGTGCATGCCCTTAATCCGAGCACTTGGGAGGCAGAGGCAGGTGGATCTCTGTGTGAGTTCCAGGCCAGCCTGGTCTACAGAGTGAGTTCCAAGACAGACAGGGGTACCCAGAGAAACCCTGTCTTAACACTTCCCCCCCACCCCCCCCCCAAAAAAAAAAAACAAAGGGGAAAAAAGATTTAAAACTATTTTCTTTCTTTCTTTTTTTTTTTTTTTTTTTTTTTTTTTTTCGGTTTTTCAAGACAGGGTTTCTCTGTAGCTTTGGAGCCTGTCCTGGAACTCGCTTTGTAAACCAGGCTGGCCTTGAACTCACAGAGATCCGCCTGGCTCTGCCTCCCGAGTGCTGGGATTAAAGGCATGCCCCACCACTGCCGGCTAAAACTATTTTCTATATGAGTTCTGGTGACCCCGTGCTACTTTTAGGATTGCTACCTCCATCCTCCATCTCTTTCTTTTGGGTATTCGGAGGGGGGGGGGAATCTTGCCAATTCCCCAATTACAGGGGCTGGCTTTAAAGTAATTAAGACATTCTTTTTAGTCTTCAGTTCTCAATAGATTAACCTGCTGTTTTTGCAAAGCCCCGGGTTTTTGTTTATTTTTGTTTCCTAAGCATCAGCCCTGCCCTCTATTTGAAGCTAAATATTTAAAAGTGTTTCAGAACTGTGGGTCATAGCTAGCGCGGGCATGGGTTTATTTTTAGGCTGAGGAGTTACCCGGATTAGTGGGGCCCCTCCTCAAGCCCACATGCCTGGCCCTTCTAACAATCACCCGCACCCAGCCCGCGCCTAGGACCCGGGAGGGCAGAGCCCACCACCACCACGTCCGCCTCCACCTCCGGGTGCCTCCGGAAAGTCACGAACACCTCTGCATTCTTCTCTCCCAGGCAAACGCAGGTTCGGCCATTTCCGTCCCTGGTCTTCGGCAAGTTCCGCCGTTGCCGGTCGGAAATGGCCGCCGGCCGGCAGGGGGAGCGGAGGATCCGGCGCGGCCTGGGAGGCGCGCAGCCCGCAGCCGGAGCGGCTTGTGGGAAGCGGAGTTTTGTGCAGCAGACGGCGGTGGCTGGTCTCTGCCTGGAAGCTGGTAAGAGTCCGGGTGGCGCGGGAGCCTGAGGATCCGGGCAGGGCAGGAGGGGCTGGCGGGAAGGACCCGGCAGCCTGGGGCGCGCGGCCGTGGCGGGCAGGAGCCGAGAGTGGCTGTGCCTGGAAGCTGTTGTGGCGGCGCAGCCGAGTAGGCCTGCCCCGCGCCGGGGGCCTCGCTCCGCTGCGGCCCGGCACGAGCGACCTGCGGGAGCATCTCCGGTGGAAGCGCAGCCCCCACCTCCCCGTGCTCATGCCCACATCTGGCCGGCTCTCCCGGCACAGCTGCGCGCTTGCTGCCCATCGGGCGCTTCTCTCCAGGTGGCCACTTCCTGCCAGGGGTCCAGGTGCCGCTGTGCTCAGTGTCCGCCCGGGGCCTGGGTGTGCCGCAGCAGAGGGCTGAGGGATGCAGGTCTGTGCGCCCCGAATGGGGTTGACTGCTCTGCAGGCGGCAGCCCCAGACCAGAGCCTTAGAGATGAGCCGGGCAGCACCGGGTGCTTTCCCTAGCCCCACAGCGAGCCAGCTGCCTAGCCCCTGTTGATACACCGATGGCCCTCAGCCCATTGAAACTCAGTGGGTGTCAGCTCCCCCCAGCCTGGATGGTTGCTCTTTAAATTCGTAAGGCCTTGATCAGGTCCTGTTCTTTTGGGGGAGGAGGAAACGCAATGTGTGATTTGAGAGGTGGCTGTAGTGTCGCTTCTTTTCACTTTGTCTTGTTCTTTCAGTGTGGAGAGTCTGGCGTGTCAACGCTGGTCTCCCTGATCCCCCTCATCTCCTCGTCCGTCCGTCCATCCATCCATCCATCCAATGTTCCAACCACGGAGTTTCCTGACTATTGCTTAACAGTTAGTCTTCCCCTCTGGCCCAATGACGATAACTCTGTAGAATCTGGAGGGTGGTTCCCCCGGGGGAATTGATAACCTTGAGTGAAACGAGGCTTTCTCAACAACTTACTCCAGGGGAGGACTTTGAAGTAATTTGTGATGAAAGGGAAGCCACTTTCTTAAACTCCTATTTGGTGTGTTAAACATACCCTTTCCTGTGAGAATTTCCTGCCCTTTGCCTGTGGGGAGCCTGAGGGTTGAAGTTAGCGAATTGCTTTCTGGAGACCTCGAATTGTGGAGCTTCAGAATTGTGCAGGG
Organism: Peromyscus maniculatus bairdii; assembly: GCF_049852395.1. Classification (NCBI taxonomy): domain Eukaryota; kingdom Metazoa; phylum Chordata; class Mammalia; order Rodentia; family Cricetidae; genus Peromyscus; species Peromyscus maniculatus. The sequence goes on along the minus strand of NC_134860.1, from coordinate 63,285,822 downwards.
GGTTTTTGTTTGGTTTGGTTGTTTGAGACAGGGTGATACTGTAGCCCAGGCTGGCCCGGAGTTCTTGGTCAAGCCTGTTGCTTCAGCCTCTAGTGTTGGGATTGCAGGCTGGAGCCATGGCACTCAGACCTTGCATCTTCAGAATTTGGTCACCAGAGGTGAGGGGTAGAACTAACAGTTTGCGGTGTGTGTGTGTGTGTGTGTGTGTGTGTGTGTGTCTTCATTCTCTCACCCCTCATTTTTCTAGAAGAAAACCCATTAATAAATATTTGGTGTATATTGGGATCTCTTAGTGACTTAGGTCTGAGAGTTTTTGCCTGTGAGTGAAAAGACTCAGTGACCAGATAGGAGAGAAAAATACAGGTTCGAGGAAAAGGGAAGGTCCAAACTCTGCTAGAAACTTTGAGAAGAAAGTGTGCTGGCTGGAAAAGGCTGTGCAGTGTGAAGGTGCTAGGCTAGGGTGTGGGGGTTCGCACCTATAATCCCAGCCCTGGGAAGGCAAGGACAAGAGGCAGACCAGCCTGGTATAGGTTGTGAGCTCTTGCCTCGGGGTCAAGGAGAGTTAGTAGAAGGTGGTCCAGGAGTTAGGAGCGAAGCTGGTCCTGTCACCTGAGAAGTGACTAAGTTTGTTTTTTACCCATAGAACCCAGGGCTTCACACATGCCATAGTGGCAAGCAGTGTACCCTCGAGCTACAGCCCTCCCTCTGGCGGTGACTCGGGGGAGGGGTTCAAGGTATTGTTGGGAGTAGAATCAGGGATTAGACCTAAGAGCATCTCCCAGGATGTAGCCTTGGGGAGGCTGTAACTGTCTCTGTGTAGTGCAGTGAAGCAAGGGCTGAGAACCAAGGGCCTTTAATTAAACCTTCGAAAGTTACCCACTGATCTTTGCTGGAGAACTAAGTTTAGTTGAGAAGTTTGGGGTAAGCTGTTTCTCCCCAGGCAGCTTGTGGTAGCACACATCTGAAGCAAGCTCTTGCCGGGTGGTCAGGAGCATCAGGAGCCCACAGGTCAACCTTAGCTACATAAGGGAGTTTGGGGCCAACCTGGACTACCTGTGTCAAAAAACAAAAACAAAAAACAAGCAAACCAACATATATTTTATTTATTTTTGTTTACTGCTGGCATCTGTTTCCTTTGAAAATCTGTAGTAACAAGGCAGCTGACATGTAGGTTCCATGAAGTAGCAAATCGTGGGCAGATGAAATGGAGAACTTGAGGACAGAGGTCAGCTTACCTTTGAGCATTGTCCTCTCCCGCCTGAACCAGTCACATGCTCCTTTGATGCCTTTGCAGTCCTTCAGGAGTCTTGTAAGTAGGTGTAAGAGAAGCAGGATCTGCCAGGCGGTGGTGGCGTACGCCTGTAATCCCAGCACTCGGGAGGCAGAGGCAGGTGGATCTCTGTGAGTTCGAGGCCAGACTGGTCTACAGAGTGAGATCCAGGACAGGCTCCAAAGCTACAGAGAAACGCTGTCTCGAAAAACCAAAAGACAGAGAGAGAGAGAGAGAGAGAGAGAGAGAGAGAGAGAGAGAGAGAGAGAGAGAAGCAGGATCTAAAAAACAAACGAACACACAAACCTGTAACCTTGAAGTACAGAGGGACCCAGAAATTCATTTAGTATCGTGTTCCTCTACATAGGCCATAATGTGTGGTGCAGAGTATTGCTCAGAGGCATCCACATGACCCACTAAAATCCCAGGGACAGAGCATAGAAAGGAGAATGGTAGAGTCCATTGAAAAAGGAGACCAGCGCCTACATAATATAGAGCAGAATCGACTGTATCCAGTGATTAATACCTGCATGGATCCGTCGGCCAGTGAGCAAAGCTGTGTTTGCACTAATGCGTGGAAGAGCAGGCGGTCTAGTCAGCTCCTGTGCCTGCCGTAAACTATCACCTCTGATTAGCTCACTATGGCTTTTGTATGTTCTTCCGTTTGGCTGGCCCAGTACCTTTGAGATTGGCCATGATGTTAATGATTAACACCCCGACGGTGGTTTTGTGGACGCTTTACCCTGTTATCTCCATTATCTCACATGTCATCATTTTCAGTGTTTCCAACCCCCTTTAAATATTTTCCTTTTCAACAGAAAAAGAAAATATCCCTATCCCGAGGGAGGAATATAAAATAGAAATAGGTTGGGAATATCCCCCACTCAGCATATGTAACAAGACAGTTAAAATATGTGAACTCATGGGGCTGGAGAAACGGCTCTGTGTTTAAGAGCACGTTGTTTTGTAGAGGACCTGGAGTTCGATTCCAGCACCCACATCAGGCAGCTCACAACTGCCTGGATCTCCAGGTTCAGGGAGCCAACACCCCTCGACCTCCTTGGGCACATACGTAGGCTCGAAAACACACACACACACACACACACACACACACACACACACACAAATAAATAGTAAATGTTTAAAAATAAATTAAAAAATAATAGTACAATGTGATGGTGGATTATAGTAGTGTCTTTAATTGCTGTATAAGTTCTTTGCGGGTTTTTTTTCCCCTTTTTTTTTTTCTTCCATAGAATTTATTCTTTTTGGGATGGAGAGATGGCTCAGTTGTTAAGAGTACTGGCTGCTCTTCCAGAGGACCCAGGTTCAGTTCCCATCATCCACATCACAGCTCACAATTGTCTGTAACTCTAGTTCCAGGGCATCTGAGACCCTCACACAGATGTACATACAGGCAAAACACTAATGCACATACAATAAAAAAATAAGTAAAAATCATTAAAAGAAAAAAAAAAGAATTTATTCTTAACCCAGGCTGGCCTTGAACTGAGAGATCCGTATGTCTCTGCCTCCTGAGTGCTGGGGTTAAAGGCGTGCGCCATTGCCACCATCACCGAAGCCGCCACAACCTCTACTGCCACCAGCTTAAGGATTTATTCTCTAAAGCCACCGAGGGGCTGGAGAGGTGACTCGGCTAAGAGTACTTGTTGCTCTTGCAGAGGACCTGGGCTTGGTTCTCAGCACCCACATGCTGGCTCACAGCCATCTGTAACTCCACTTTCAGGGGACCGGATGCCCTCTTCTGACCTCCACAGGCACCGGGCATGTATGTGGTGCACATACATACTTTCAGGCAAAATACTCAAACACATAAAAAAAAAAAAAATCTAAAAGACCAGTTACTGATAGATTAGAGGTAAATGTTAACAGATTGCTGGGTGGGGGTGGGGTGAGGAGGGGACTGTGTAGCAGAGAAGACTGAGAGCCTGGGAGACCTGACCGAAGCTGGACATGGTAAGTGGTAGGCTTCTTAAACTGGTCAGCAGTATTTACCGACCTGTCCCCCACTGAAGCCTTACAGTACCCCAGCTTGTAGACTCAGTCCTGAAGGGATTTCCTTAGCTGTGGTTTTTGTCTCCTCCAAGTGTCCCCACTTCGGACTACGGAGTCGTAGAGAAATTCCACATGTGGGGAGATGGTCGCCATGGTTCCTCCTTTGCTTGGACACAGGCTGCACACTGGGGTTTGTTTGGATCAGATAAGGCTTGCCCAACTTAGAAACGTTTAGAAATAGGGAGATTATATGTTAAAAAATCACTACTTTTGTCTTCTTGTGAGGAAAATATTGCAGGGTCTGTGCTACCTATTGATGACCCTGGTGTTGACAGACTGCATTTTGCTCTCCTTACTGGCCAGCTTCATTTGTCTGTCTGACTCTTGAGGCCTCAGCTGCCCTCCGAGTATTCCCACTTCCACCAGCTGTTTCTTATTTGGCGGTTTTCAATCCCCCCGCCAGCCCTTGCGTCCTCTGCCCTCCATGTGCCGTGTTAATGACCTTCTTCAGTGTGGCTCTCAGCACAGATCACAGAACTCCGCACACAGTGCTGAGGACACAGCTGCTGCCTTTGCTTTTCAGCCTCCACTTTGTTGGGGACGCGCGGGTGGGGGCTGGGGGGAGCGGCGGAGCAAGACCAAATTCAAGGTGATGGGCTTTTCCTAAATAGTTGTATTTCCTTGGCCGCACTGATTGCAGTGGCTGGAATCCCAGCCCCGCCAGTGCCCAGGCCTGTGCTCAGTTAAAGGCAGTCATTCTCACACGGTTTGAGATCAAAGTGTTTGCTTTGTCCTTATCTCTATTGGATTTCCTCTGCAGAAATCCAGCTGATAGCTTTTTGTGTCTTGGGTTTTCTCCCAGTCTTGACTGACTCCTCCCTTTGTGACTTCCTTTATTTCTTAGTTGTAAAATACTAAAAGCACTGTGGCTTTGAATGAACCGTTGATAAGGCCCCAAAGTTGTTGTTAATGGACTCTCTGGAAAATGGAGGGGGGCTGGGCTGGGGGAGGGGTGCTTCAAGGTAAGTGCCATGCACAGGGCGTGGAGCAGAGGGAGGTCTGGAGCCTCGCAGCCTTGGCCTGACACAGTGGTGTTTGTTCTTCCAATAAAAAACACACGAGCATCCGGGCATTTCCTGGGCAAGGTGCTTATAGGTCAGTGAAGTCCTAGAGTCCTGAGGGTCTTTGAGGCCAGTTGCTCTAGCCTCTTCCTTTTAGGAGTTCAAAAGGGACTAAGCAGGGTGCCGTGGCCCCTGACTTGATCCCAGGATCATCAGGAGGTGTTTGAGGCTAGCCTGGGTTACATAGACTCTGCTTCAAAAAACAGAAAGTGCCCAGAGCTTGTGAGTCCGGAAGGAGAGGCATTGTGAAGGGCTGGTGAATCAGAAGGTGGTAGCCGGAAAGCAAGGGTAGAACTCTGTTCTCAGTAGTCAAAGGCTGCTTTACAAACCGGCCAGCCAGCTTTTGCTTCAGCTCTGTGGCATCAGCATCGAGAGAGAGGAGACAGAGAGACAGAGAGACAGACCCCGACCCAGGGTGCTAATGCTACCAGTTACCCAGACCACAGAACAAAGGAAAGGTCCTGTAGTCCTGAGAAATGGAAGCCTGAGGAAGACTAGTTCCGTCTCTGTCACACCACAGCTTGACTGTTCCAGAAAATGCACTAGGAAGATGTGCCTGGAGACCTTATTAAACTGTTTCCCACACTTCTCTCGCTTCAGAAATATGCTTGGCAAAAAAAGCCAGCCATAAGTAGTCTGTAATTCCACTGTTCAGGAGGTAAAGGCAGAGGCAGGATTGTCACGAGTTTGGGGGTTCACATAGCATTTTCAAAAAAGCATTCTTTTTTTAACATTTTTTTGAGACAAGGTAAGTCTGGTTGTCCTGGAACTCACTATGTAGACCAGGCTGGCCTCAAAAATCACAGAGATCTGCCTGTTTCTGCCCCTCGAGTGCTGGAATATTAGAGAGGGGAAAAAAATAGGAAGAATGAAAAAATCCTGAATAACTTTGTAATATAAAAGAGCCAGAGTTGGTGTTTTGTTTATGTGTCTTTTTCTACCCAGATACATGGTTTTGAATGTTATTTTACCACTAATATATCATTGTAACCTGTTTTCATCTTATTTAAAATTATTGAAAAGTTTGCAGCCGGATGTCCATATAGGTAACATCATATTTTACATTTAGCCATATACTTAACTTCTTGGGTGTTTTGTTGTATCTATTGTAGAAAGAATGCTGGGGCATTTACATCTTGTGTGTAGGTCTTTATCACATAGCAACTTCATTTTCTAGGAATATGTTCTAAGTCAAAGATGGGAAAGCTAAGACTTTCATCACAGATGACCTCCATTTGCACAGCATAAAGGTACCGGCCATACCTGCTGCCTGCACGGCCCAGAGTGTACCGAACTTCGCCTCCTGTCCTAAATGTTGTAGTGTGGACATTCTTGCAGGTCATTTTCTTCCTATTCGTGGTTCTGGCTTTCTGGAGGTGGAGTTGAAGGTCAGGACAGACTCCGTTTGTCTAACTGTCCTTCAGAAAGGTGTGTGACCTTGGATTCTGATAACCACCAGCCATTACAGATCGTGACTGATTCGTTGGTGGAAAGCACCACTGTTTTGTGTGTTTCTTTGCCTGGAAGGCACACATTGAAACGCACTCATTTGATCCCCTCAGCCCTTTCTTTCAGTAACTTCTTGTCTTTATCTTTCGGCTACCCTTAATGTCTTGGCCTTTTGATCACCAACCCAGTGGTGAGCTGAAGTGACTTGCATGTTTTCCTTTTCTTCTTATGGTTCATTTGTGACAATTTTTTAATCTCTGGGACTTTTTATTCTGGCTTATCATAGAAATCTCCCCCTCCCCCTCCCCCCCACTCCCCCCTAAGTAATTATCACATTATTTGCTGAATTATCAAGCATGTGCTTTAAAAGACTGCAATACAATGTTTCCCTCTTTCTACCTTCCGCTCCTTCCTTGTTTGTTAAGTGGCTCAGGCTGACCTCACACTCGCCATCCTTTTGCTCTGCTTCCTGAGTGCTAGGATTCCAGGAGCGCACTGCCATGCCCTGTTTGTTTGTTTGTTTGTTTGTTTGTTTGTTTGTTTGTTCGTTCGTTCGTTCGTTCGTTCGTTCGTTCGTTCGTTCATTCATTCATTCATTCATTCATTTATTTTTCCCCATTACAAAGACAGAACATATTTACTAAAAGGACCCGAGACAAGCGGCTCTTGTCAGTCAACAGATAGTAGACGAGTGAGAAGCTGTGCCCGGGGTGCTGGGCCACGCAGACCTGAGCCTGTGTCTGGCTCTCCAGCGTGTTCGTTGTATTTTCGGAAGCAGCTTTCCTGACCTCCACCAGTCACCACTGTTTGCCAAGTGGAAATAACACTGCCCCCCACCCCCCATCCCCCACCCCCAGTGGCTCCTGAAAGGATCAGCAGTGTGAACTGTGTTGTCTGGAGTACGCTGTGCCTGGCGCCTGCACAGGTAGAAACTACTGCCGGTGTGGTGTGGCTGCCGGCTTTCTGTCAACCTAGGTGCAGTGATGTCTTCTCAGTTGGCTTTAATTAGACTGAATCACATACCTGATTGTCATGGGCCTCCAAAACAAGTCAGGCCCCTTGGCAGTGGTGGTAACCATGACGTGTGGAGCACCCATGCTTGGGTTCTGATCGAATTCTGCCACTTGACGAGGCAATTCTGGCTGAAATGGGAAAAAGAAAATAGTACTATATGCATGGATGGGTAGTAGGTAGGTTTTGAGTGTACAGACAAAGATACACCGGTGGATCATTTTCTCTTTTTTAAAGAAACACTTTAAATATAAAGAGAGTGTTGGCTTTAATCATTGTGGTTATTATAGTGTAGTACAATCATGGAGATGTAGAAATCATCCTGTGTGTATGCGTACGGGACGTGGGACACTCCCTTATGAATGAGTTTAAGTGCTACCATTCCATAGCCATGGTGGACATGGGCTTTGGTTTTGTCACGTACAGTGAGGTGGCCTCTACCTGTAAGGTTGCTGGAAGACTGGGGTGGTGCATTGAGGAATGTCATAGACCTAACCTGGCACATAGTGAACATTCAATAAATGTTGGCTCACAGTTAAATTGAGAGCATATTAAGCATATGGAGGATTTCAGTTGGAAGCACCTGGAAAGGGCCTAGATTAGATGGGAGCCCAAGTGGAACCAGCCATTCCTTTGTGCTTCCTCCTTGTCTTCCCTCTTTCCAACTTCTTTGGATATAACCATTGAAAGACACTAAAGAAGCCCTAAGTAAACAGGTGTTCCAAATTTACGGTGAGGAATCTCAGAGCTTTCTTCTTTTTGTTTTGTTTTGTTTTTGTTTTTTGAGTCAGGGTTTCTCTGTGTAGCTTTGCGCCTGTCCTGGAACTCACTCTGTAGCCCAGGCTGGCCTCGAATTCTCACAGAGATCCGCCTGCCTCTGCCTCCCGAGTGCTGGGATTAAAGGTGTGTGCTACCACCGCCCGGCCTCAGAGCTTTATTCTTACAGGAAGAAAAGTTAAGTAGAATGGTTATGATATGAATATATCAATAAACTCTTGAAAGCAAGGTCTGGGAGAGGAGAATATATTTGCAGTTGGCTGTGTGTTAAGGAATGCTAGAGAAGGTAGCCAGAGGAGATGACTGACAGAGGAGGTGATAGAGGGGGGAGGAGGTGACAGGGGAGAGGAAGAGGTGACAGGGGAGAAGGAAGAGGTGACAGAGGTAGGTGACAGGGGAGGAGGTGATGGGGGAGGAAGTAGAGGTGACAGAGGGGAGGAGGTGATGGGGGAGGAGGAAGAGGTGACAGGGGAGGAGGTGATGGGGGAAGAGGAAGAGGTGACAGGGGAGGAGGTGATAGGGAGGAAGAGGTGACAGGGGAGGAGGTGATGGGGGAGGAAGAGGTGATGGGAGCAGGAGTTGACAAGGGAAGGAAGTGATGGAGAGCAGGCTATAAATTTCAGAATTGTCTGGAGATGAAAAGTCGGCTGAGAGTTTGAGTAGTCTTTTAGTGGCAGCTGCCATCTCTACGGGAGATTTAAAAACTAGAGAAAAAGAATTGTTTCTCTATGGAGCTTTTAATCTGGTTGGAGAAGAATCAGTTGAAATGATGAACTAGGTTTTGAACCATATATGATACTAAATCGAGTCCAGTAGGATCTTCGGGATTTGGCAGTCCCCTTAGTTTGAGAAGCTTTATGGAAGATGTTAAGACTGAAAGTGGCCACAAAGGGGAGAGTGTATAGGACTTGGGTTGGTCTGTCCTCTGGGGAGTGAGACTTGAGAGAGAACACAGCTTGAGCCCCTCCTCTCCATGTGGGGTAGGACTGTGAGAGTCCTGAAGGGGACCCTGAGGGGCAATGAACAGGGAGACGGTAGAGCACCATGCGTGACCCTGAGCAGTGGACAGACCTGGTGAAAAGCAGTCTCCGACTAGGCACATTGGACTGTTGGCATGTGGACAGAGCAGTGTGGCTGAGAGCTCTGGTAAACAGACAGGAATGAACAGTGGCCTACTGGATGGTATTCAACTACTAATGTCTGTATGTGGATGGTATTTAACTGCTGATGTCTGTGTATGGGTGGTATTCAACTACTAATGTCTGTATGTGGATGGTATTTTACTACTGATGTCTGTGTATGGGTGGTATTCAACTACTAGTGCCTTTGTGGCAGGATGTCATGGTTGGAGAGCAGAGGGGATTCTGTTTTCATTTTTTAAAAAACTCTTACTGACCTTAAACTGACTGTGTAGCTAAGGGTGACCTTAAACTCTTTTTAAATTGTGTGCCTGCGAATGCAGTGCCCTCGGAGTGCAAGAAGAGGACATCAGATCCTCTGGACCTAAGTTATAGGCCGTTGTGAGCCACTGACATGGGAACTAAGCTCAGGTCCTCCACTGAGCTGTCTTCAGACCCGACCTGGAATTCTTGATCTTCTGCTTCCACCTCTGGAGTAGAGGCATGTGCCACCATGTCTGGCTTAACAGCTCTTAATAGAAGTGAAGAAAAAAATCAGGTTGCAGAAGGGAACACACGGTGTCCTAGTTTTGTAAGCATGTGTGCGTGGATAAAGGAAGCCTCTCTCTCTGCCTTTGGCCAAATAGCATTTGTCTTTCCCTCCAGAATGCATATTATGTAGTCCAGAAGGAGAGCTAACTTCTCCTTAACACAGACAAGTGAAGGGTAGGAAGCGGGGGCTTGGCCTCTGAGGATCTGGCCAGTATGCTGGGGCAACCACACCGGAGGTGTTACCGTCCAGTTTGTGAGCAGGAGGGTTGAGACTCCGGGTAAGAGGATAGATCTTCAAAGGGCCGAGGACCCAGGGAAGCAGTAGGGGGACAGAACGCCCATGCCACAGGCACACAGGTACCCCTCTTAGCCTAGACTGTGGGTTGTCAAGAAGAGGAAATAGCCACCGAGAAAGCATGGCTGTGGTTTCCTGCCTGTGGATTTTGTGTTCACATTTATCATCGCTGTGTGGTGGGGAGAATCTCTAGGTTGAGAAATTGACATAAAACCGAAGGCTGATAATAAGGCCGGGCTATCTATCCAACACACTGTTCTAGAGGGGTGCAGGGAGCGTCCTCAGAAAGAAACACCCCCAAAGAGACTGAGTACAGGATTACAAAGGAAGCATCTGCCATCCAGTGAGCAAGAATCAGCAGCCAGAACAAGGTGAGCCAGGGAAGACAAGGAGCAGGTACTGTTACAAAGGGAAGGAATGGGGCTTCTGGAGACTTGAAATTGTCTCCAGAACGAAAGCCCAGGGTAGGCCGAGTAGAGACGCTGGCAGGGGGGAGCTGACTACTTAGAGCTGCAGGCCGTGGCTGTGGGCTGCATCTGGCTCCCGGCTTGCTTTTGTTCTTTTTTTTTTTTTTTTTTTTGAGATAGGGTCTTACTATAGACCAGGCTGGCCTTGAATTCATGGAGATCCACCTGTCCCTGTCTCTCGAGTCCTGGGATTAATGGTGTGTGTCACTGTGCTCAGGGAGTATCTGATTTTCATAGTTTGCAGTGTAAGAATGAACAACATTTTAAAGGGGTTGTCTCAATTTTTTTAAAGCTTTGTTTTACTTTATGGATATGAGGATTTTGCTTCTACGTATGTGTGTGTACCACATACACGCACAACTGGTGTCATGGAGGGTAAAAGAGAGCATCAGGTCCCTGGAACTGGAGTTACAGATGGTTGTGAGCAGCCGCCATGTGGTACTAGGAACTGAACCTGCGTCCTCTGCAAGAGCAACAAGTGCTCTTAACTGCTGAGCATTTCCCCAGATCCTTCCCCGTTTTTAAAAGTAAAATACGCTGCAGATATTTTATGTGACCCCCCACACAGACTAAAATATTAGTTGTCTGGTCCTCTGCTGAACGTTTCCCAATTCCTAAACTAGACAGACGTGGGGAAACTGCCCGAAGGCGGCAGCACAAAGGACGAGTTATGAAAGAGAGGAGAAGGTGTGGAGGCCGGAATAGGCTCTGACAGGTGTCAGTCAGATAGAGACTCAAGTGGGAGACAGGAGGAGAGGCGGGCTATATTCAGAGACTGCGGATGATAATAGATTTCTGGGTTAGTGAGCGGTGGGAGCGGCAGGATTCGGAATGTTAACAAAGCTCCCACTTGTAAACAGCCGAGCGTGGGAGAAGGCTCAGTTGGTGACGTAGTTCTGCACACGCAGGAGAGCCTGTGTTTGATCCCCAGCACTCACGGAAAAGCCGGGGGCAGTGGTATGCTGGCATGCATCCATGCTGGGGAGGCAGAGGTTTGGGGGGCCTTGGGAGCTTGCTGGTCAGCCAGTATAGCTTAATGGTAAGCTTCAGGTTTGGTAAGAAACCGTCTCTTAAAAAGTAAGATCAGAGCTGGGCGGTGGCGGCGCATGCCTTATATCCCAGCACTTGGGAGGCAGAGGCAGGCAGATATCTCTGTGAGATGGAGGCCAGCCTGGTCTGCAGAACGAGTTCTAGGACAGCCAGGACTGTTATACAGAGAAACCCTGTCTCAAAAACAACAAAACAAAACAACACCCCCCCCCAAAAAAAAAACCAAAACAAAACCCAAAAGTAAGATCAGCTTGAGGAACACACCCAGCGTCAACTGCTGGCCCCTGAATACGCATGTGCACTGCACCCCATACCCCATGCAGAAAAAACCCACCTACAGAACGAAACCCAACCAGACGGTGGGGTCAGACTGCCCACGAGGTACGCATCCACATGGGCTGACATCTCACTTTGTAATGACAGTGATAAATCAGGGGGTTCCCCACAGTATGGTGGGGAAGGAAAAGGGTGTGTCAGGAAGAAAGCAACAACCGGAAGGAAGGTGAAGCCCGGAGAGGACCGGAATCTGATGAGCACGGAGACTGGGAAGGATGTGAGCGAACCCAAACCATCGTGAGCTCTGTTGAGGACTGTGAGGCTGGAACTGAAGTGGTCCGGCCGCCCGATGCCTGATGCAGGTTAACACAGGCAGTGCTGAGTGGAGGAAGCTTCAGCTTGCTTAGGGCAAGATGCTGCTGCTCCACATTTTAAGGGTCACCACGAAGGAAGACAGATAGAATACGGTTGGTCTTAGTGAGAGGGGGACTGTGTTAGATTCTGTAGTTCCTTATATAAAATGGTATAGTGTTTGCATATACTGGCACATCCTGTTATATCAGTGGTTCTCAACCTCCTGATGCCAAGACCCTTTAATACAGTTCCTCGTGCTCTGGTGACCTCACCGTGAAATGATTTTCATTTGCTATTTTATAACTGTAGTTTTGCTACTGTTATGAACGTATTATAAATACCTGTGGTTTCCGATGGTCTTAGGTGACCCCTGTGAAAGGGTCATTTGACTCCCAAAGGGGTCGCACTCCACAGGTTGAGAACCCCTGTGCTATAAGCTTTAAACCATCTCTAGGTCACTCACAATACCGTATCAGTCTCTTTGCTGCCATTGCCCCAGAGTACTTGCGGTTGAGTAGTGTAGAAAATAGAGGTTTAGTTAGCTCACAGTTTTTTGTTCACTGGGAATTTCACACGTAAATACAGTGTGTTTGACCTTACCAGCCCCTACATCCTTCCAGCTTCATGTCTTCTCTTCATCCCAGAGCCCAGTCAGTGCTGTCCCCTTGTGCATGGGGTAGGGCCAGCCACCAGAGCATGGGCCGCTTCACAGCGCCATTTTTCTGAGGGGCAGGGCTTCATGAGGTCCTTGCTGGTCCTCCTGGAGTTTTGAATGGCGTGATCTCGCTCCTAGTTTCTGAGGTTGAACATTCAAAAAACATAGTGCTGGCTTTGGCAAATGCCCTTTGGCTGTGTTGCCTTCATGGTGGAAATTAAGACTACAGGTGGTTTAGTTGGGATTATCAACTAAAATTTTAATTACTTTTATTTTTTATTTTTTGGTATTTCGAGACAGGGTTTCTCTGTGTAGCTTTGGTGCCTGTCCTGGATCTCACTCTGTAGACCAGGCTAGCCTCAAACTCACAGAGATCCTCCTGGCTCTGCCTCCCCAGTGCTGGGATTAAAGGCGTGCGCGTGCGCCCAGCTACTTTTATCTTTAGATGAGAGTCTGCATACATTGTCCATGTTGGTCTTGAACTCCTAAGTGGCCCTCCTTCCCCTGCCTCCCAAGTAGCAGGCACCTGCCGTCATTCCAGGTTAATAGTTTCATTCTTACAAATATACTAAATAAGAGAATGACACGGGCCTTAAAAAAAAAAACCCGTTTCTGAAATCAGTGCATGGGCTGCAGTCATCAGTAGACTGGAGAATTGAAGGGTGGGCCAGGGACATTCAAGCTACAGCACGCCAAGTGAGATTTTAAAATACCGAATTCGTTAATACACAGGATAAGTTGGTAGGCTGTGGTTGTTGTGGGCCAGAACTAGGGTGAAGGCAGAATAATAATTAAAAGGGGGAAAGTGTAAAAAGGATTGCAAATCGCTGTTGCAGATGTGTTATGATCGCAATAAAAATGGCAAGATTGGCAGGAGACCAGCTGTAGACATAGGAGCTGGCGACTGAAAAGTAACTGAGGCTTGTAGCCAGTCTGTAACCTTTTATGTGGCAAACTCAGAAGGGTGGTGTTTACAGGCTGTCTCTGGGTTTTGTAATACTTCTACCAAAGGCACTGTCGCTTTTCTGTTGGGAAAACTGTCTCTCCGATGTTAAATGGGCATCTAACTGTGGGGTTCCATCCAGGGCTGGCTGCCCAGAGGTCTCTGTCTTTCCTGAATATAGCACATTGTTTCTGGCTGGCGGAACTAAAAGATACTTGGAAAATGAAGTCCTGGAAGTGACTGATGACCTCAGCAGAGGCAGGGTACAGAGCGGCAAGGCAGGTGTTGAAGGTGTAGCTTCTAGGAAGGCCTGGGCATAGGTGATGCTTGACATCATGGAAGCAGATGGATTCATTAACAGATGATGCTGAGAGCCTTCCAAAATACTTTCAAGCATGAGGTAGGAGGAAGACTGGATGTCCCCAAGACAGAAAAAGAACATGAGTCAAAGATGTGGGCGGGATACTAAAAATGTCCTTCCATAGAAGTTAGGGAAAGGGACCGAGGAAGCGATCAGTGACACAGTTCATTCATTAACTCACAGTGGACACAGTGGTGACATGGCAGGGCCTGAGCAGACTAGGGTCCTGCTCTCAGGGAGTAGGGTTCAGTGTGGGAGGTGGGAAAGAAGAAGGGGGGGGGGAAGGAAAGGAAAGGAGGAGGGAAGGCAGGGGAAAGGAGAAGGGGAGAGGAGGAAGGAGAAAGAAGACAAAGAGAAAGTCAGTAGTTTAATGCCGGAAAGTGTCAGGGGCTAAGAAAGGCACTCTAAAGTAAGAACACCAAGAGAGTGGGCCTGAGGCATGAGAGTTAACCAGGAGAAGCAGCATATTTCAGAGACCAGCAGGGATGGGGTGGTCAGGTAGTACAGAACGTGGTGTGGCTGATCCGAAAGGGGGCAGTGTAGCTCAGTTTGAATGAGCGGGGGTGGGTGGAGTGGTGGGGGTGGGGGGCAGGGGTGTGGAGGTGGGGTGATGGCTAAACTGCGTATTGGGGGCAGTGCAGTGAGAGGCCACACAGCATCCCTAAGGGGGAGAAAGTGACGAGTTTGCAGTGTAGGGTGGGGCGGGGCAGGCAGGGGTGGGGAAGTCGGCAGGCGCTAGGGCCCTGGTGGGCGAGGATAAGGAAGATGCACGGTGTATCTGCACTGAGAACCGCTGGAGATCACTGTGCTGGCATTTACTTCTGGATGAGAGAGTAACAGAAGAAAGTTCAAGTGTTTCTCTCCTTTTTAGCTAGAAAACTGTAAGTCGATTGTTTAGGAAGCAGAGTCCACGCCATTGGCCATTGATTGCTCGTTTGGCTCATGCTGGTGGATGAGACAGAACTTAGTGGATGAAATTCTTTAGAATCAGTGTTGGTTTCCATTCCAACATTTGTTTCCATTGTCAACTCTGCTTGTGTGTTGGGCGCACTGGGAGTACTGTTGTCCAGATGCATGGAACCCGAGGTTCTCCCGACTTTGCTTATTCTGTGTGGGACGGCAGGTGTGTCAGCACACCTGGATCATGCTGCTGCTGGTTCATTTATGCCTTCAGATGCTCATCACCTGCCTCCTGTTTGTCCTGAACTCTATTCTAGGAGTAATCATCATCTCACCTACAAAGAGCTCAGTGCAAGCCTCTGAAAGTCCTTGTGTACTGCCCACCTTTTATAGCAGTCTGCTTTACACTCTCCAGCACGTCAGCAAGCAACAACTGCCCAAGTAGTTCGCCTGTGAAAAAATTCCCCATTGTCTTGGTGTTTGTCGGGTAGTACCTGCGCACTCCGAAGAGCTCTGCCTGGTAGTCTGCTCTGTGACCGCTGAATCTGCAAGGGAAGCCCTTTCAGAAAGACTAAAGAAAGTCCTTAACAGTCACTTTCTATTTTCTCTTTAAATCAGGAGAGCAAGCTCTGCTGTCAACTATTTCAAGAATCGTGTATTGAAGCATAATGCTACTACATAAAGCAGAGAAAGGAAGAACCGAGTAAGGTGAGCAGGGAAGGCATTGGCTGCAGGGCCTGGATTCTGTCTTGTCTTCTCTGTTCTGTTCTTATTTACTCAGCATTACAACAGGAGCACAAACATTTAAGTACAAGGATAATGTGGGTGCTTTGGAAGTTGGGATCATGAGTCGGGCATAGTGGTACACGCCTTTAATCCCATCACTCAGGAAGCAGAGGCAGGTGGATCTCTGTGAGTCTGAGGCCAGCCTGGTCTACAGAGCGAGTTCTAGGACAGCCAGGGCAACATAGTGAATCTCTGTCTTCAAAACAAACAAGAAATGCAGGTCTTGATGTGGGATGTTTGACTTGATGTTATTTATCTGAGTTTGAAGATTTGTTTTCATTTTTATTTTTTGAGACAGGGTCTCACGATATAGCCCTATCTGGCCTAAAACTCACTATATGGACCAGGATAGTTTCAAGGTCAGAGAGATCTGCCTGCCTCTGCCTCATGAATGCTAGTATTAAAGGTGTGTGCTACCACCCGGCCCTAAAGATTTTTCTTTATTTTTAAATTAGGTGTTTTGTGTGCGGATTTGTGCACACAAGTGTGGGTGCCTGTGGAGGCCAGAGGCTTTGCATGCCTGGGAGCTGGAGTCGTAGGCGGTTGGGAGCCACCCCATGTGAGTGCTGCAAACCAAGCCTGGATCCTCTGCCACAGCTGGAGGCACTCTTAGCTGCTGAGCCATTGTTTCAGCCCCTGGGTATCAAGTTTAAAATTTCCAAGTTGAGTATTTCAAGGGTAGATTTTTGTTTTGCTCTGTCATCCTGATCAATTGTTCTCCGTAAAACTGTCTTCAACGTTTTGTCTTAACCTAAGAGTAGAAAAGACCTTATCAGACTTTAACAGCTGCACATCTGGAGCAGAGATGGGGGCTGGGGTGGCTGAGCCTCTGTGAGACAGTGCACTGCCTTGCAGATGTGCTCCTGCTGTGGTGGACTCTTCCCATCCCCCTTCCGGGCATTGAATTCACAGATTTGACAAGATAGACAGATGCTCTGCAGCTGTGTATGCCTTAGACTGTCTCTTAGACGCTGCAGAGTTTGATGAGGTCAAGGGTTATTACACATGCTAGGCAGTTCTTCTTGACACATGTCCGATGTGTCAAGAGTGCATTGTAGCCACATATACTTTTGTTTTCTTTTGTGAAGCAGGGTCTCACTGTGTAGCCCAAGCTGGCCTTGAACTCAAGATGCTCCTGCCTCAGCCCGAGTGCTACCTACATACACCCTCCCTTGGCACAGAGCAGTATGACTTGACTTCTGGGTATGCCAGTTTGAAGGGAAGGTAGGTAGGCAGCTCCTATATGTTGGGCTTGTAGAGCTGGTGAGGGGGCTGGGGTGCTGGGTCAGAGTGCAGAGTCTCTACTTCATGTCATAGCACGATAATGCCTTCTTCTCTGCATGCACTCATCTCCATTTTGCAAGATTAGGTCACTGACCATGAGGGCCGACAGCAGGTCCATCCCTGAAGGGTGAAGGACGATGCCTCTCATTTCTAAGTATACTGTTCTCTCTGAAAGGCCAAGTCACTGTTTCTATTTTAAGGAGTGCCTGATGTCTGCTAATGGGAGGTAAATAGAACAAACTGGGGAATACCTTTTATCTATTCCTGGTGAAGTTCAAAGAGCCCTCAACGCTTTTCAAGTCTAAATTTAACAAATTGAGCTGCTCAGGGCTGTTTGTGTTGAGCAGTTCACAAGGAGACTTTCATGTCAGGCGAGGACCAAGGTTAGATGGACGTTGCTTCCCCTCATCTCCCGAGGTGCCCAGGTCTCAGGTAGTAACCACTGTGCAGGGCCTGGCCTGTGGGATGGGAATGGAGCTTCGAATATAATCTTCTCAAGACTGACAAGATTCTCCTTCCTTTGCAGGCCTGATGGTTGGTAGTGGCGTGGAGGACAGGGCTGGCATTTCCAACTGCCAGCTCTTTTTACCCGTCACTGCCTAACTTGAATAGAAGCTATGCGTACTGGCTGGGCAGCAAAGCCAAGGAACAGACGCTATGGCAGTTAAAACGGTCCCTCCGAGCCCGGGGCCTTTTCCCTGGATTTCAAACACCATGGATCTCTTCCTTCTCATCCCATCAGCCACGTGGTACCTTTTTCTATTTGATGACAACAGCCAATACTTCGGCTCTGCCTGACTAGGGTTCGAGGCCTTCTGAGTCACGGCTGAGGAAAATGAAATTTCCATTTTATCTGGTGCCTTGTGCAGGGAGCACACTGACTCTTCCGGGAACTTGTGAGTGAGAAAGAGGTTGAGTTTTGGCAAACAGACTCATGGTTATGGCGAGTGATCCAACGTGATCAGAGTGGGCAAGAGCCACGGAGAACTCATGACAGGCTATACCATGCTGCGGAATGGGGGAGCGGGGAATGGTGGTCAGACCTGTATGCTGCGCTGGTCCAACCGCATCCGGCTGACGTGGCTGAGTTTTACCCTCTTCATCATCCTGGTCTTCTTCCCCCTCATCGCTCACTATTACCTCACCACTCTAGATGAGGCAGATGAAGCCGGCAAGCGCATCTTTGGGCCTCGGGCTGGCAACGAGCTCTGTGAGGTCAAACACGTTCTAGATCTTTGTCGGATCCGTGAGTCCGTGAGCGAAGAGCTGCTACAGCTGGAAGCCAAGCGGCAAGAGCTGAACAGTGAAATCGCCAAGCTGAACCTCAAGATTGAAGCCTGTAAGAAGAGCATAGAGAATGCCAAGCAGGACCTGCTGCAGCTCAAGAACGTCATCAGCCAGACGGAGCACTCCTACAAGGAGCTGATGGCCCAGAACCAGCCCAAACTGTCCCTGCCCATCCGACTGCTCCCCGAGAAGGATGATGCTGGCCTCCCGCCCCCCAAGGTCACTCGGGGCTGCCGGCTACACAACTGCTTTGATTACTCCCGCTGTCCCCTGACCTCTGGCTTCCCTGTCTATGTCTATGACAGTGACCAGTTGGCCTTTGGGAGCTACCTGGACCCTTTGGTCAAGCAGGCTTTTCAGGCTACGGTGAGAGCCAATGTCTACGTGACAGAAAACGCAGCCATTGCCTGCCTGTATGTGGTGTTGGTGGGGGAAATGCAGGAGCCTGCCCTGCTGCGGCCCGCCGACCTCGAGAAGCAGCTGTATTCTCTGCCGCACTGGAGGACGGATGGGCACAACCACGTCATCATCAACCTGTCCCGGAAGTCGGACACACAGAATTTGCTGTACAACGTCAGTACAGGCCGGGCCATGGTGGCCCAGTCCACGTTCTATGCTGCCCAGTACAGGCCTGGCTTCGATTTGGTAGTGTCGCCGCTTGTCCATGCCATGTCGGAACCCAACTTCATGGAGATCCCACCGCAGGTGCCAGTTAAGCGGAAATATCTCTTCACTTTCCAGGGGGAGAAGATTGAGTCCCTGAGGTCTAGCCTTCAGGAGGCCCGTTCCTTTGAGGAAGAGATGGAGGGCGACCCGCCCGCTGACTATGATGACCGGATCATTGCCACCCTGAAGGCTGTCCAGGACAGCAAGCTAGATCAGGTGCTGGTGGAATTTACCTGCAAAAACCAGCCGAAGGCCAGCCTGCCCACCGAGTGGGCGCTCTGTGGGGAGCGGGAGGACCGCCTAGAGTTACTGAAACTCTCCACCTTCGCCCTCATCATCACCCCCGGGGACCCGCACTTGGTCATTTCATCTGGGTGTGCAACACGGCTCTTCGAAGCCCTGGAAGTGGGAGCCGTGCCGGTTGTTCTGGGGGAGCAGGTGCAGCTCCCGTACCATGACATGCTGGAGTGGAACGAGGCCGCCCTGGTGGTGCCCAAGCCGCGAGTTACGGAGGTTCACTTCCTGTTGCGCAGCCTTTCGGACAGTGATCTGTTGGCCATGAGGCGGCAAGGCCGCTTTCTCTGGGAGACCTACTTCTCCACTGCTGACAGTATTTTTAATACCGTGCTGGCCGTGATTAGGACGCGCATCCAGATCCCAGCTGCTCCCATCCGGGAAGAGGTAGCAGCTGAGATCCCCCATCGGTCAGGAAAAGCAGCAGGAACTGACCCCAACATGGCTGACAATGGGGACCTGGACCTGGGGCCGGTGGAGACAGAACCGCCCTATGCCTCACCTAAATACCTCCGGAACTTGACTCTGACCGTCACGGACCGTTACCGTAGCTGGAACTCGGCACCCGGGCCTTTCCATCTTTTCCCCCACACGCCCTTTGACCCTGTGCTGCCCTCTGAGGCCAAATTCCTGGGCTCGGGGACCGGATTTCGGCCCATCGGTGGCGGGGCTGGGGGCTCTGGCAAGGAGTTCCAGGCAGCCCTTGGAGGCAATGTCCCGAGGGAGCAGTTCACAGTTGTGATGCTGACCTATGAGCGGGAGGAAGTGCTCATGAACTCCCTGGAGAGGCTCAACGGCCTCCCCTACCTGAACAAGGTAGTGGTGGTGTGGAACTCCCCCAAGCTGCCCTCGGAGGACCTTTTGTGGCCAGACATTGGTGTCCCCATCATGGTAATAGAAATGGGCAGTACGTTTTACTGCGCGGACTAGTATCACCCTCTTAGGTGCCTTTTCTAGCTTTTATCAGTTTCGCTCCCTCACTAGTAGCAGAGGTGAATATACATGTACACACACACACACACACACACACACACACACACACACACACACACACGCTTGCTCCTGGTGCTGGGGATTGAGCGCATTTATCTATTTATTTATAAACCCTTACAGGTTCCTTTCCCTGTGAAGGTTCTGCTTGCTGCCTTTCAGGCGTTGCTGGTTCCATTACTGCCCAGCATGTCCTAAGACTCCCTGGTGCCTCACACTAGAAACTGATGCTGGAGCCATGCAGGTTCACAAAGCTCCCTCCCTCCCTCCGTTACCCTTCGGGCATCTTCCATGTTGATGAGAGGAGTCAGAGGAAGCTCTCAGGGCCCGCTAGGCACTGTGTTTAGTCTCTCTCCATCTCCCTTCTCCAGCTCTCGCCAGGACCGAGGAGTAACAGGAACTGTGCTCAAGCGTGGTCCAGTCCAGAACCTTCCATTTCAGTGCCCCTAAAAGGACTGGGGAATGACACAGGTCGTCTCCCAGGGTACAGTGGAAGCTTCTGGAAGGCTGGCATTGGGGTTTTTGATATTTGAGAGTTGAAGACTTGGAACCTTCTTTTCTAGAGTATTTTGCCAGTTGTACTAATGCTTTCCTGTGTCTGAGTCCCGGGTCCAGGGGACACATTAGTGTGTAGGAGAGAGTGTGGTTTCTCAGGACTCTGCATGTCTGCCTACAGTACTACACTTAGCCATCTGGGAGAGAGACGCACTCCATTTCTTTTGTCCTAAGACCACCAAGCACTTGGCTGCACCGTGATTACTCTAGAGAAAGGAACAAAGGAGGACAAAGGTCTGGTGGGCTGTGCATTACTAGATGCTTGCTTGAGAAAATTCAGAGTTTTTTGGGGATGATTTGTCTAGAAAGGGGTCTGGATCTAGTCCAATTTTTAAAAGTTTGTTATTGGAAAAATCATCCTTTTAGAAGGTTTTCTTTTCTTTCTTTTTTTTTCCTGACATGTCTCACTATAGTTTGCTCTGGCTGTTCTGGAACTCACTCTGTAGCCCAGGCTGGCCTTGAACTCACAAAGATCCACCTGCCTCTGCCTCCAAGTGCTGGGATTAAAGGCGTGCGCAGCATGCCCGGCCACCTTTGCGGTGTTTTCAGAGCAGCAGTGGCATGATGTGGTTAAAAAACCAAGGGGATGTTCTGTAAATGGGGAGGTTTCTCTGAGCGACTTCCCCAAGTAAAGTTTGCATTTTCCCTTGGTCTTTTTAGTGACAGGCTGTGGCGCTGTGAAGGAGAACGTCCCCGTAGGTTTATACATTTGCATGCTCAGTCCCCAGTTGATGAACTGTTTGGGAAAGATTTAGGAGTGAAGCCTTTTTGGAGGAGTTGTGTCTCGGGGTTGGACTTGGAGGTTTCAAAGCCCACACCCGGCCCAGTGTCTTGTTCTCCGCCTGTGGATCAGGATGTAACTCTCAGCTCCTTCTCCAGCACCATGCCTGCCTGCATGCCACCATGCTCCCCACCACGACGCTAATGGCTTTAACCCTGGGCAACTTTAAGCAGTTCCCAGTTCAACGCTCTCTCTGATAACAGTTGTTTTGGTCATGGTGTCTTTTTACAGCAGTCGAGCAGTGGCTGAGACGGGGTTGTTGAGTTGTTCTAAAGTGTGCTGTTTTTGTGAGACACATTTCCTCACACGGCTTCCTACTTCCAGTAAGCGGTGACTGAAATCCAGCGGAGAACTTGCCAGAACTAATCTTTGCTTTAATCTGGTGGGAAATGAGTTGGTCCCCTGTGATTTCTGGGCAGCCCATTGCAGTAATATGATATCTAGCTAGAAGTGCCAGAAACTCTCCAAATGGGCCTTTCGAACACACTGTCTGTAGTAGCATGCAGTCTTTCCTAGTTATTTTAAAAAGGAAGAGTTTCAAGTTAGAGAATTTCAGTCTAGTTGGCTGAATATTTTGACTGTGCTTTTCCTGCTTGAGGGAGGCAGGTATTTAGAGCAGCAGTTGGAATGGCTGACCCTCATGATGGAGGCAGGCAGGTGTCAGGGCCATCGAGGGCTCTGTTGATAATGCTTCTCAAAGTAGAAGAAGGTGTTAGGATTTCCAGCTGTAATTTAATGCACAGCCTTTCTTTTGTACCAAGCCCAAATCTGGAAAGGCATAAGATTGCTTATGAGTAAACAGTATAAATATATAATGCCTAAAGTTGAAACTGTAAAACAGCTATGTGTAAAGCATGCAGCAAGCTAGTCTCAGGATGCAGTGACTCTGAGTGGTATTCCTGGTATTGGAAAGCGGAGGCTTCCTGTTAGGGCTGGAACTTGCCACTTGTAACCCAGGCTGGTCCTGAGTTTGTGTTCCTCCTGCCCCCGTCTTCTGCATACTGGGCTAGAGATGCACACCAAGCCCAGCTCGCTAACTGCTCAGCGTTTTCTCGGTGCTGTGTGTGGTCTTTGTGTGCATCATCTCCCTGGAGGCCAACCCTCTAATTTGTGCTGTTTCACTAGGGCTCGTCGGCACGGCTCTTAAAAGTTCAAACAGACTCGTCTCATAAGGTGAAACGTGCTGGTTTTTTGTGCCGCATTAGCCTCAGTTAAAGTGATGAATGAAAACTGGTTCACGGTTACTCTTCACTCCCACCCCTGCTTTTCTTCCTCTTGGCTCCTCCCATTTGTTCCCATGTGAGTGAGTGAGCAGGCCAGTGCCCCCATGGCCTCCAGGTCTTTGATGTTGGTGCTCACCTGTTAGAGACACGATGGAGTTTGCTGTAAGTCAGAGGAAGCAGCTGCTCTTCCCGCCTCTCCTCTGTATGATGGCTGAGATGAGGCTGGCTGCAGAAATGCGCTGTGCATGCGACATGGCTGGAGGCCGTTAGGCTGGGCTGAGCCAGTGTAAGCTTAATGACGTAAAGACAGCTGTCAAGTGCGGTGCCAGGGTAAGGCTCGGAGTGGGAGTGCCGGCTTGGCCCACTGCTCTGGGTTGAGAAGAGAGGTGATGGAGGAGTCGAGACTTCTGTGAGGGATGCTATCAGATGACCTGGGAGTGCGCCGTGTGAAACAGGCAGATGTTACCGAGACTTGCTCCAACTTGCTACCGACTGATGTAGGTCAGTAGGGTTGTTGTTTGTTTGTTTGTTTGTTTTTTCTTTGCTTTGGAAAGCAAGATTAGAAGTCAAATGTGGTGGCAGTGTTGGGAGGTGGGGGCCGTGGGACTACAAGTTGAGGGCCAGACTGGACTACATGTTGAGTTCAAGGCCTGCCTGAACAACATAGTGAGAAGAAAAAAATTAAACAGAACAAATACTCAGGGGTCTCCTAATTAACCTCATTATCGTTCTTTAGTATTATTTATTATGTTGAGTGTTCGATCTGTAAATTTGACAAATCTTATTCCATATTCTGGAAACGGCAGGGCTGGCTTGTTCCCGTTCGCCCTTACCCACTTAGTTATCCACACATTTGTATGACACAGGCCGGGCGTTTCTGGGCCAGGCATTTCTGTGCGGGGCGTTGCTGTGCTGGCACTATCTATGTGCTAGGGCTCCTGCTCAGTGCCAGCCTCGTGATTAAAGCGTTAACTTAGGTAGTCTTCGGAGTTACCCAGGTGTAAACACAAAGTCTGGAACACACCTTCCTGGCACAACATGAGGAAACAGCCAGGTTTGTTTTTTTTGGGGGGGGGGGTGTCGGGGTGGAGGATTACTGTTGTAATTGAAACCAAACATCAACAGAAGTGGGAATGTTCCTAAGTTCTTCTAGTTGCCTGTTTTACATTTGCTAGAGGCCAGTGCTCATCTGTATGCACATGGCCTGAGGAACGACTGGGTCTTTCTGTCAGGGTTTGGTTGCCCAGGCAGACAGTGGGGAGTTGCTGAGCAGCGGTCTGGTGAGGAAGCACTGTGGCTCTGGAGCCAGAATCGGTTGGGTTTTGAGGCAGGGTCTCACGTGGCCTGCTGGCTGGCCTCGGACTTGCTAGGTAGCCTTGAATCTACATTCCTCCCGCTCCCGCCTCCCATGTTAAAGGTGAAACCTCCCCCTTCAGCTTCTGAGTCAGAACTTCCCCCTTTCTTCTTGACCGACATCCCAGGGATGGACTTCGTGAACTTTTATGCACAAGGCTGCTTGTGAATCCGGGTTAGATCTTGTTTACTGTTGCAGTCCCAGCTTTGTGGTCTGCCCGGCTCAGGTCTTTTAAGGAACAGGAGGGAGCTAGGTGTTGATAGCACACACCTCTAATCCCAGCATTTGGGAGGTGAGGCAGGTCAAGCTCGGCGAGTTTGAGGCCAGCCTGGTCCACATGGTGAGTTCCAGGACAATGTAGAGAGACCCTGTCTCAGGTGGGGTGGGGAAGGGAGAACAAGGAGCCCCCTGTGAACTGCGGTTTACAGATGAATCCTTCTGTCTGCGCTCTGGGCTCCAGACCACCCTCCGCACCTCAGTTTCCCTTGTTCTTGTTTTTGGAGTCAGATTGGCTGTTTGCCGGGTAATTGACCCCAGCTTCTGCAGACAACACGGTGTTGTAGTGATTCAACAGAGGGATCCCCAGGTTCACACCATCAGAGGTCGACTGGATTGCTCTGCTTTCAGATAGGCTCCATAGCTTTCTTTGCACCCGTGCAGCGCCATCTCCTGGGGCTCTGGGGAAGTGCATCTGTGGCTCGTGGCTTGGTTGTCTATTTCCAATAGCCCAGGCAGTGTCCTGGCAGCTAGGCTTGGCGTCCTACCAAGTGCTCAGGCTGTGTAGATAATCCTGCTGGAGATTAATTCAGAGAACTGATAGTCCTAAAGAGCAGCTTGAAGAATCAAATTTCTGTGTGTATATCTTTTGGGACTGAGGAGGGGCTGTATTCTGCAGGACTGGCTGAACTACAGTGCTGTGAGTGGATGCAAGGTACGTTAGAAAAGTGAATGAAGGATGGGTTAGTTTGAGTGAACAGTCATCCTGTTCCATCCTCTCAGGTGGTCACGTGATCTTACCTGATAACATCTTAACGTGGATAGGATTTTACATCACTAAACTTGCGTTTGGGACCTGCCACTTCTGGCCACCTTCCCGCTCCCTGGGGAACAAAGGCTGCTGAAATGTAAGGCAGTGGTGGGTTCCCTCCTGGCTGTGTGTGTCCCCGTTGATGTGACTGAGGACCCAATCCAGGATGTCCTAGTCTAGGCGAGTGTTGTGTTCTCCCTCCCTGAGTGTAGTTCGGTCTCTCTTTGCTTTTCTGTAACCCAGTTTGACAGTCTCTGCCTGTTGAATAGCCGTCTGTTTCCTGACCCAGAGCCTGGCCTCTTTGTTCTGTTACCGCTGAACCTGAGCTTAGGAGATCCCTGGCTACAAACCGGGCTGCTTTGTTGTTGTTGTTTTTTAAATGATTAAATATGCTCAGGGCAAGGCGGATTTCCGAGTCTGTTGCTGGGCTCTGACATCTGGAATAGTGTAGTTAGGATCCTTCTTTGTGTTGCTGGGGCCTGTCTAAAGCAGCCTCCAGCTAATCTGTCAGTTCATGTACATTTGTGATTGACGTCATTTTCTGTGATGCAACAGGAATTAATGATACATTTTCCACAGTGGCTTTGGTTGGAAGACATTTGCAAAGTAAGCAGCAGTTTAGTAGACAAGAAGAGACTGGGAAAGTGAAGAGCTGGGTTGTCAGCTGCTCCCGACTCAAAGACCATCTCCCAGATATGCAGATGTGCAAAGCAGCGTCCTCTCCAGAACTGACAGCAGTGTCCACACAGAACTCCCTTCACCCCTCCCCTCAGGTCAACAGTCCACCTTTGGCATGGCTGGGAGCAAGTCCCAGTGATGTCCCTGTTGGTACTTTGACAATTGCCTTTGTTTGCAGTACTTCCTTTTCTGTTGCTGTGATAAACAGTATGGCCAAGGCAGCTTACAGAATGAAGGGTTTACTTGGGCTTTGTGGTTCCAGAGGAACAAGAGTCTGTCATGGCAGGGAAGCAAGACAGGAGCAGGCATGGCAGCCGGGGAGAGGCCGAGCGATCACAGACTGGTCCACAAGCAGGAAGCAGAGTGAACTCAAAATGGCTCAAGTCGGCCGGGCGGTGGTGGCGCACGCCTTTAATCCCAGCACTCGGGAGGCAGAGCCAGGCGGATCTCTGTGAGTTCGAGGCCAGCCTGGTCTACCAAGTGAGTTCCAGGAAAGGCGCAAAGCTACACAGAGAAACCCTGCCTCAAAAAACCAAAAAAAACCAAAAAACAAAAACCAAAAAAAAAAAAAAAAAAAAAATGGCTCAAGTCTAAACTTTTTGTAATGTGGTTTCTCAAGACACGATTTCTCTGTAACACCCTTGGCTGTCCTGGAACTCATTTTGTAGGCCAGGCTGGCCTTGAACTCAGATCCGCCTGCCCCTGCCTCCCAAGTGCTGGGATTGAAGGCGTGCACCACCATACCCATCAAGTCTAAACACTTAAAATACATGCCAGTGACACACTTCCTCTAGCCAAACACACCTCCCAAACTTCTCAGACAACCGCCAACCGGGAATCAGACCTGTGGGGACATCTCATTCAAACTGCAGGTTCCTTAGCTATTAGTCCAACTAATGAGGAAGCATCATTTTACTCTAAGAAAGCAAAGAGGATCACACGGGGCTTCAGATAGCCAGAATGGTCATCTCACTTCCACCACCTTCTACCCTGCACTGAGGATAACCTCCTCCTGATACCACTTATCAAGTGTATCCCAGGTCTGGAAGTCTACATACCCGTGATGTCAGCCAAGGCCTGGCTGAAAACATCTCTCTATCCTTCTACCAAAATTACTCTTCCTCGGAAGATCCGGCACAGATGCCTCCCTGATCATCAAAACAAATCAACCCTGTGCATACATACCTAGCGAAGAAAGGAAAGGCTTTGTATGCATGGTGGTCCCTGTAGATGTCAACATTGTGGGTGGACTCCACAGAGGTGAACTGATAACACTTTTCTCAAAAGGTTTATTTCCCAAAGGCTTTAAAACTGTGTGTGTGTGTGTGTGTGTGTGTGTGTGTGTGTGTGTGTGTCCCCAGAAATGAGGTAAACTCAAAAGTGTTTCTCAGGGTCGTTTTAAAGTTTGTGAGCACTTAGGTGGGTTTGAGCGTGGACCTGGGCTTAGTGTGTGTCGCCACTTTGTGTTCTCTTGGGAAACATGTTTAATCTAGACTTGGTCTAAAATAATCCTCAGTGTGTGTTTCATGAGAAAGTCATGAATGACTGACAGTGAGTGTGAGATCCTCTTCAGTGGGAGGCAGCTTCATTGAGAGGCACGTGCTAATGTCACAAGCAAGTAGCCGGCCACCAGGCCAGTTTGTTAGTAAGATTTGGACTAAAGTCACTTTGAGAATTCTTTAATGTAGCATTGATGTCTCGTGTTTTTCTCTCTCTCATTTCAGGTTGTCCGCACTGAGAAAAACAGTTTGAACAATCGATTCTTGCCCTGGAATGAGATCGAGACAGAGGCCATACTGTCTATTGATGACGATGCTCACCTCCGCCATGATGAAATCATGTTTGGGTTTCGGTGAGGGACAGATTTTCAAACACTTGAGTGTGAAAGTGATAAAAAACCAATTGAACAGCAGAGGAGAAACCCTAGGAGGCTGTCAGGGCATCGTAGGGTGGGGTTGGTCCCAGGTCTCAGTGGTTTGCCTGACTCTTACTGATCCTCTCTGGGGCTCCTCTGATCCCAGGAGGCTCTTCTTCTGGGGCCAGGGAGATGGGAGTCTGTATTAGCTGGGCCGGGGTTCCCTGCCTCTCTCCGACCTGCAGGTCTGTCGTCCTTAGACATGACCTTCTTTGCTGAGAATAGATGTTTGTGTTAAAGGAAGGGTGGAGGAACAAAGGAGTGTTTTTTGAGGAACAGAACAGTGCCAGAGTATTGGTCCCCAAGATGTAAGTGGGGTGGAGAGCAAGGGTCCGGCAGGAAAAGGGGGCAGGAGAAGGAGGTGGAGCGGTGGTGGTGACGACACTACCATCTGTTAAGTGCATGCCGTGTGCTGGGGACTGCCTGAGAACCCCGGTTCATTTCTGCTCTGACGACGTATCTGACAGAAGCGGCGCAGGGGACACTGATGGGACTCGGGGTTTGAAGCATCCTGTCAGTGGGTGCTCGGCTCCTTCCGTGGGTGCTCGGCTCCTTCCGTGGGTGCTCGGCTCCTTCCGTGGGTGCTCGGCTCCTTCCGTGGGTGCTCGGCTCCTTCCGTGGGTGCTCGGCCCCACACACACAGACACAGCCGCATAGCAAGGAGAGCGTGTGCCGAGGAGGTTCTCTGTCACGGCAGGAAGCAGAGCACGGATGACTATGGGAAGAGCCCAGGGCAGGGTTCCCCCAGAGACATACCCCCAGTAAGCTTGCCCTTCCAACTAGGACCCCGCCATCTCCCAATAAAGCCATCACATTATAAATCCATCCAGGGATGAGTCCCCTTATGAGGTCAGAGCAGTCACATACACAACCCAGGGCTGTGTCTCATCGAATGAATGAACGGAGGGAGCCGGCAGCCTTGGGGCCCAGCGGCGGTGGAAGTTGTAGTTTGTATACGTGACCTCTAGGCGGCAGTTGAGAGACCAGCCAGCAAAGCTAAGCAGTGGCAGGTGTCTGATAATTTGCAGGCCTCTTTAACTCTCCCTCCCTGTTGTGCTGGGGTGCTCTCTCAGATTCATCGTGCAGCTGCTCTGGGGGCTCAGGTGGTCTCGTGAGGCACACTGCCTCTAAGGAATGAAGTGGATTGGGGGTTCTGAGTGGGCTATCACTGGTGTGTGGGCTCAGGTCAGTAAAACACCTCACTGAGCATTTCGAACCCTTTTAAGGAGTGAGCATTTCCTGTGGCACCCAAGGGTCACTGTGGAAAATATATCATTAATTCCTGTTCCATCCCAGAGAACAATGTATGTGAATTAATGGATTAGTTGGAGTGCTGCTTTAGACTTGCCTCAGTGGTGACACCCAAGGGTGAACATTTGCTTGAAATTAAGTTTTCAGTGACATTTATTGAACATAATTTATGTACAGTCCCATTCACACATCCAGGTATAGCGTTGGGTAGATTTTTATACAGTTACCACAGTCCATTTTAGAAAAACATTATCACCAAAAGAAACAGTATGCATCGACCACCCTCTGTCATCTTCCAGGCCGGTAAGTCCTAAGCAATCACTAAACATCACGACTCTGAGGAGTTTCCTATTGTGGACATAAGTGGCCTCCTGTGGCTGGCTTCTCCACTCTGCCTTATTTTTCTAGGGCCATCTGTCTCTTAGCATGCAGCAGCGCTTCATTCCCTTTGTGTGGGTGTGCCACATTTTCTTTCCTCTTTTATGTATTTAAAGACAGGATCTCGGGGCTGGCTGGAGAGATGGCTCAATGGTTAGGACTTGGGTTCAAGTCCCTGCACCCACACGGCAGCTCACAACTGTCTCTAGCTCCAGTTCCAGGGGATCTGACACTCTCAGACATACATGCAGGCAAAACACTAATTAATGCACATAAATCATTTAAAAAAGCCGGTGTGGGGGAGGGCTCCTCACTATGTAGCTCTGGTTGGCCTGAAACATGCAATGTAGACCTGGTTGGTCTTGAACTCAGAGATTAGCTTGCCTCTGCCTCCTGAGTGCAGGGATTAAGGGTGCATACCACCAGGCCTGGGTTGTCTTTCTTAATTGTACTAATGGACATTTGGGTCTCTACTGCTTGGCAGTGAAGCACAGTGCTATACTGTGCCCCCGTTCATGTGCATGTCTGGACAGGAACATTTCTGGGGTACATAGCTAGCTGTGGGGTGACTGGGCCAGAGCGTAGATGTTTTGAGGACCTGCTAAATGGCTTTTCAAAGTAGCTGCACCATTTTACATCCAGCAGTTAGTGAGCACGCCACTTTATTTACCTATATCCTTGTCAATGCTTATGCGTACTTTTTTATTTTATGGCTGCCCTAAGTGGCTGTGAAGTAGTGTAGTTCAAGATAGATTTGTGTGTGTGCACATCAGGGGTGTGTGTGTGTGTGTGTGTGTGTGTGTGTGTGTGTGTGTGTGTCTGTGAGTTCAAAGCCACACTGGAAACAGCCAGGCATGGTGACACACACCTTTTTAATCCCAGGAAGTGATGGCAGGAAGCAAAAAGGTATATAAGGTGTGGACACCAGGAACTAGGGTTTTTAAGCTTTTAGGCTTTTAGCAGCAGTTCAGCTGAGATCCATTCGGATGAGGACTCAGAGGCTTCCAGTTTGAAGAAACAAGATCAGCTGAGGAATTGGCAAGGTTGGCTGTGGCTTGTTCTGCTTCTCTGATCTTCAGAATTCCCAGTACCTCCTGAGTTTTTTTTTTTATTATTAATAAGACCTTTTAAGATTTGTGCTATAGGCATCTTTTCAAGTGTTTATGAATTAGTTGACCATTTGCATGCCTTTATTGGAGAAATGTTGATTCAGACTATTCAGATATTTTGCCAATTTTTGTCAGCATTCTCCAGAGAAACATACTTTATAGAATGAATTCCTGTATGTATAGAAAGGGGATTTATTAGAATGACTTACAGACTGTGGTCCAGCTAGTTCAACAATGGCTACCTATCAACAGAAGGTCCAAGAATCCAGTAGTTCAGTCACGATTCAGTAGACACTGGAATCCCAAAGAAGTAGGCTCTAATGCCAGTGAAGGAATGGACTTGCTAGCGAGGAGAGAGCCAGCACGCACGGAGCAAAGCTTCCTTCTTCCAGGTCCTTATATAGGCAGCCTGCAGAAGGTGTGGTCTGGGTTAGAGGTGGGGTTCCCTGCTCAAAAGATCCGGATTAAAGGTGTGTCTTTAAGATTCAGATCTTCCCGCTTCATATTAAGCAAAAATCCCTCACAGATGTGCCCCTCCATTGTGGATTTTGGTTAATTCCAGATGTAATCATATCGGCCACCAAGAATGGCCACCACAGATTATCTATCTCTATTGCTGAGTTATCAGAGTTCTTTATTCTAGATACAAGTGTGTACGTGTTGCATGTCACAGAGAGGTGAGCAGAGACTCCCCCTCAGGGAGAGTCCTTGCATTTCCTTGTGGCGTTCTTTGAAGCACAACGTTTTAAATGTTGATGAATTCTAATTTATCTGTTCACTTTCTGTTTTAGTAGCATTTGCAAAACCATTTTTACTGTATTTTGTCAGTTTTAGTCCATATAAACTGGGGAAAAGGTAGTTTATCTTGGCCAGTTCACTGTGAGCAGCACAGGAGTCCACTGTCTTGGCGTTCCTCTGTACTCCGACCCACCTGGATCATAGGCTTCCTTTTGCTTCTGAGGCCACAGAAGTGACAGGTGACAGAAATAGCATCTTTACTTCTGACAGACAGTCTGCCTCCCCCCTCCCCCTCCCCATCTGTGGTGGATTACTGAAGCAAGTCTGTTTGCTGGCTGAGATTGAAAAAGGAACGTCCTGCTGCCTGGGCTGTTGTCCATGGTCATCAACAGCTGTTGTTCTCCCTGTCAGGAAAGGAGAAAAGCCTAGATGAGCTCCAGAAATGGTCTTTGCCACTGCAGGTGTTGGTGGTGGCATGACAGGCTGACGGGCTGGGAGCTGTGGATGCCACCATGAGGTGTTAAGAGAGCTTCAGTCACTCCGAGGTTCCCTCCCAAGGATGACTGAGATAAGGAGTCCCAGCTCTGAGGAGTTTGAACTCACAGAGGCTGAAGGTGGCCGCCTCCTTTGTCACCTGCGGCTTTTTGACCTTTTCTGAACGGTGAGAAAGTGGGGGGTTCCTTTCAGCGTACCCCCTAGCAGTCATTTTGAATGTGGGGTTTAGCCTTGAAGAACTGAACTGGTACATTGTCTCTAGGGGTAGATCCCAACCAACATCTGTAGGCAGGGCAGGGGGACACACAGCGTGGAAGACCCAGTGTGCCCTGTTTAGGTTTTTTTAGCTTATATCAGTTGTGTGAGGCTGTGGACTTGATTGTGACATCTCTGTGCCTCCATAGGTTGTAATTTGCGTACTCGTCCTTTTCACGTCCTTCTCCTTTTCCCCGTTTACTTCTAATTTCATGGCCTTTCCTCCTTAGCTTCTGCACATGCTAGAAAACATTTGTCTGCCTGAGTCCAGCTTGTTTCACATCACACGGTGACCTTCAGCTCCATCCATGTTCCTGAAAGGGCCATGATTTCATTCTTTGGACCTGTGTCTGTGTGCCACCCTGTTTTTATCGACTTATGAATGGAT
Organism: Peromyscus maniculatus bairdii; assembly: GCF_049852395.1. NCBI lineage: Eukaryota > Metazoa > Chordata > Mammalia > Rodentia > Cricetidae > Peromyscus > Peromyscus maniculatus. The sequence goes on along the minus strand of NC_134860.1, from coordinate 63,253,753 downwards.
GGGCACCCGGGCCACTGTGGAATACCACAGTAAACGTGTCTCTGTAGGAAGCTGACTTGGATTCTTTTTGGTAGAGGTTGTACTTTATCTCCGTGGGGGCCTCCACGCCGATTTTCCAAGTGGCTGGACCCCTGCCTGTGTGTCAGCCCTGTGTGTCCACACCTCCTTCCTAGAATTTGTTTGTTTCCTTGGTGACAGCCATTCTTACTGGGTGACGAGAACTCTCAAGGTAATTCCGATTGCATTTTCCTGGTAACGAAGGGTGCTGAACAGTTTTTCATGCGTTTATTGAGCATTCTTCCTTTGCCCATATTTGTTGTTGAAGTTGTTGAGGTCTTTATACTGTAGTTGTCGGCTCCCTGTTGGGCGTGGACCAGGCCCAGCTTCTGTGCCTCCCTGTCCCTTCCCTCTGCTGCTCCCTTTGTGTGGAGCTTTTGTGTTGGAAGCAGACTCACTGGTAACCATCAGAAGTGTAAACAGCAGAGCGCTGCTGTGTGCTTCCCTCACACAGGGCGGCAGCTGGAAGTCCTGTTCGTAGGCACAGTAAGGCAGTGTGGGCCAGGCCGAGGAAGACAAGCAGCAGCTTAGATTTCCGTTGCAGGAGGGTTGGCAGCCCTGGAGGCCGGTGTTGGTGACAGTGTCACAGCTGGTGTGTCTCTAATGCCACTGGAGAGTAGACCCTTCAGAAAGATGAAGACGGTATTCTGCCACAGTAAAAACTGCCGTCGTTTGAAAGAGGGACCCTTGTAAGGCCCTGTTGTGTGGTGGAAGTTGTTACATCGCAACTCTGTTTCAGGGAGTGAAATGCCCTGAAGCTGCTCAGGAGTTCTCAGGCGCTGCAATCCCTGAGGCCTTTTAGTGGCTGCCAGCTCCAATTTCAGCCAGCGCAACTGCCAACTGATGGTTTTGACCTAGCCAGAGGTTTGGGGATGACATCAAAGTTTCTCCTGGGCCAGCAGGATGGCTCAGCAGCAGGTAAAGGTGCTTGCCTGCTAAGCCTAGTGACCTGAATTTGATCCGGGACCCCACGTAAAGGTAGAACCAATTCCACAAAGCTGCTCTCTGATCTCGACATGTACATCATGAACACACACATGCACACATACGTTTCTTTCAGATTTTTTTAAAGCTGGGCTCAGTTCTCTCTCTGTCTCTCTCTCTTTTTTTTGCATTTAACAGATGCCCCCATTTGATGTCTGTGGATAGCTTTACACAGTGGTTTCTCCCTAGGCCCTGCTCAGTTTAGAAAGTGGGTTCTTCTCACCACAGTGATTGCCTGTGGTATCTGAGTGCTTCTCCCATGTGCCTTCTGGAGCAGGAAGAACAGAAAGAAACTCAGGGTAGAGAAATTACGTACATGTTCTGTGGAACCAAGGTGTCATGTTCATTAAAAACAAACCTTTAAAGAATTAAACAGGAATTGGTGTCTCCCACTTCTTAGCAGATTGTCACCTTCTGCATGTCCTGCCACTTGCCCTTCCCTCTAGACACTGGAGAGACACTTGTGGGTTGATAAACAGATATTATTGATGACACTGTGTAGTTTTTTTTTGTTTTTTTTTTTTTTGGTTTGGTTTTTCGAGACAGGGTTTCATTGTGTAGCTTTGCGCCTTTCTTGGAACTCGCTTTGGAGACCAGGCTGGCCTTGAACTCACAGAGATCCTCCTGCCTCTGTCTCCCCAGTGCTGGGATTAAAGGCGTGTGCCACCACCACCCGGTGACACTGTGTAGTTTTTAATTTGATATGCTTGTCTGATGTTTTTTAAAAAGGAAGGAAAAAAAGAAGAAGAAACTGAAATAAAAGGAAAAATGCAAAAGTCTAAGGGTCAAAGCAGGCCAGATACGAGCTCTTACTTTAAGTGTGTGTGTTTTCAAGGGTGTGGAGAGAGGCGCGTGATCGAATTGTGGGTTTCCCCGGCCGGTACCATGCGTGGGACATCCCTCACCAGTCCTGGCTCTACAACTCCAACTACTCCTGTGAGCTGTCCATGGTGCTGACAGGCGCTGCCTTCTTTCACAAGGTGAGCAGGTGCTGGGTTCGGAGCTCGGCGCTTAGCAGGGGTGAGCTTGTGTGAGAGTGGATGCTGCCTTCACACCGGCCTTTCTGCTCCTGTGACCCTTCTGGGCCAGGGGCCAGCGATTCCTGCCTTTGAGGAAACTGAGTGATGTGCTTAGAGAAGCAAGCCCAGCATGGTGGCCCACGCCCGGAATCCCAGTGGTCTGTAGCGAAGTAGGAGGCTAGGCTAGGTTGTACAGTGAGACCCCATCTCCTTAAGACAACAAAACCAAACCATGCATACAGTAACTGAAAGTCAGGACCAGGACTGCCCGCGGACCACGAGGACTGCCCGTAGATCATTGGCTCTCACTGTGGACAGCTGAGGGCACTAGACCAAAAGACCTGTTGGATATGCAAATCTCCTTCCAGCATGGCCACCCCAGATGTGGCTCAGTCAGGCCGGAGCCTGGCACTCTTCTGGCCCAGACTGATTGCCAGTGTACAAGGTTCACTGTGGGCCTCTGTCCAGGGCTCTGCCACTTCTGCCCAGAGGTGTTTTCACATTAGGGTGTCGACTCGCTCAGGACCTGCAGCGCCGGTCCCTTCGGCCATCACGCCTCTCCTGCACTGTTGGCTCTCTGTTATCTTCTGATCTGCAACATATCCATTGGCCTCTTGTGGCTTCTGGGATTTCAATGGGTGTCTGGTCAGAGCTGCAGTGTGTGGGACATATAAAGAACACCAAAGTCTGAAAACCTGCATGAGAGAAATTATACAATACCTTAGATTTTTATGTTTACTCGTTGAAATGCAGTCGTTTTGGATAATGGGGGGTAATGAAGGTATTCTACTTTCCTTTTTCTTTCTCTCTTTTTTTTTTTTTTGGACACAGGGTCTCTTTACATAGCCTTGGCTGTCCTGGAACTCACTATGTAGACCAGGGTGGCCTCAACCCGAATTCGGAGATCTGCCCGCCTCTGCCTCCCATGTGCTGAAACTAAAGGCATGCGCCACCACTGGCTTTTTCTTTTGCGGGGCCACTCAGGATCAAAGCTAAGCTGGAGTGTGCACAGTGCTCTGCTGCTAAGTGACAATCCAGTTGTTTTCGAGTTTTTTTGTGTGTTTGTTTTTGTTTTTGTTTTTTTTTTTGAGGCAGGGTTTCCCTGTGTAGCTTTGCGCCTTTCCTGGAACTCGCTTTGTAGACCAGGCTGGCCTTGAACTCACAGAGATCTACCTGCCTCTGCCTCCCGAGTGCTGGGATTAAAGGCGTGTGCCACCACCGCCTGGCTGTTTTCGAGTTTTAAGATTGTGGTTATAAGGACATTTAAAATGCCACACAGGCTCACACTACATTTATTTTTAAGAAATTTAAATTTCTTATTTTCTTCCAGATGTGTGTGCGTGCGCTATGCATCTAGGATTTGTTTGCATGTCTCTGTGCAGGCTCAAGGTTGATGTCGGGGTCATCCCTGATCATCTTCTACCTTCTTCATTGAGGCAGGGTCTCAGTGAACCCCAGAGCTTGCAATATGTCTGGTCTTGGTAGCCAGCTTGCTCTGGAGGTCCTCTGCCTCCACCTTCCCAGGCTGTAATTACAGGTGGGCTACCACACCCATCTGGCATTTATGTGGGTTCTGGGCCGCCAAACTCGAGTTCTTAGCTTTGCAAAGCCAGCGCTTTTAGCCACTGAGTCATTACCCCAGCCCTGTATCCCATTTCTTCTGAGCGATGCCGGCATATACTTTCCCTTTTGAAGTCTTCACGTGGGCTCTGAAGAATCCCTGTTCTGGAGGTGGTGGGCACTGCCCTAGTGTTCAATGGGCTTGGGTTCCATTCCCAGCACCACAGAATCCCTGTTCTGAGATGAGCAAGTCATTTCTACTGCCCCTCACAGAATGCCTTTGCCAGGTCCTCAACCCTTTGAACCAGCTTCTGAGAGGGTACTACCTTCCATTTGGCACTTTCTTGTAGACTGTAAAGATGCACTGATACATGAGATATTCTCACAGTGAAGATCTGCATAGCAAAATGCTCATCATTCCTGCTCTTCAGTCCCTAAATTCCAATAGTGAGTCCGCACTGTGCCTACCTCCTGGGCACCTTCCCACACGGGTCCCAGCATCCCCTAGAGTCATGCATATTTTTGCTGAAAGTGAAAGAACGTCTAACAGTATTATGGTCCTTTCTTCCCTGACAGTATTATGCCTACCTGTATTCTTATGTGATGCCCCAGGCCATCCGAGACATGGTGGATGAGTACATCAACTGTGAGGATATTGCTATGAACTTCCTGGTCTCCCACATCACACGGAAGCCCCCCATCAAGGTAGGCCCGTTACCTGTGGAAGGCGTGTGCATGTGCACTTCACCCTTCCCTTCTGTTCTGATGCACACCTCAGAACATTCCTGTAAAGTGCACAAGGACACCCCTTAGATAACCGATGGTAGGCTGTAAGGCAGGGCCTCACACTGAGGCCACTGGGTAGACTTGTGGGGTGTGAGGGATGGGGCTCTCCTTCACCTCTGAAGCCGGCTGCGGCTGCCAAGGGTGGATGCATTAACTGCTCTGTTACCGAAAGGAATCTTCCTATACCAGCCTTATGCAATATCGAAACAGTGTTGCTGTGAGGCGGTGGTCACAGCTTCTTTGTGTCCCAGTTCAGTTCCCAGCGTGCACGTTGGGGGGCTCATGCCCTCCTCTAACTCCAGTTCCTGTCTTCTGGACTCTGCAAGCGCTGCACTCATGGGCACACCCACACACAGACAGACACACGCCTGTGCGCATAATTACAAGCAAAAATGTAAAGAAACCACTGCTCCGGTGAAAACCGTGATTCCATGATGCAAGTGTGTGGTGTGGGTTTGTGCCTTTGGTGAGAGTTGGTGGAGCCGTGGGTGGGTGGAGTGAAGAGGCTGGGCCGATGGGGCTGTGTCTCTGCGTGTGGACCCTACACATTGCAGCTTACTCTTAAAATGTCTCTTGAACTGTCTCACTTGTGAGAGGGTAGAAACGCCCGCCTCGCTCCGTTCTCCTGTGCAGACACGTTAGTGTGAGCCTGCACTGAGGCGGGACACTGGAAGGCCTCGTCTGCCCCGAGTTAGTCTGTCCTGTTTCTGTCCCAGGACCAGGGTTGCCTGTTCTGAGCTTCCATGAATGACCTTACACCTTTTCTCCACGTCACTTCATCATCTTGCTTACATAGTTTGGTCATCTCGTTTCCCATTCTCGGTTCTAATTTCGGTACCCTTCACTTGCTGATTTCTCTTCCTGCTCACTGGTTGAATGTCTGTATGATTTCTGAGTGTCTCTGGAAAGTTCCTTGTGCACACACACTTTCACCACAGCCGCCCGTCACCCTGTTGCCTCTGTCTTCGGTTTCTGTAGGTCTCCCTCCCTCTGCGCTCGCTCCTGTGTATGGCTTGTTTGGATGCCGCACAGGGCTTTGCCCTTCTTCCTGTGTCCGGGCTCACAGCCTCTTTAAGACCAGCGCAGGCTTCATGAGCATCTTGGGGGTGTGCAGGGCACACAAGTAGCTTAAATTCCTGCCTCAGTCCCACAGGAGACGTCTTCAGATGCAGCCAGAGGTGTGCCATTCTCCTTCTATTAGAGCTGAGCTTGGGAAGAAAACCTTTGTCCACCATCTTTGTCGGTCTCCCCCACCCAGGTCTCATCCTGCTGGGTCCCAGGCTCAAGATTCTAGCAGAACTTTGTGAAGGGTTGCTGTCTTGCTTAAGAGACACCATGACCAGGAAACTCTTTTTTTTTTTTTTTTTTTTTTTTGGAGACAGGGTTTTTCTGTGTAGCCTTGGCTGTCCAAGAACTAGCTCCATAGACCAGACTAGCCTTGAACTCATGGAGATCCTCCTGCCTCTGCCTCCTGAGTGCTGGGATTAAAGGTATGTGCCACCACTGCCCAGCCAATGGCAACTCTTATAAAGGAAAACATTTAATTAAGGCTGGCTTACAGTTCCAGAGGTTCAGTCCGTTATTGTCATGGTTTCAAGAAGCATGGCAGCGTACAGGCAGACATGGACCTGGAGAAGGAGCCGAGAGTTCTACATCTTGATCCTCAGGCAACAGGAAGTGAACTGTGTTCCATGCTGGACATAGCTTGAGCAGATGAGACTTTAAAGCCCGCCCCCACAGTGACACAGCCCTCCAACAAGGCCACACCTCCTTATAGTGCCACTGCCTAGAGGCCAAGCACTCAAATATTTGAGACCACGGGGCTATACCTACTCAGACCAAATTACCTATGTTAATGGTTGACCATGTGTGTGTGACACCATCATGTTACTTACATTTTTCTAATTGTTGGAAATCTCAATAATATAGACTATTTTCTCACGTTTTAAAATGTAATTTTAACTATCTTTTTAATGGCTATGTCGTATTTTAGAATGATTTATTTCTGTTTTGACTGGCTTTTCCAGTATTTTGCTCTGAAAAACAAATAACTGTGGACCACGTCTTGCTCTGCCACCCAGATAAATACTGCAGGTAGACTTGTTTGGACCGGTAACACGGGCACACTAAGACTTTGTGTCTGTTAAGTATGGGGACGTGGAAAGAGCCCGTGAGTGTTTTGGATACGCACATGCTGGGCTGTGTGGATGTGGCCGTTGGCTCAGCGGCTTCCCTGTGGACTTGGCCTCGCTGCAGGGTTCTGTCAGCAGTCACACCGTGTTCTCACCCTGCTCTTTCTCCTGTCTCCAGGTGACATCGAGGTGGACTTTCCGATGCCCAGGGTGCCCTCAGGCCCTGTCCCATGATGACTCTCACTTTCACGAGCGGCACAAGTGTATCAACTTCTTTGTCAAGGTGTACGGCTACATGCCCCTCCTGTACACACAGTTCAGGGTGGACTCCGTGCTCTTCAAAACCCGCCTGCCCCACGACAAGACCAAGTGCTTCAAGTTCATCTAGGGCCTTGCCGGTGCCGAAGAGACGAGGAGCAGCGTGAGGGGAGTCGCTCCCAAGTTCCCAGGCATTGAAGGACCTTGGGGACATCTGGGCGGCGGGGCCCAGACCCTTGGCGGGGAGGCAGCAGGAAGGAGTGGAGAGGCTAGCCTGTCTTGATCCGGAAGTCAGCCACACTGGGCCCAGAATCCCGGTCAGCAGACTCAGGGCTTCTGCACAGGGCACTGACTGAGAGTGAACACTGAGGACTCTGGGGACTCTGGAGAGTCACCAGTTCATAAGCCCAGGACGGCTGGTTCGTGGTTTTTTAAATTCAGTAACAGCTATTATTATTTAAAGAGAGTTTTCACATCTGCCCTTCAAGGCTTATTTATATGTGTGCGTATATGTACACACATACGTGCACACACACACACACACACACACACACACACACACACACACACACACACACACACGCACAATTTGGTGGGGTGAGGGTCCACCTGCAATTTCTGCCAATCTCTCCAAGGGAGGGACCTAGCTGGCTCTGTATTTGGTGGAGAGGGTACTGACCCTGCCTCTGGACTGTCGTTTGCAGCCCCATCCTCCCAGGGGCACTCGCTGCAGAAATAAGCAGGATGGACTTGGCCTAGGCAAGATCTCCTGATCTATTCTGACCCCTTTCTGCTGCCTCAGTGACGCTAACACAGCTTCTTCTCCTGCTGGAGGCTGCACTGTGCGGACCAGGAGCCGTGATCCCGGGCTTCGGGGGGGGGGGGGGGGCCTGGGCCTGGTGCCAGGCGGCACTTCCTGTCACTGGGCTTTCTGCTCCTCTCTCATCCCTTCCTGTGTTTGAGAGAGAATACGGAGGCAGGGATGAGGCTGCCCAGTGGCTCTTCAGCTCACCCTCCTGGTGGCACTGGTGCAGGGCGCTGGTGGCGGGTGCCTGTAGTCCTTGCTTCTCTGGAAGAGACAACAGGAAATTGGCAGGCTAGAAGGCCTCGGCTGGGAGCTTGTGTGGTGTAGAACTAGCCTGAGTCCTTTGGAGGATTCCAGAGTCTCACAGCAGGGCACGTGACTTGGGATGGACACCCAGGTGAGCTCACCTTCCCACTTCCGTCTGGACTCCATCCTGTGCCGATGGGGTTTAGATCCCTGATGCCGTGTTGGCTGTAGGAAGCCCCCTCTTTCAAGGTCTGGGATTTGCTAGGAGAGTTCTAGTCTGGTCTTGGCATTCATTCACCCCTACGTTATCACTCTCCTCCACTCCTCGTTATGGTTCTGTCCCCAGGGCCGAAAGTGAAATAAGCTAATTTCGGGCATGGTGGCAGCCAGAAACTGGAAGCATTGTGTTGTGTCAGGGATTCAGCCTGTGACTTGTCACCCTAGCCCCACGTGGTTGAAGTGGGACCGAGTGTTTCCAGCAGCTGAACCAGAGCTCAGGTCTGTCCTGCACCTGCCTTAAGCCAGTCCTGTCTTCCTCGGCCCTGACCGAGCGCTGCTGTTCGGGGTCCTTTCCTGCCTGCTGTCCCGACTTCTCTGTAGATCCTCCTGCTGTAGGGCTGGCATGGGCCTTGGGAGGCCCTCTGGCCAGCAGGACCAGGCTGCTGTAGAACTTCCACTGGTGTTTTCTCGAACCTGACGCCAAGGGCCACCTGGGACATTGAGTTCTTGGCCACTCAGCAAAGGGGTCCAGACTCCTTACCCCAACTTTCTGTCCTCTTACTATTCCTTGTAGCGGTGGCCCTTTTCCCTCAGGGGAGCCAAAGAGTGTGGTGTTTTTTTTGCTAAATATGTGGCTGCTACTTTTTTTCTTTCTTTCTTTTTTTTTTTTTTTTTTACTTCCCAGTATTGCCATGAGCCCCATCCCTGTCGGCCTTGTTTCTTTTGATGTGAGAACTTGTACATTGATGCTCTGGCACCTGATGAGAAAGTCAGTCTCTATGGTAGAACTCCTTTGTAGGGCACTGTTTTGGTCACTCATGGGTATCATCGCAGTGTCTTTCAGGGATAGTGATGTCAGAGCATCCTATGGGATGGCATCCCTGGGCCTGGTGGGAACACTAACTGAAGGACCCCAGCAGCAAGTGTGGACAGTGACTGTGGACTCTGTTTCAGAGGCAAGAGGCAGAGACAGAGCGGTTGGACACTGCTTGTCATTTGGGTTGGGGAGCGAGGGGACATGCTTGGAAACAAGTGTCAGGAGCCTGCCTGGTGCTGGGTGCAGCTCCTCATGGGTCACCCCCTAGTGCAGACTCCTCTAACAGGGGCACACCTGGCTACCTGTTTCAGCTTCCAGGGCCCGGACAGCTTTGTTTTTCAGTTGCTCTTTATCTTGAGGGCAAGGGCCACCCACAGAGTGACAGTCTCCCAGGGTGCCTCAGGCCAGTGGACCACCTACAATGCTCCTGTCTGGGGTGGCCCTTGAGTGAACGTGGAGCTGGAGGGTGGGGCTGCCTGGGGCAGCTCTGAGAACATAATTTGTCTGCCCCTTTCAAACCGTGAGCACAAAGGTCTTACGTTGGATTTTTGTAAAAAACGAAATAAATGGAGACTTTAACTCAAGCTTGGAGGTGTTTGGTTATTCCCAGCAGGGATAGAAGAGTTACCTGAGCCAAGGTGCCGCCTGCCTCATCAAAGCGGCCTCTGCGTGGCCAGATGGGAGCACTCCGACTCCAGCCAGGGAGCCATAAGGGGAGCCGGACAAGCGTGAGCCCAGGCGGTCAGCCAGTGTCCGTTTTGCACACCAGCGGGAATTTTAAGAGATTTATTTCTCTTGTGTGCATGTGTGTGTGACTGTGTGTGTTTATATAAGCACACTTGTGCAGCTGCCTACTGAGGCCAAAAGAGTTAGGGACAGCTGTGAGCCACCCAATGTGTGTGCTAATGGAGGTCCAGTCCACGGCAAGAGCAACGGGTCTTTTAACCCCAAGAGCCATCTCTGGCTCCTCCCACCAGCCTTGACAAATGTGCTGTGATGTCCTCTGCTGACCTGGTGGGGGTGGCCTCTGGGTGCAGTGAGAATTTGCTGTCTGCATCTGAGAATTGCTACAGGGGTTGAGAGCAAGTGCTGTCCTGGGCTGTCGAAGATGGAACCCTGGGAAGGCCTCCAGGGGCAGGCCCTCTTCTGGCTCTGCAGGTGGGAGCCCAGGGCCCTGACATTGAAGATTGACAGGACTTAAATGTGTACTTCTGCTGGGGACAACAGAGGGGGGACTCATGCCATAGTTAGACTTCTTGCCCAGAATACTGAGGAGGCTGTGATGGAAACGATCTCACTGCATCCACAGAGAAGGCCTATTCAGAATTTCTGGCTTAGTTCTGCCTCAGGCCCACCTGTGGAATCCAGAGTGTCAGCGGGGTCTGTCTGTCAGTGGCGCTGTCGCTCAAGTGTTAGGGCTGGTTCCAGATGGTGGGGTATGGGCACTGCTGTGGAGTATTTGTGCTCAGACACTGGGGTGTCAGCCCACAGCACGGGTGGGGTCACAGCCATCGGCTAGAGGTGTAGTCTCAGAAAGTGGCAAAAACTGCCAGGCTTCCGTAAGATGGCGAGCCGGCTTTGGCGCACATGGGCAAACGCGGGGGACTGAAATGAAGCCAACTGCCTGCTTGGCTCTCCATGTGTTTCAAATGTAGAGGCTTTGCTCCCCTGCCGCAGCTGCCCTTGGGGTGTGTGCCGAGGAGTGGCTGCTGTCCTGTCTCCTGGCAGAGCAGCCCTGCTGGCTGCCCGTGGCCTCCTGTGTGCTGTGCATTAGCCACTGAAGAAGGAGCACCCACCGAGGAAGGCACCAAGCCATTAGTGGGCGCCTGACGGGAGAGCGGGGCAGGCTGAACCCATGGCAGAGTGAGCTGGATTGCTTCCAAGGTACCCAGGCATTGAATGACTGGGGGATATGTGTAGGGTGGGGTTTAGACTCTCTGCTGGGGGAGGCGGCAGGAAGGGTGGAAAGGGGGTAACTGTCTTGCTAACAGCCATGTGCATTGCAATGATGAGTGAGCCAGGTGTGACGGTGCAGACCTGCAGTCCAAGTGCTCAAGAGGCAGGAGGACTGCCTGGAGTTGGAGGCATCTTGGGCACTTGGGCCGTTTCCCGAGTTGAGCGTTTCAGAATTAAGCTGCTGTGAACACTGACGAGCAAGTCCACAGTGGACCCACCTTTCTCCCTGCAGTGGGTACCTGTGAGCAGGGGTGTCAGGCGATGCACACTTGCACACTGCAGTTTTCTGCAGTGATCGCTGCCTTTTGTACGTGCGGTGATGCTGGGTGTGTTCAGTGCCGCATGCTCAGAGGTCTTGGGAATGTGCTCCTCTTTGTCCTGGAGTTCAGGGGAGACCTGGGCTCTGCTGAGCTGAAGTAAGCAGAGAAAGTGCACAGCACAAAACCCAGCAGCAGGAGCTGTACCCGGGCTCACTGGTGACTGGAGGGATAGGCTTACAGGCTTGGAAGGCCATTATTTCAAAGTATAAAAGCACCAATCAGGAAGTATATTTTTAAATTATTATTTGTGAGGCATGTTCACACCTTGTAGTACAGGTGAGCCTGGAAAACACTAGGTACCCCAGGCTGGCCTTGAACTTGAGCAATCCTTTTGCCTTGACCTCCTGAGTGCTGGGGTTGCAGGTGTGAGCTGCCCTGACTAGTAGCACTTTAGGTAGAAATACGTCCATTAGAACGATTAGGTTGCTGTTCACTGTGGTGTATTCACAGTTGTGTATCAGGAAGACAGCAGAGTTAGGAACTGATACTGTGGTTACTAGAGGGTCAAGGGATGGAATCCTATGGCCTCTAATTCCTGTGTGAGAGACAAGCAAGGTTACTGGTGCCTAACTGTTGTAGGAATTAGGCAGAGTCACTGTACATTAGGGTGAATAGCTGTTTTCTAGGAGCACTTTGACCTTGAAGAATCACTGTGGAAAACACATTTGTCTTTCTGCAGGGTGGGCGGTATTGAGGCCTTTGCGTGACTTTGGTCACGAGATGCCTCTGGCACACCTGAGGTTCTTGGATTACTGTGTATTTACACAGTAAAGGACTCAAGTCACGAGGGCATGTGATGTTTTCCTCTGGAGAGACATATAGATTAGATAGGACCTTTGTAGGAGGAAATACTTTACCCAAAAAACAACTTTGTGGCACAGTCAATAAATATGCCTTTTGTACGGCTCTTTAGGGTTCAGTTCACCAGAGGCTGGACCTTCCTCTGCCACACAGGCCTTACAATTTCATCCTGGAGTGACCTCTTTCTTTGACTGACCCCCGTGGCGCAGGATACCCTGACACCTAATGACAAGACCTAGGTAAAGACCCTGCTCAGACACCATGGTGCTAAGCTGCAAACGCTGAAATACATAAACCATTTGACGGCGGCGGCGGCGGGACTGACGCCTGGGGCCCACGAAGCTGTGGAGACTGCAGAATAAAACCCCCAGGATTTAAGCTCATGATCTGGCTGGAGCCCGTGGCATTGGCCATCGTTGGCTCAGTTCTGTATCGTCTGTCTCCAGGTTCAGCTGTCCTCCTCCTGAACCAGAGCTGGTTACTTACACCCTACCCCAGGTTCAAAATAACGCATCGATATGTCGTCATCCCACTGTTTCAGGAGGGCCTGAAAACAGGCGCCATCTGCCTCCCCGCAGTGGCAGCCTGGTGTCCCGGTTGCTTAGCTCTTCAGTGCACCATCACACAGTGATGGTTCCTGTTGGTCCTTCTACATCATCTGGAAAAGCCAACTCCTGCCTCCCCAGGATATGGTGAGGGCTGTGGGCCGGAGGCTGTGGAGTGAGATGGAATATGGTGTGCCCTTGCCTGAGAGGAATGGACCAGGAGTCATGTGACCTTGGCAGATGTAGAGGGCAGGAGCCACAAACTGGCCGTTTTTGGGGACCCTCACTGAAACTCTGTATTTCAGGCCCCACGTCCAGCACTGGATTGGGGCTGTGAGGAAAGAGGAGCTGGGCTGGGCACTCCAGCTGAGCCACAACAGGTCCCTGAGCCACAGAACGGTGGGCTGCTGTTTGGCAGCTGCTAGGTTTGAGCTCACTTGTTACAGCAGTAGAGCCATGCTTGAAGCCTTTGGGGCAAGACTTGTTAGACAGACAGACGTGGTGGTGAGGTCAGCCTGGGCTACTTATGTCAGGACCCTGTCTCGAAACAGGCAGGCAGTGAGTTACAGAAGACTGTGCAAAATAAATGGAATCGTGTACTCTAGCAAGGGCAGTCTGTCACTCAGGTTGTGCTCAGCGCCTCAAGCGCTGCCTGGCACTCCTGCTCCTGTGGCACAGTGAGTGGACGGAGGAAGACTAGAAGATGGGCGCTCACTGCTCCACACTGGGAAGGCCCAGATCACAGGTGAGCAGTGGCTCCGTGACCTCTTCTCTGGGCTGCGCCTGGAGCACCAGGCTATCTTAACTCGGTGGGCTCCCTCTGAGACTATAGAAAACAGAATTGGCAAAAGCGGGTTCCTCAGGCTCCATTTAGTCATCGATACCCATTAGGCTTGGGTGGAGTTTTTTGTTTTTTTTCCTGGAGCTGAGGACTGAACCCAGGGCCTTGCGCTTGCTGAGCTAAATCCCCAGCCCATTGGGTGGAGTTCTCGAGTGTCAGTGGGTACTTCTTGAGCCAGGGCCAGTCTCAAGCAGCTTTCATTAGTTCTGTGGGTTCTACTAACCAACCTATTGTGGCTTCCAAATATCTAACCCTAGTCAGTCACCTGGCTCTCTCCCTGTACCTGGGACAGCAGCCCCACACTCTGCTGGAAGAATGCTTTGTCTCCATCTAGCTTCTGTGGCCAAGTGGGTGCTGGTGACTTAATTACCCTCTGTAACTTCTAGGTCATCCCACCTGCCAGGCATCAGTCTGTTGGAGGATCAGTGCCTCCGGGCCCTCTGATCAGACTCACCAAAGTCAGACTGACTGTCCCCAAGGCACTTCTTTCTGGATGCATACCTGGTAGACAGTGTATTTAAATGTCTGTGTGGGTCTTTTGAGCTTTATAATACATTTTCATTTTTCCAAGATGTTTAAAGTTTGATCTCTCAGAAGTTTCACGAGAAAGAAGGTGATTCACCTACACAATCTCCTGAAACAGCACCCAGCTTGCAGAGCAGGCCCCCAGTCCGGCCCCTCCCAGGTGGGCTCACGTAGTGGAGTCTGAGGTACATTCCAGGACCCTCGGCAGAATGTGCCCACGGTGAAGATGAGAAAGTGAAATCCCTTTCGTCTGCCAGTCAAGAGCTCACCCCAGACACAATCCCAGGAGAGCGATCACCAGCCTTCCCAGAGCCTGTGCCATCCCCTCTACAGCACATCCTATAGCTCCCATGTCACTAAAAACCCCTTGTGACATTCAGCTGTTAGGCCAGTTTTATTCCCTCACGGTTGGGACCTAACCCAGGGCCTCATTCATGCTAGGATACATGCTAACTGCACCCCCGGCCCTCTTTTTGAGACAGGATCTCATTCAATTGCTTAGGCTGGCCTTGGACTTGGGGTCTCCCCATCTCTGGAGAAACTGAGCACCCTGGCCTGCACCACCATGGCTGATAGACTTCCAGCTGTCCTCCCACCCGTGCTCCCCAGGTCCAAGGCACTGCCATTTATTTGCAAAGCTGGCTTTCTTAGACGTGGTCGGGCCCAGTGTGATCCACAAGCAGCCATCTCTGAAGGGTCCTTCTGAGACCACCCTTCCTCCCGCAGTGCGGGCAGGGGCTGGAGAGCAGCATGTCTGTCGGCTAGTGGGGTGGAGCAGCAGCCACGCGCCACCAAACCGGATACGCACTCTAAGAGGTGCACGTCGTTAGGCTGTTTTGCCATTTCATTAGAGAAGGCTTCACTGAATTCTTGGATTGTACTGCTCAGGGGTCTCCCTAACAAGGTCGTCACCTATTTGTGTAAGAAGTACCTTTTCACAGAATTCAAATATATCTGAATTCATGATTGCTGCTCCCTCTTCCTCTCTTTTGTTTTTCAAGACAGGGTTTCTCTGTGTAGCCCTGACTGTCCTGGAAATCACTCTGTAGACCAGGCTGGCTTCGAACTCAGGAGGCAGGTGCTGGAACTAAGGGCATGCACCACCATATCTGGCTTGTTTCTGCTTCTTGAGACGGAGTCTGAAGAGCCCAGGCTGGCCTTGAATTTGCTGTGTATCAGAGGATGACTGAATTCTCCAGCACTGGGATTATAGCGGCATTTTTATAAACCGGGCTGGATTATGATTAAGTCAGAGGTTAGATGTGCTGTGGCATTTTCATTGGTGGGTGTAGTTTCAGACCCCCGCCCCCAGATATTAAATCATTATTTAGACTGTGGTTTAACAGAACAGGGTACTTCTATAAAAATAATGTTTATTTTAGGAGGATGGGCCACAGAACAGAGCTGTAGGCTTGCTTTCTGGTTTGGGGGACAGTCCTTTATCAGGTGTAGGCAGGGAAGTCAAGAGCTGCCCCCCTCGGACCCTGAAACATACACAGGCCAGTCATTTTCACACTTCCCTTAGCAAAGGACGCCTGTCATGCTGTCGTCCAAGCTGCTCAAGAGCTCCGGAGCCGCAAAGGACAGGATCCCCAAAGTACAAGGACATGCAGGTCCTGGCCCAGAGACACCTCTCCTCTCTGGAAGTCAGAGACCACCACCAGACTGTCTGAGGTGAAAGGCCTTGGAGTTCATGGATGCCCCACTCAGAACTTCTGTAGGAACCTGAGGACGAGGTCCCGCAATCGTACCCTCAGAGTCTCGTCATTGTCACAGATGATGTGAGTTGAGTCTTCTTCAATCTGGATGAGTGTCTCGGCTTCCTGCAGCAGGACAATATGGCCCTTGGCTGTGTCTTCCACCTTAATGTCACTGAAGCCATGCTGTTCAAGAGAAAGGAGGAGGATGGTTACTCTGAAAGCAAGGCCTGACTGAGCACCCGAGATTGGCATGACTCCCACCACAGCTCTTTGGACTACCGGGGTCCGGATCCACCGGAGTCTCATATTTATAGAAGACCCCAAACCTACAAAGTCAGGGAAACAGCTGAATCCCCACCATTTAGGAGTGTACGAGGGACTTGAGCACATCCAGACTCTGAGGTTTCGGGGGGGAGCACCAGGTTGTTGATCTTGGCACCTGCCCACATTCCGTCTCCACAGTTCTGAGCCCTAGGGAAAACCTCACTCGTCACAGGAAGGTACCGCTAACTGGGTACCTTCAGAGAACCTAGGGGTCTGGCAGCATCTCTCTAGCCACCATTACTGCTAACTGTAGCATCTCCTTAGAAACCAGAAGGACCACTAAAGTAGAGAGTTGCCCGGGTGGGACATCAAACAGTGAAGGGCCCGGTGCAGGGGGACTGCTTGTCCCTGGCTGCAGACAACACCTGCTCGGCTTTGGGAAGGAAGCAGGTGAGGTATGCAGCGCTCGAGCAATCAAAGAGCCTTGCTCCTGGACGAGCCAGGCAGGAGAAAAGGTAAGGTCGCTGTGGAAAAGCAAGTTATTTTGAGGACTAATCATCTAAAAACTCAGATAGGAACCAGGAGCCCTGTCGGGCCACGAGGGAGATGGGGTCCTTTGCTCATCTGCAGGATTGTGAGAGATCCTGAGCGCAGTTTGGGAAAATCAAAAGATGAGGACCAAGCCTACCGAGACAGGAAGCCGTGCGTGCTTTTGAGACCTGAAAGAAGCCGGCAGCTGAGACACTGGGTTATTAATAGCTTAGTAGCAGACTGTCCCTCCCTGGCGTCATGTACGGAGCTAGCCCAGTTCTCCGAGAAGCATGCCCGTGCCATCTCCAACCCATCCCCTCTTCCCAGCAAGGTGATAATGTGGAAACAGTGACCACCCCAATCCTGTGACTGAAGACAAAATTATAAAAATCTTTAAGATAGTGTGCTACCCGCCGCCCCTTCCCAGCACCAGCGCAGCCAAGAAATCTCCCCCTTCAGGGCTGGGAGATGGCTCCATGGTTAAGAGCACTGGCTGTTCTTTCAGAGAACCTGGGCCCTGGTTCAATTCCTAGCACCCAATGGCAGCTCATAACTGTAACTCTAGTTTCAGGGGATCCATCCTCTTCTTCTGGCTTCCTTGGGCACTAGGCATGTACATGATACACAGATAAGCGGGCAGAATACCCATACACAAAACAACCTCTCCTTTGGGAGAAGCAGCCATTGGGACCCGGGGGATAGACAGCCACAGGGACGGGACTGACTGTCCTCATCACGATTCTGACCGAATCACTGACCCACCCAGCCACAATGACGCTAGTTCTCCTGGATGGTAGTGGTCTTCCTGTGAAAATCATGGCTCCAGGGAGGACAGGCAGTCCTTAATGCACCACACTGGTTTCTGGAGTTCTGCTCCCTAGTTCTAAACTGGAGGTAAGGCTGGTGCTGAGTCTGTACGCTGTGCTGGGGAGAGCCCGGGAAGGAAGTGGTCCTTTGGCTTAGCCCGTTTTGAGCGTCCCCTTGTTCTGTGACATGTTAGTGTTAGGATATACTACTTAGGAGCAGGCCAGGCCAGCAAGCTCACCTTTTCCAGGGTCTGCACAAACTGCTCTACTGGGATGGAGCCGCTCAGCAGAGGCTTCAGCACTTTGCAGTCAGGAACGTCCTCACTCACCCGCTTCCTCTTCTTACTGCTGGTGGGCTGGGCGGGCCTGGGAGGGGGCTAGGCAGAATGAAGTGCGGCTTGCAGTGAGAGCCTCTTCACGGACTTGAGATCATGACCCTGCTGGTCTGAAGTCCCCCGGGGCATGAAAAGCCAGGCTCCTCATCACCTGGGTTCCATGTGGGTTAATGCAAACCATGTGCTTGGGAACATCTTATCTGCCCTTCAACCAGAGCCGTGTTTACCTCTTGAGGGATCTTACTACTTGCTGATGAGGTCCCTCCTAACACACTGGCAGCCACAGCCAGGCACGATGGCCAAGAACACACTGTAGTGTCCAGCAGGTAAACCAGACAGCTGTGGAAACGTTAGGACACTGAGGGTGGAGAAAGCCTGGGCTCGGGGCTCCGTGAGGGTTAGCAGGGAGAAGGCATGGCAGGTAGCACCAGCACAGTGCCTGGGACTCAGCGCTAGCTCAGGGGCACACAGGCCACCCGGTCCAAGTGGGGAGGGGGATTCTTCAGCAGTGAGCGCTGCCTACACGTGCCAGGCTCGTGCTGAGCTTGTTCCCAGGTCTCATCCCGTAGTGCTTGGTTTGGGGCTCCCCAGGAACGTGCCCATGACTTCCAGAGCGGGGCAACGGGACACTCCTCAGGATGGCTTGTGTGGTTTGAGGCACGTGGCGAAGAATTTGTATAAAGTGCTCTCTGTGTTTCAGGAACCCACACATCTCACTCACTCAACCTGACCTTCAGTGACCGGGATATGGGGAACTGGGAGCTGGCTGGGGGCCAGAGCTTTCCCGAGGGGAGGGGTCTCTCCTGGGCTCCCACATGCCCTCAGTACCTGAAGAACATGTTTGTTATCCTTCGTGTGCAGCACAGCTGAGACAGTTGCCAGAGAGATGCCGGGCTTGATCTCCATGGGCACCAGGGAGTCTGCCAGCTGAAAGCAGACGCAGGGTTCAGATGGGTTCCCTGAGGGGGGGCACTCGGGGAGACAGGGGCCCAGGGCAAGTGGACTCTGCCTTTCTGATCTCTGGCAGGACAAGTGGCCCCCCTGTGGGACTGTCTTTTCCAGTGACCGAAGGGTGCCTCTCCTGTGCAGCTGTAGTGCACACACCGCACGCAGTGAGCTCGGACCGCTGGGGTCCTGGAGCTCAGCCTGGCTGGGTGCTGGCCTCAGCTGTGCAGATCTGCACAGGGTGCCTTCATTTAAAAACAAAAGGAAAGGTGCAAGAGGCCATTACGTAAGCACTGGCATTCAGTATCAGCTGGGGAGGAGTCGCTGATAGCATTTAAACATCAACAAACAAGGTGGGAGAGCTTTCCTGGGAACTAAGGAACATGAGGAGTGGGAGGTGTGCCAGACTGGCGCAGTGCAGTTACCAACACCTGACTCTGCCCTGTTCACAAACACTGCCAAGGTCAGGCTGGCATGGGAGGCCTGAGGATGGCATCACAGGGACCAAGCTGGTGAGAGGTTCCCTGCTAAGCTACCTCCAAGGCCTCAAGGTGGGGCTTCTCAGAGAGGACAGTGACCGGCCACAGCTCTGCCTCCACGAGAGTCAGCCTAGAGCCCCAACCCACCAGCTCTCCAGGAGGGCGACAGTCCCCACCCCCCGTAAGCGGTCTTCTTGGACAACAGGCCTGAGGACAGACAGTTCAGTGTGTAAATCCTCCTTCCTGTAAGACTAGATCAAAGAGGCTGCAGAGATGCTGCTGTCTGGGGAGACATTCCTAATTGCAGTAGATTCTAACCCTTTTTATCTTGCACAGGCACATTCCATGCCTGAGGCTAAACAACACTTCGGATTCTGTCTTACACTGTACTGTGTGACGACAACCTTGACCCCCTCTGAAGCTCACGTGCCTGAGGGTCTGTGTTCTTTCCTCCGTTTGTGACAGACTGGCTGGGTCCCTGAGGGCACTTTGTCAAAAACTCAAGTTTAAGGGCGAAAGGACAGCAGCTCACCTCTGGCATGATTTCAATTTTCTCATAGCGTCGTTTGAAGGGCAGGGCAAGGACCTCAGCCCGTCGATAGGACATGGGTGGTGGCTGGCAGTCGATCATGAGGTCCATCCTGTGGGCCTGGGCTGGGGGTGGCTGGGTGTACTGCTCAGGACAGACCACGTGCAGGGGCTGAGGAGCAAAGGGACAAGGTCGTCACAAGAAAGGGCAGAGCTGGGTGCGGAGCAGCGCCCCCAGGCCTCTTCAGGACCCTTGTAGCATCCTGAATGCCCAAGCCCACTAATCAGGCCACCAGAGCACATTCTCTCACACCCTGATGGGAGAGGAGTACTGCTGAGGAACCTAGGTTGAGGGAACGATCTGCGACCTGTCTGTGCTTGCTTTCACCTTTCACTACATCTAGGTAACTTCTGTGGTGCCGTCCACTGTGTCTACTCCCTACGCTAACTGAGCTCTGCTCCTCAGGGGCAGTCTCTCTGTAATACTCGCCCTATCAGCTATTACAAGCCCTTGCCTAGCAGGAACTGCAGCTTGGTGCTAGCCCAGCATTCTGGATTTGGCGTATCTCAGGTTACCCCTAGGTCAGTGGAAACTTGCAGGTCACATGCCTACCTGAGTTTGACAGCAAACTGGGGATGAAATATTTGTACGGACATCACCCAGCTGAACACTAATGCTGGTAATCCATAGGTCAGTGAATTGTCCCTGCTCTGACTTAAGAGTCTGGATTACGCCAAAATCCTTTTAAGAGTAAAGGTTTCCAGCAGCGAGGCCTGGCTGGATCGAATGCGCTGTTCTTTTGAGCTCGTACTTCTCCCAGGGCCTTGTGTTGTTTCTAACCTGGCTAGCATCTGACAGCTCTGTGTCCCTTGCCTCAGTCTGAGCCTCCTCTGGATGGTACTCACTGAAGGCAGGGACCAGACAGCTCTGATTTCTAGTATTAGCATGTGACACAGGAGTGTGAAGCTGGCTTAGGGCCCTGGACTTAAGTGGCTCAGTGATGAGAAGCACAAGGTCCCTAGCCATTCCCTCTGCATGCTGATAAGCACACGGGATGCTCTGTGTCCATCCAAGGTGACAAGCTGGGGCACTGGCATCAATCTTTCCTGCCCCTCTGGGGGTTCTTCGGCTTCCTGTCTCTTGTCACCCTGCCCTAGCCTTTTATAAAAGGGCACCTTTCATGATGCAGGGTCTGTGAAGAGGATGAAAGAGCTAAGCTAGGAGATGAAGGAAGCAACCACACCCGAGGATGACCAGGGTGTCATTCAAGCAGGTCCCTCAGCAGGCACCCAAGCCCTCGAGAGTCTGGTCAAGGCATCAGGACCCTTCCTCTCACTGTCCAGCTGTCTTCCTTGCCGGCTCTGATGGCCTCCCCCACTCCCACTCGCCATCCCAAGGCCTTGGCTCATCCCCTGCCACCCCGAGCAGAAACCCTCCCTTTCCTGGAACTACTTTCCCTTTCTGCACAACGGACTAACCATGAACCCACCATGTCACTCAACCCGGGACTTAGCTGAGTGACTGACTTGGAGGAGAGCGGCAACCATGTGCTTCTCAGTGGCCACAACTGGTCCTCATCCAAAGGACCTGTTTATACCGCCTTTCCCCCTTTCCATTTCTTTGGAGCGGAAACTTTCAGGGAATAAAGATCAGTTCCTTAAGTCTGAAGGGGAACAGGCATCTTCACACTGGGGCTGTGCAGAGCTGATTCACGAGGAGCCACACCCAGAGCCTGGTCACAGAGGAGACAGACCTGCACTTCTTTAAGCAGCTTTGCAACCTGGATGAAGTTCAGGCGAGTGTCAATCGGGCAGTAGATGCACTTCATGGCCAGCGGTTGGTAAGGAGCCAGGGCCTCGAGGTAGGAGAAATCAGGCTCTGGAAAGTGTAAACTGGACTTTAACACACAGTTGACAGACACCGCCAAGCTACACTCTACATGGGTGTAGGCTGAGACAAATACCGGGCAAAAAAGTAAATGAGCTTTTCTCTAAACAGAATACCAGGTCACAAACAGAAGGAAAAGGAACCACGTGTGGCAGTACACACCGTAAAGTCAGCACCCTGAAGACTGAGGCAAGAGACTGCTAGTTTAAGGCCAGCCTGGGCTACATAGTGAGACCCTGTTCCAAAAAGAAGAAGAAAAAAGGAAAAGTATATGAGCTTGCCATTTGGCAAGCATCACAGTGATAGTTTATTCAGCCTGGAATCAATGCTAAAGTTCCAGATAAAAAGCTGAGATCTAATGAGATATACGTTCTCTTGTGTCCCCTCTACGAAACAAATGGTAAGTCACAGTGACAAGACCTGGTAAGGTCCCAGGAATACCAATCAGCTGCTCAGAATTAACCCCCAGGTGGAGACAAAGCACTGCCCGGTGCCTACCTGACATCACACATCTCACAGGCTGCACAAACCCCGAGGCCCTGTCAACAGGCTCCTGCTGAGACCGTCACTCTCCCACCAGGATCCCAGGCCCCAGTTTTTCTCAAGGGCCACCAGTGTCTGCATGGCAGGGATTGTGCATAGCAAATGAGCTGCTGGCCAAGAGAGCAGTATACTATGCTCACCACCCATAGGGGTGTACCCGAGGGACAAGTACAGGCTAGGACACTGAGCCCCTCCCCTCAGCTTATCCAGCTACTGAAGCAAGGGTCCTCAAAGAATGAAAACTTCCCCATGCTGGGGCAGAAAAGGGCCAGAGGAGGACCCCGTCCCAGCTCCCAGGACGAGAGCTCACAGTCCAACACTTACAGGACCACTTTGCAGAGGACTATGATGGATCAGCGACAGGCAGAACCACATCTTGGCCAGGATTGCTAACAAGGCACACTGCTAGATCTCTATTCAAATCTTATGTTGCTACCCCAACATAAGATCTAGGGGTGGTCACTGGATCCCTTTACCTGTTCTTCATAATACGACCATACCGAGTAAATCTTTCTCTGCTTTTCCCTGTATTTTGTGTTTAATTGGCCTATCAGGGATGGGTGGCTACGCCTAGCTTCTTAGGGTTTCCAGAGTCCAGGCTTTCATTCTAAAACTCTGGTAACATGGCCACCCAGGAAGGAAAACTATACAGTGGTCATAACATAAGCAGAAAAGGTGGGCAAAACTCTGCCTCACTTGAGCGGCAATCAGAAACTCAACAAGCCAGGATAAATGTCAGCACAATGCCCAGTGCAACCGGGCATCTCACAGCCTGGGATTCTTAGCTGGCCTCTCTCACTGTGCCCATGGAATCCTGTAACTACTGTCACGTCAGTCACAGTTCATCAGAGAGCAGAGGAGACAAGCTCCTGCCTCGCTACACAGTGTTGTCTTGACAACCTCAGCAGCAAAATCCTGGTGATAGGCAAGCTTTAGGCTTTGTGGATCAATGTTTTTGTTCCAGGGGTGGTCTGAGAACAGCAAAGCAGTCCTTGAGGGTCGCGAGTGCTCCTGGTAGAGCTGAGCCACTGTGTCTTCCTGTTGGATGTACACTGCACAGAGCACCAATGTGAGACAAGGCTATTCAGGGACCAAAGAGTCCACGGAAACCTTCAAATATCCAGCACAGACACAAAACTCAACACTGCACCAAGCCCAATGAGTAACCATTACCCTAGTCTGGCTATTTTCTTGCCTTCTACACAGGACACTGAGGTGACTGACTAGAATTCTTGTGAGGGCACCCGATGCAGAAGGAGCCCAACATGTATGCATCAGTCTGTCACCCTGTCCCTGCTGAGAGCCTGCACGAAGCTCTTTCCCATGCTTCCACCCCATGTGTGTACCTTCCTGCAGCGGTGGTAAGGAATCCAACAGCCACGTTCCTGGTGGTCCCTGTCTGGGGCTGCCGATAGTTCTGAGGCTGAGCACAGGGCAGGGCTCATGTGCTCTGACCCAGACGCTGTTGGTGTAATTACACTCTCTAACCCCAAACCCAAGTCTTAAAAATCATTTTTACTAAGGCTATTTTTATTTTCTGGTGTGTGCATGTGCCATGGCATGTGTGTGGAGGTCAGAGGACAACTTGTGGGCGTGTCTCCTTCCACCAGAGAGTTACCTCAGACCTTCATGCTCAGCAGCTCTCTTACCCAGTCAGCCATCCTGCTAGCAAAAATCCAGTTCTTCAAAGGAATTATGAAGTTATAAGAAAGAAGAGGTTGAAGGACATTGTGTGGACAGCCACTGTGGGCCAGCGCTACTCTGAGGTGCCAATCTACTTTTCCTTAAGGCCTGGAGCTACCCAGACAGGGGTTACCAATGATCCATGCACAGAGAAGAACGTGAGGCTAGGGATGGGGTGATGGCTGTCCTTGGATGTCAGCTTGACTACAGCTGAAATAAATTACAATCCAGACTGGAGGGCACACCTGTGAGAGATCATTTTTGTTTGTTTCGAAGTGGGTGAATCTACTTCTAGTCTGGACCTTTTAGGCGGGAAGACACACCTTTAATCTGGGCCATACCTTCTGCTAGAAGTCTGAATAACGACACGGAAGGGAGCTTTTGTTCTCTGCCCGATTGCCCTTGATTTCCTATCACACCGATTCCCAGCATTAGAGCCTACTGTTTTGGGACTCCAGCATATACTGAAGACCAGCTGAGACATCCAGCCTTGTAGACTAAGGAACTGCTGGATCCTTAGACTTTCCATTCACAGCCAGCCACTGTGGGATTAGCTGGATTGCAGCCTGTACGGCGTGCCAATAAATCCCATCATATAGATCCTATATGAATGAATGAATATATATTCAGTCACTCCAATAAATCCCATCATATAGATCCTATATGAATGAATATATATTCAGTCACTCCAATAAATCCCATCGTATAGCTCCTATATGAATGAATGAATATATATTTATATTCAGTCACTCCAATAAATCCCATCCTATAGATCCTATATGAACAAATGAACGTAGGTTCTGCTGCTCTAGAGCCCTAACACAGGTGGGCAAGGCTGAGGGGACGACAAGCTTTCAGGATTCTGACTTCACAGCTTGTGAGATTTCTAAACTTCAAGGCAGTGTGGAGACCATAGTTGATAACATAGGGAGATTCCTAAATCACCTCTGCCTGGCCTCATCTCACTCAAGGCTTGCTCCTTCCTGAGGGCTCTGTTTACGGAAGAGCAGCTGTACATCAGAACAGACCAGAGTCAAAAGACCCAAGATCCAGCCAAGCAAACAATCCCCAGCTGGTGAAAACCAGACCAACTACTGGAATTGTTGAGGTTCTCAACACCTTACAAAATCCATCAAAGAGTCAAAAAGAGCAGAAACAAAAGTTGTGCTTGACACAGTTCCCCAGCACACCTTTATTCCTATTCCTTCCTATCTATTTTATTCCTGTTTATTTTATTTTTGGAGACAGGTTACCCTGTAATTTCACCCTCCTGACTCAGCCTGTTCAGTGCTGAGATTACATGTGTGCAAGGTTGATGGGTCACATTTATGCTTTCCTCTCTATCCTGGAGGCTCATACACTGTCAGCCCAATAGAAAGGATAGGAACCTGCTTACTCTTACCTGTGAATATGACAGTGTTGAGACTAGACTTCCCCCAGAGCTCCATGAAGTGGACAACGTCCCCAAACCGGAGGGAAGGATGCCCAGTGAACACCACACACGGCTGTCTGAAGTCATTGCTGAAGTCTCCATGGATGCTGGGGTAGTGCTTCAGCTTATTGGTCTGAATGAGCTAAAACATGTAAAAAAACAAAAAACAAAAAACAAAAAACCCAAGAGCTGTCAGCTGAAGAACCCATCTGTGCTGCAGAAATGACTGAAAAACACAGTTGAAGATGACAGGCCCCAGATTAGGAAAGATACACATAGAAGCCACACCTGCCTGGACTGCCGTTAACACTGAACAACCTGGTTAATGCCCAAGGTCTGTGGACGCAACTCCCCAAAGAGGATGCCAGTGAGCATCTGGAGACGCTAGCATCAGGAACCACCAGGGAAATGCCAATCAAAGCAGCAGACCCTGCTCCTTATCCAGTGCAATGGCCAAAGGCTAGATCAGATATCTGGCTGGTGAAAAAAGAGCGTGGTATAGAGGTGCCCACCCTCCTTGCTGGTGGGATGAGAAATGGCACAGCCACTGTGGGAGACTTTGCTATTGCTTGTTAAACAAATGTATAGACACACTCACCAGAGGACCTGGTAATCATGCTCCTTTGGTGTTTAACTTAAAGGAGCTCAAAGCTTAAGGTCCACAAAATCCTGCCCACAGACATCTTCAGCAGTTTTATTCATAATTGCCAAAACTTGAAAACAACTAAAAGGTCCTACGGTTGGTAAATGGATAAACGGGTACATCAAGACAATAGAATATTAATTCAGGGCTGAAGAAGTTATGAGAAGATGGTGATGAATGTATTACTAAGCAAAAGACGGAACTATGAAAAGGCTGTGAACTTCTTTACTTGAGCTCTATGGCATTCTGGAAAAGACGATGTGTGGAGGCAGGGGCTGTGCACAAGTCCACTGGAGTCTGGACAGGCCTTTGAGCGCGGAGCAGGGCTATCTATCACCCAGGTTCTTGTGCGTTTGTGGCAATATTCTCATGTAATAAGGTCTGCAGGAACAAAGGCACCAAGTGTGCTCACGGCTGTGCCGGACATCGCTGTTTCTCAAGTGGTGATATCAGTTGAGAACTCTTTAACAAAAACGTAACCAAAATTGAGGAAGAACCTGTCCAACGACAGGAGAACTGTCCAAATTCACTGTAGTGTGCTTGTGGTGCGGTATAGATGACTGGGCAGCAATAACATAGTAATGATACCACGAGTCACACAGAAATGTGCATGAGATGCCACTCGGTGAGCAGATGATGGAATCAAACAGGTCGCACAGACACCCGTTGGGTCTGTGAGGAAGGGACTTCCCATCTTGCTAGCTGCCATGGTATCTTCACTGCTGGAACTTCCCATGTGGACCAGGAGACACTCAGTTGGTAAAGTGCTCGCTGTATAAGCAAGAGGACCTGAGTTTGGATCCGGCATCCACATAAAAGGCTGGTGTGCGCCGGGCGGTGGTGGCGCACGCCTTTAATCCCAGCACTCGGGAGGCAGAAGCAGGTGGATCTTTGTGAGTTTGAGGCCAGCCTGGGCTACAGAGTGAGTTCCAGGAAAGGCCCAAAATTACACAGAGAAACCCTGTCTCGAAAAAACAAAAAAAAAAAAAACAAAAAACAAACAAACAAAAAAGCTGGTGTGCCTACGGGTGCCTAGTGCTGGGGAGGTGGAGTCAGGAGGACTCCTGAGGCTTGAAAGCCAGGCAGCCTGGCTGATTAATAAGCTCCAGGCTCAGTAAGAGAACCTGTCTCAAAAAAATAAGGTGTGTGTGTGTGGGGGGCAGTTAAGGTTGATGAGTGGTGCACACACATGGACACATAGACAAATAGTTTAAAAATTAAAGAAATTTTACATATGTGATTGACATGACTAGAAAGAACATTTTGATAATAGATCTGCTCCTTAAAATGTTGGGAATAGATATTAGAATGAAAGTCCCTCACACAGACTATAACAGAAATGGGCTGTGAACTGTCCAGACTTCATAATATGGTGTTTTAATTAGAGGAAGCAAATGAATTGTGAGCTGGAGTACTTACTATCTTTTAAAAAATTTTTGTTTGTTTTTGAAACAGCATCTCACTGTGTATCCCTGGCTGGCCTGGAACTCAGAGACCTACCTATCTCTACCTCCCAAGTGCTGGGATTAAAGGCCTACACTATCAAACTCAGTCCCTATCAGTGTGTGTGTGTGTGTGTGTGTGTGTGTGTTTTAATATTTAGTCTTGTTGGTGCCCAGGCTGGCCTGGAACTCAGAACCGTCTGCTTCTGTAGTGCTGGGTTTACAGATGTGTGGATGCGCATTATTGTATCTGGCTACACATAGGGATATTTTAGATATAAAGATTGATATCCTGAGTCATCCCATCATCCACATTTCTTCTGTGCCCTAGGTCACTGGCTTCATTGTCTTACCTCTGCATGCGGGAAAGGCGGTTCTGGGAGATACACCTTGCTCTGTTTGTTGTGACAAAGCCTTTAAAGAAGAAGACATGACAAGGTGTTAGCAGTGCACTGGCATCTACTGCCACCTAGTGGCAGCAGCATAAACACTAACTACACAAGTCCTTTTAAAGCAGTGGTTCTGAACTTGCGGGTCAGGACCCTTTGGGAGGTGACCCATTGGAAAACACAGATGTTTACATTATGATTCATAATAGTAGCAAAATTAAAGTTATGAAGTAGCAAGGAAAAGAATTTTATGGTTGGGGGTCAGCACCATATGAGGAACTGTTTTAAGGGGTCACAGAATTAGGAAGGCTGAGAACCATTGATTTAAAAAGCTTCTTGGCACTGACTCAAGAGAAAAAAAAGCCAGGCCTATGGCTCATTCAGGACACCGTCTCTTGTAAGCACTGTTTTTCTAAAGAAATAGACTACTTGTTTGGAATCATCTTCGATTCTTTTAAAAAAGGTGAGAGTACAATTTAACAATTTATACACTTGTGATGCATTCTTTGTACCCAGCTCCTATGTGCCCCAGGGTCTACACTGCGATGCCCAGGTGAGCATATTAGACACTTGGGGTTTGGAGCTATCATTATTAGAACTGTTTTGATGTTTGCTTTGTGCATGGTAGACAAGAACTCTGCCACTGCTCGATGCCCCAGACTAGATTTGGATTCAGCTGTTTTCCACTGGGGGTCCTTTTCCTGATCCAGGATCCAGTCTGAGACACCACGTTACGTTAGCAGGGTTTGGGAAGAAGAGTTACCTTTTCTGAGACATGGCTTGCTGCTGATACACATGCCCTATCCACTACAGCAGCGTTGCTCACCCCAGTTGTAAGGGAACTGAGACAGGAGGATTTTAGTTTAAGGCCAGAGTAGGTTACATAGTAAGACTTTGGCTTTGGCTCAAACAAAAAATTACAGAGGAGCCTCGAAAACTGAAATGTGACAAACAAAACAAAACAAAAAAACCCTTAAAACTGATCAAATGACCAGAAGTAACCAGGTTGGCCAACATGCACGCATGTACACACATGCACAGGCACCATTCCATATGTTCTAGGAACTCTTTTTTAAGAACCCTGTCAAGCCGGGCGGTGGTGGCACACGCCTTTAATCCCAGCACTCGGGAGGCAGAGCCAGGCGGATCTCTGTGAGTTCGAGGCCAGCCTGGGCTACCAAGTGAGCTCCAGGAAAGGCGCAAAGCTACACAGAGAAACCCTGTCTCGAAAAACCAAAAAAAAAAAAAAAAAAAAAAGAACCGTCCCCACAATGTACTGAGGTTTCCTTATCCAGTTTCTTTAACCTTCTTTTACAAATATGGCTCCTTGTGGGAAGACAAAAACATGGAAAATACCTTTAGGAAACCAGCTCATACCTCTAAATGGACACTAGCTCTGTCCTCATTTCAGACTCAGGAGAGAGCAATCTGAGAACTTAGTTCTGAAGTCCCCTGAGCTACTCCACCTGTATGTACCGCACCCTGTACATTAGAAGGCGATGCAGGAGGGCCACAGTCTGACTAGGGACTGGGAAGCAGCAGGACAGCACTTGGGGCCAGTTCTGCTGAGACACAGCCCCCCCTCATCAGTTCAAGGATCTTCATGTAGGCACAACAGCAGATAGACTTCCACACCCTGCTGAGAGGCTAAAGGGTTTGCTTCTTTTTACCGGGTTGTCAGGGAAAGGAACAACAGCTGCTTTCAGAATCACGTCTGTGCGTCTATAATACCCGCGCCACCCGCCGCCCCATGCAGGAGGCCCGCACTCTGGAGGGCACTGTGGCTCAGGAAGAGTCTCTGGGACTTTCCCTCCCACTCTCTCCTCTAAAAAGAAAACAAACCCGACAACCACGCAAACCAATGGACTCTTAGTCTGGAGCTGGGGCTTTTGCAGGCTACTGCAGAAGCCTGAGATCAGGAACCACAGAGTGGCTTCTAGCAGACCCAAGTAAGCAGTTGGGCCTGGGGTTGTCCCCTAGAGCACCTTCCCAAGCAAGAAAGAGGGGAGGCAGCAAGCCCGAGTGGACGGACGGCGGTCCTGGCCTAACTTGGTCCCACCACAATCCCTTGCTGAGTTCCTCCAGTCTAGAGCTCCAGAGCTAGCACTTGTCCATGTAAGCAACTGAGCTCCTACTAGAGACAAAGTGCTTTGCAGGTAGGCTGCACGGAGGGGGCTACCAAAGCGAAAGAGGCAGTCAGGAGTAAGTGGGGACTTTGATCCTGCCTGGGAAAAGGTCCGGGAGCAGTGGTTGTTGGGCTCCAGGCCACACCGGAATGGCGACATTTTCAAAATCCCAGCACCTTGCAGCTTTCAGATGGTTACCAGCTGCCTAGAGGACTCCCACAGGTAGCTCAGGATGAGAATGGCAGTTGGGTAGGAGGAGGGCAGTGACCTAATGCTGGGAGAGCTTCCAGAGACTTTTACTCTCTGCTCTCTTTTTGGTAACCCATGATTCATAAACCACAGGAAAGAACCTGTGTCCTAACCTTACTCCTCTTTACACCATTTCTTCTCCCTCTTTCCCTAATGTCCCCACATCACCCCTGGAGGAGCTAGCGTTCCATCCCTCACCAGCTGCTTGCTGAACTTGACTCCTCTCCCTAGGCAAGCACACTCCCTCTGTGGCTTCCGCCACCCCACACCAAGGACATCCCAACCTGTAATGCCTGCCCTGGCTCCCAGATCTCTAGACAGGTAGTGTTTCACACTACTTTCTTTTTTGAAACAGGGTTTTATGTTGCTGAGGCTAGTTTCAAACTCACTCCACAGCTGAGGCTAGCTTTGAACTCTGGATTTTCCTTCCTCCAGGCTCCTAACTGTTGAGATTACAAGCATGTGCCTCTACTCACTGGCTCCATTATTAATTCTTGCACTTTCCCTCCATTTTTATTTCACGTGTCTGGGTGTTTTGCTTGCATGTGTGTTTGTGCTTCGCATGTGTGCAGCATCCGCATAGGCTGAAGAGGGCCTAGGATCTACCCTTGGGAATGGAGTTTCAGATACTCGGGAGCTGCCATGTGGTCCTGGGACTTGAAGCCAGGTCTTCTGGAAGAGCATCCAGTGCTCTCAACCACCAAAACAGTTCTCCAGCGTCCCTGACATTTCAGTTTTGATAAATATGTTTGCTCACGAGTGACATTAACATCAGGGAAAATTGGGTGAAAGGTGTATGGGAACTCTATTATCATTATGCTTTCCCGTAAATCTAAAATTATTCTAAAGTACAAAGTTATTAAACAGAAAAAAATTCAAGATAAAATTCAAAAAGTATCAAAATGAGAAAAATGGCTAGAGAATGTTATCAAAAAGTTAATATGTTTAATATATAGAGAGTTCAAATACATAAGAGATATAAAACCTCTAAGAAGTAAATGGACAAGAAAAAGGAATAATTTACATAAAAATTTTTCTGGCAAGTAGCTTAGTGTCAGATAATGAACATTAAAAAGTATTTCTACCCTTTATTCCAGTAATTCCACTTTTTGAAACTTACCTAAGGCAAATGCTATCATCATACATATATAGAATAATATCAATTTATGATTTATTTCTAAAAGGAAAAGCTCTGCGAGCCAATAACAAGATAATAAGCTAAATTATACAGATGCGAGTGATGTAAAAAGGAGATATATTGCAGCCATGTGTTCTCATTTTTCTGAGACAAGGTCTGGCTTATAATTGAGTCTGGCCTTGAACCTGTGAGACTCCTGCTTCAGCCTCCCGAGTGCTGGGAATACAATGCTAGTCTTCCCAAAGGCTTCATAATGGTTTAATATAATTAAATGTTTTCTGCTACATAAGCACTGCACTACTGAGCTACAAGCCCCTTAGGAAAACAAAATCAGCATTTAAAGAGTCACACTTGGCAAGGTGCTGTCTCAAAACTGTTAACTATTCAACAGATTTCCAGGTCAGAAGTTAACAGGGGGGTTTATTCTGACAGTGGGGTTGTAGGCTCAGGGTCTCTATTGTTTTCTGTATTTTTTTTTTTTCTAGACTAAACATATATTACCCACTTACGAGCTAACAAAACCACAGAAACCCTCCAGCACTAATCCCTCTGTTCTGGGTGACAGCCACACTTGTAGCCACAGACTTGGAGAGGTGGCTGCACTGTCTATTGGGTTTACAGGGCTGGACCCAGGAGTGTGTTGCAATATTTTTATGGGGGATCTGGATGAAAACAAAGTTCTAGCATCCTGATTCAATCTACAAATAATGCTTAGGGCATCCTATGTGGGGAAGATACCTCTTTGTAAAGGACTAACAAGTCTTACTCACCAAGATGAGCAGTCTCAATTCAGGAAGAAGCCCACAATTCAGTGAGAAGGAAAATCCCCATTCCAAAGCCAGGGGCGGAGCAAGGGGCATAACGTTGGGATATGTTATGACAGAGGAATGTAAAAATTTTGTTCTCAGCCAGCAGTGGTGGCGCATGCCTTTAATCCCAGCACTTGGGAAGCAGAGGCAGGTGGATCTCTGTGAGTTTGAGGCCAGCCTGGTCTACAGAGAGAGAGATCCAGGGCTATACAGGGAAACCCTGTCTTGAAAAACCAAACCTAAACCCAAACCAAACCAAACTAAACTAGAAAGTAATTCTGTTTTCAGTGAATGACTTATGTCCATTGGGCTGCCATCTTACTAAAAATGATTGGACAACTCTAGTGTGTGTCTCATGGCTCCGGAATGTTTAGAGAGAGTAAGTACATTGTAACAGTTAACATTTACTTCCATCTCCCTCTTTTTTGTCAAGGAGGTAAGACTCAAACTCACCGTACATGATCAGGGTTCAGTAATCTCATGATGGCTATGTATCTGGCCTAGGATTTGATTAAATTCCCGATATAATAAAACATGACTTTGATAAATGAGCTATGGAAATAAAAATCTAGCTTTTCTTATCAGATATAGAAATCACAATTATTTTCATTCTTACTGACTGAATACACTGAAGTAGAACTCAGAGACAGGACACTGACATACCACTCAGCAAAAATCTGGGAAAACTCCAGTGAACTGTTGGCCACTGGGGAGATGAAGTAGAAGGGGATGTTGGAGAGGCCAGCGGAGTCGATGTACTGATACAAGCACTCCAGGAGGTCATAGATCACTCCCGATGGGTAGCAGGGAACCAACACATTTCCTCCATTCCGCACTGTCAGAGCTAGAAAAGTTGGGGAAAGAGAGGATGATAACAAAAGGACGGTGTTAGAAAGGGCTAATGCAATTGGCATTTCTTCTGTTTTTTTTTTTTTTTTTTTTTTTTTTTTCCCCGAGACAGGGTTTCTCTGTGTAGTTTTGGTGCCTGTCCTGGATCTCACTCTGTACACCAGTCTGGCCTCAAATTCACAGTGATCTGCCTGCCTAAGTTAAAGGTGTGTACCGCCACCACCCAGCTTCTGTTTTCTTATGTCTGATTTTGTTTATTTTTGAGATGGGGTCTTGTTATGCAACTTTTGTCAGATCAAAAGGAAACTCCAATTCCCCAAACTCCAGAAGGCAGTCCAAATCTCTAGAAATGAGCTCAACCTGGACTATGGGAGGATTTCTGACAGTTAGATAAAAGCCAGCAGTCCTCAGGAACTCGTGAAACCAGTTCCCATCAATCAAAAGGAGTCATTCCCCTTACCTCTGGTACAAGGGACATATGGCTACCTGTGGACCCAGGCTCCTTGAGTATCACTAGTACCTATTATACATTTCAAAGTCCATGCTAGTAGCCCTTTTTACCTCCTACCTACTCTAAACTTCCTCCAATCACAGGCTTCCTTTCCCTCCACACAGCTACTCATTCTCCTTATAACCCTGCTATTCTCACTATGTTTTCTCTCTTTCTCAACCTTCCTGCCACAGCCTGTTCTTATGACACATATGTTTACAATCGTCTATTTCTTCTGCAGAAGAGAACACATCAGGGCAATGCAGGGCTGAAGGCTGATGTTCTCATCACCGTCTCTGGGAAGACAATGTGGGTTTTAGTGACTCCAGGGAACCTGCTGAACTTCAGGCAGCTCCTTCTCTTTAAATTCGATTTAAAGTTTGCATGTATCTGCTCAGTCTCGTGCCATGGCTGAGTGACCCAGAAGGAAATAAACTGTTTTTCCATTTAAGTTCTTTTCATTGCACCTTCTCTCACTAGCATTTGTCTGTAAGAAACTATCTCTGAAACACTTAAAAACAGTTATGGAATGCAGAATTAATCACAACTTATGGGCTGTAATGTGTTAAAAGTATGAATGGCTGAAAACCTGTAAAGTCCAGTCTACTTTTGTTTTGTTTATGAAACTACGAAAGCAGGTGGATTTGGGAGTAGGATCTGAAGTCTGGTGCCATGAGTCCTGCCCACTCCTGCTGTGATGGACAGGTCTCCTGGAGGCTGTGAATTGCTGCTATTAGAGCATGGAATGAAGGAAACACTTCAGAGAGGCTGGCTCTAGTCTGCTTCTGCACAGAGACACAGGTAAGGGTCACAAGTCTGCCACTCCAA
The DNA here is from genome assembly GCF_049852395.1 of Peromyscus maniculatus bairdii. Lineage (NCBI taxonomy): Eukaryota > Metazoa > Chordata > Mammalia > Rodentia > Cricetidae > Peromyscus > Peromyscus maniculatus. The sequence continues at coordinate 63,219,785 of NC_134860.1, read as the reverse complement.
CCTGGCTGGGCCTCAGTTTCCTCACTAATTATGTGAGAGGAATGCATGAGACCAGTGCTTTTCAAGCTTCGGTTTGTATAAAAATTGCCTAGTGAACATGCTGAATACACAGTGTTCCTCCAAGGTCCTTCTCTCCCCAGCCTAGTGGCTCTGCGGCAGGATCAAGTTTGCATTTTTATTAGATGACCTCGATGATCTTGAGGAGAGTGGTTAGTGGACCCCTCTGACACAGTGCATTAGATACTGGATTTCCCCTGAATCCCAAGTTCCTTGAGTCAGAGGTTCTAGTTTATTAACAAATACACAAAACTCAGAAGTTCTCTAAGACCAGTCCAACAATTTCCACAGCAAGAATAAATTTCCTTTGGCTTTACACAGCAAAGAATAAAAACAGAGTATGATTAGGAGCAAAGCTCAGGAGATTTCAAAGGACAGTGCTCTCCATGCAGATGACTGCTTCTTCTTGGAGCCAGAGCAATACCACTTAAAGTTGCCAGAAGGTGAAGGTCAGCCCCTCAACCTCTCTTGGGTAGCTAGCTCAGACTTAATGTTTTGTGCCTCTTGCCTCACCAAGTTTATATGTGGCATCTAGATGGCCACTACGATGATGTTCAGTAGGGACTTGGGGAGGGAGGTTATTACATTTAGATGAGCTCATGGAGGCAGAGACCCCATGATGAGAATAGTGCCACTGTAAGAAGAGGAACAGAAGCCGGGCGGTGGTGGCGCACACCTTTAATCCCAGCACTTGGGAGGCAGAGCCAGGAGGATCTCTGTGAGTTCGAGGCCAGCCTGGGCTACCAGGTGAGTTCCAGGAAAGGCCCAAGGCTTCACAGAGAAACCCTGTCTCGAAAAACCAAAAAAACCAAAAAAACCAAAAAAAAAAAAAAAAAAAAAAAGAAGAGGAACAGAGATGAGCTTCCTTTGCTCCATGTGAGGATGCAGGAAAAGGGTGGCTACCTGGGTCTCAAAGTTCCCAGTCTCAGGACTGTGAGACAGATGCTCACTGCCTAAGCCACCCAACTGTCAGGTCCAAAGGCAACTCCAATCCCCACACTCCAAAGGCAGTCCAAATATCCAGAGATGAGTGTGACCTGGACTATAGGATTATTTCTGGTGGTTGCGAAACTGGTTCCCATCTACCAAATGGAGTCATTTCTTTTACTTCTGGCAGAAGGGACATATGGCTACTGTGGTGCCGATTAGCATATCAAAGCTCATGCTGGCCTCCTTCAGGCTCCCTCAGTATCACAAGTACCTGTTACACATTTCAAAGTCCACGCTAGCATCCAGGCCCTTCTCCCCTCCTCTTCTACCTTCAACTCCCTCCAGCTCACAGCTCCCCACTCTCCCGCTCTGCTCCTGCTTCTCTCGAATGTTTTCTCTGTCCTCTGCTATTCTCCGCTCTAACAGATAGTACTGGCCATGACCAGTTGGCTGGCCATGCTCAGTCTATTTCTTTCTCTCTTCGCTCCGGACTCTTCCAGATGCCTCTGGCTGTTCTTTCTCTCATACCTACAATAAAAACCATCCCCTTAGCCATACCATGGGGTGGTCATGTTGTCAGTTTATACACCAGCGCTGATACTTTGTCATAGCAGCCTACATGTACAAAGACAGGGGCCAGCCTACTTCCCTAAAATAAGGATGGGGTTGAAGATTTCACTGAAAATTTTACCTAAAGGGAAATAAGTGTTTTCCAGGCAGAAAACATCCCTGTGGGCTCTCAATTTAGTCTTTTCCCAACAGAAAAAAAATAAAAGCAACCAAATATTAGTGAGAACAATTCCATGAGCCCATCTTCACTGCTGTGAATTTCAAGTGTGAGTCACTTCTGTGCTAGTATGAAAGCAGAGTGAAGGGGTGTGACTCTTCTGCTGTTACCTGTAGGCACACTTCTCCTGCCATACCCAGCATGGTAAGGGGTTAACCAACGTGCTCCATGAGTGAGAATGCTGACTACCTTTCTAGAAACTGCTAACCATTCTGATGTATGACTGTACAACTCTTAGCACACTTGAGATTTACATTTCTTAAGAATGGCTCCTTTGGGTGCTGAAGAAATGGCTCAGTGGTTAAGAGCACTGGTTGTTCTTCCAGAGGACCTGGGTTCAATTCCCAGCACCCACATGGCAGCTCACAACTGTCTGTAACTCCAGTTCCAGAGGGATCTGACACCTTCACACCAATGCACATAAAATAAATTTAAATAAGTTAAAAAATAAAAAGAATGGCTCCTTTGGACAACAGTGCCTTTTGAGGAAGAACCTAAGGGGTGGAAGTCAGTGTGAGCAGGGAAGCTTCACAGAGACACCAGTGAGCAGGACTGGAAGGAAGGGGCAAGGCCTCAAATGAGAAATGAGCTTAGGATGCAGAACCCAAGTTCAGCCTTGAAAAGCCCCTTACCCAGGTTGCTGCAGAACTCGCCCACCATGCCGTCGGGGTTGGCAGTAGGGATCTGCGTGAGTCCTGTGAGAACCAGAACATCGCTGTTTTTGAGAGAAGCTTGGTCCATGGGCTGAAAGACAAAAGAAAGCTCTACTTAACAACTTACAAAGGACTGCTATCTATAAGCAATGAAGGGACAAGAGCAAATGCTTCTCTTACTGGGTCTAGTCCAGCAGCAAGTTCTCCCACAGCGGTGGCTTGGCAACTCTGGAGTGAGCAACAGTTCTCTGTCATGACTGGCTGGCCTCACATCATATCCAACTTCACAGAACTAGACTTTTAAGATCACTGTTTTCCTGTCAATCACAGAAAGGCTTCCTATTTCCAGTATTTCCCTCTTCTGAATGCCATGCAATCTATATGCTTTTATTCATTCATTCATTCATTCATTCATTCATTCATTCATTCATTCATTCATTCATTCGGAGATAGGATTTCTCTGTGTAGTTTTGGTGCCTGTCCTGGATCTTGCTCTGTAGTCCAGGCTGGCCTTGAACTCACAGAGATCTGCCTGGCTCTGCCTCCCGAATGCTGGGATTAAAAGGCATGCGCCACCCCGCCTGGATCTACATGTTTTTAAACTTCAGCATGGATCAAGGTCACCCAGAGGGTGTGCTAGACAAGGGTTGCTGAGCTCACTCCCCTAGTTTCTGATTTGTTCCAAGGCAGGGCCTGAGCATCTGCATTTCTAGTAGGTTTCTAGTGAATGCCCTTGCTGCTTGCCTGAGAATCACATCTGAACTGAATAACTGCATTCTCTTAGTAACTGTTAAGTGTAGGAGACAAACAAATGTTATGGGAAGACAGAGGCAAGGTGATTTACCTATGTAGCAAGGGTTGGAGGAATCGGAAGGAACACTGGGTTAGAAACTCGTGCCTATTCCCAATTCCTAACTAGCCCTATAACTTTGAGCAAGCTTTGAGCTAGGTTTCCTATGAAATGGCCAGTCCTGATCTACCTCCTTCAGCTGACTTTTGTGAGTCTTGGAGGCTCACACACTCTATCTGTGTGTGAACTGAGACCCCCAATAGCACATGACAAGGAGTTCTTTATGATGTTGGCATTTATTTTTACCCAGAATGATTTAAACTGTGATTATTTTCAGAGCACTTAAAAAGATTCTGCTTTTCGGCATAAATTAGGATTTGACTGAAAACAAAGGTACAAGAACCAAGAGGCTCGAGAGTTTACAAATGTTTTCATCTTGTGACTATCTGTCCGAAAAAGCCCAGACCACACACTTTATGAAGACGTCTCATTCCTTTGGTATACTCCCCAGTAAAGAAAGGACATTCAAATACAGCAGCCCAGCAAAGCCCCAAATCTATATTGTCAACTCCGAGTATCTGTACCTCTTGAGAGATTCTCCTTTGAGTGTCCAAGTATGGAGACACGGGCTTCATTATTTTATTAAATAACAAGGTGTGGTCCTGTTACAAACTGCTCCTAACCTGGAAGAAACTTCTTTAGCTGGGCAGAGAGAGCTCAGTGTTGAACATGCAGTACATGACTGGCTTGGTTCCTCCCCACAGGTATTGACTAATGCATCTAACGGCCTTTTCTCTTCTTGGGCAGAACTTCTCAGACCCACACCTATGTACTACTGTTTCCACAAGAGGAAGTAAGTGTGCACTGGTGGCGGCACAATGCTTTTTAGCAGTAGCTACGCATGAGCCCTGGACTGCTTCCCGTGAACACCGGAAGGACATGGAAATGGTGACAAAGGAACCCAGCAGTGCAGTGAGTGACATATCTGCCTTAAGACAGCAACCTTAGTGAGACAGAGGGGATCTCAGAGGGCCCCCAAATCCCCTGAAACAGTGTATTTGATTCTGTGTGCCTCTGTAGATTTAACTAGGTGGTCAGAAAGGGCCATGACCCCAACATTTAAGAAGGACTGAACCAGGAAAAAACATAATGGGGAGCAAACTACTCTGACACTGACTCTGAGCCTCTGCCATCAATATCTCCTTTTGAAAATTAAAAACCCACCAACAAATGCAGGGCAGGTTTAGTGCGAGCACCCTGAGCTGGAACCATTTCAAGATACTTGGCGGTCAGGTTACAGACCTTGTAGTTTCAGCCCTACATAGAGACAGCCTTATTGAGTCCCAGGGCTCCAGGATAGACACAGGCTCAAAAGGCTTTAGCAACACTCTTCGTACCCAGGTGACACTTCAAATATCTGTACTTTACCAAAGATAACTACATATATTACTGATGTCAAGAGTCACTTGATGAGTGCTTAAGCGGAAATATTTTGTTTAAACACAAAAATAAAAACTTACCTTATTCAACAATCAAAAGTACCTCACAAAACTGACAGTTATAAACTCATGGAATAAAACAGTAAAAACTCTAAGCTTAGGGGGCTGGAAAGATGGTTCAGGATTGCAGAGGACTGGAGTTCAGGTCCCATCACCTACACAGTGACTCAAAATCATCCATAACTCCAGTTCTAGGGGATCTGATACCCTCTTCTAACCTCTGTAAGTACCAGGCATGTACATGGTGTACAGGCATACATACACACAGACAAAACATCTATATTCATAAAAACAAAACAAAACAAAACACTCAAAACTCTAAGCTTAGTAAGAACTGTGTTTACTGTATTGGTCCTCTAACAATTTAATTTATAAGCACACATTCACTTATAAAACACACAACAGGTTTGGTTATGACATTTTCATTCACATATTTAATGCACACTGATCATATTCATTTCTCCATCACCTCTTTCCTGCCTCTCCCCTCCCAACAGTCTCCTTCTTTCCACATAACTTTTATGATTTTGTGTGTGCAAGTGTGGTGGCATGTATGATATATATACATGTACACATGAAGGTGTGCGTGCCTATGTGTGCATGTGCACTAGTAAAAAGAGTGTAACTGAGAAAGTAGTGGGAAGGAGTAAAAAGAAGAACGTAACTGAGGCAAGGGAGGAAGGGCTAGGAGTCAGAATGACCCTCTGAACAGGGCAGGCAATAGGGGTCAGCAGCCTGATGGAAGACAACGCAGGCCAAGGGGTGGGGAAACCCAGGACACTCCTAAGGACAGGTAGTGTTTCACTCTTAGACGTGAAACAGGATCAGGGGTAAAACAAAAGGCAGCCGGGGTGCGGAAGACCAGCTGGTTGAACTACGCAGGAGAAACGGCAGCCTGGTTAGGAGAAAGTGGAAACAGTAGTCAGCAAGGAGTCAGAAGTCTGAAGGCCTTTACACCCTAAAATCCTACAGCAGAAAAGAAGGAGTGAGCGAAACAGTTACAGTTAAGGACTGATCACCTAGGAGAGGAAAAAATACACCCCAGACCGTGAAGTACAACTCTGCTCTCCAAAACCAGTTCAAACCCACCCTTTCATGAACTTTCCATCCCCTAGCTGAAGGCCCACACTCCCCAGTGGACTTCTGGTCTTATAATCATGTTGTTCAACTGCACATGGAGAAAAGCTCTTCCCTATATAAAGGTCATATTCACCATCTCGTCTTCCTCGTCTCTTCAGACACTCCATTGCTAATGGGAGGGACTCAGGGAATAGCACTGGCTCACGAGAAGCGAACACACAAGCACACACAGGAACGCTCTTAAGCACACACACTATTTTTGAGGGAAGCAAATACTCTGAGGAGAGGCAGCGTCCAGTCAAATGAGACCAACAACGGAGACAGCAAATGGAGAAAGACTGCAGAGGCCAGCCTGCTGCGATCCTCTCCTGCCTTTCTGGGCCCATTAGGAGAGCCAGAGGCACCAACAGATGAAGGGCCTGTTGTTGTAGCTCAGCTTTCTTGTGGCCCTTGTCCCAATTATATGACATCTGACTTTCACCGTGGAGCATCCACATCAAAGTACTGCATCACAACAACAGCAACAAACCAGAAACAAAAACCAACAAACAACAGCAAAACTTTTGGGAAAATTCAGAAGAAAAAAACTGTCAACAATACAAAATCAAACCCATAAATGGAGTGGCTACCTTAGCTCTTAGCTCAATGGTTTTAAGGGCTTCAAAACTGAACATATTTTCTTTAGGTTTATGGGAGGAATGCACATTTATGAGAGCATGGACAAACAGACTTCGAGAAATCAAAGCAAGGATGTGAACTCTGTCCAAGTGCTCACAGGACATGAACTGAGGAGGGAATATGGCAGACCTCCACACAATGCAGCTCATTCAGCTACAACAACAACAATGAGAATCTTGTCATGTGCAGCAGAATGGATGCAACTGGGAACAGTACATTAGGAAATTACCAGCTATAGGAACACAGAAAGCAAAGTACTGCATGTTCTCTCTCATGTGCAGAAAGGAAAAAAATTCCACAGCCCCCCACCCCAAAGCAAAAGAGGCCCGTGATTAGAAGGCACCGGGAGTGGGGTGGTGAGAAGGACAGACAATGGCTGGATGTGATCAATATGCACTGCATGCATGTGTGGAGACAGCACAGTGAAGTCAGTGTGTACAATTAACTGTGCTAACAGCAACAAAACCAAGAATTAAAAAAAAAAAATCTGTCTAACCCATGTCTAACCAGACAGAAGGGACTAACAACAAAACCGCAGTAAAATACCATTGGGCTACTCAAGGAATGACACTGTGGAGGACAGTATAACCTGCTTCAGATGAATCAAAAGCACTGCACACCAAGACCTAACTGTTAAATGACAAAGGTTTCTTTGTGTAACCTTGGCTGTCCTGGAACTCGCTCTGTAGCCCAGGCTGACCTCAAACTCACAGAGATCTACCTGCCTCTGCCTCCCGAGTACTAGGATCAAAGGCGTGCACTACCATCGCCCAGCTCAGCCTGTTTTCTTTTTTCCTTTTTTTTTTTTTTTAAAAGATTTATTTATTTATTTTATGTATATAAGTATTCTGTCTGCATACATGCCTGTATGCCAGCAGAAGGCACCAGATCTCATTAGAGGTGGTTGTGAGCCACCATGGGTTGCTGGGAATTGAACTCAGGACCTCTGGAAGAGCAGCTAGTGTGCTCTTCACTTCTGAGTCATCTCTCCAGCCCCAGCCTATGTTTTCTATGTTTCCAAGCCATCTCTCCACTCCTGCTGCTTCCATTTTAGGCAAAGGCCTCATACCTTGTATTTACAGATCACTGCAGCAGCCTGTGCTGTTCTTCTGCTCAAAAGGCTCCCATCAGGCAGAGCAGAGGGCAGCAAACTTTCTGTGAAGTTTAACTTTAACCCTGCCCTCACGGGGCAGACTGAACTAGAAACGATCCACAAACAGGTGTGTCTGTAACCCAATAAAACCTGGTTTAATTAATTAATCAATTATTTTCCCCAGAACAAGTGGTGGGTCAGATACAGCTCTGGGCACAGTTTCTTTACCTCCATGGTAGACCATCATGCTTTTTCAAACTAAAACTTCTTTATTCCCACTTACTCAATACAAAAACAACTATACAGGTGAAGGGGGAAAAAAACCTATCTTTTCCTTTGTTACCTAAAGTACAGGTTGCCAACTAGAAATTAAAACCAATGATTTAGGTATGTTGCTCATTATTCTCAAGACCTTATTTTCCCTTTAAATTTATAGCCCTTGTAAAGACAATTTACTGGAAATTACGTCAACAGTACTGTAAAGGTTTTGATCCAACAGGACAAATCAGAGCAGTTGGCAGCCAAGTCATCCTCCTGTCTTTTAGGGCAGAATACATCAAGAATGAAAGAAGCTGCCAATAAAAAATTTGATTCAATGAGGCAGATTATAATGACATTGATGGGATTTTGATCTCAATAATCGGGAAGGGCCCAGGATTCTGCTAGCTACAGGAAAACACAGGAACTTGTCTCCTCTAGACCTTGAGATAAACTTGGTTGTAAAAGAAGGTATGAGTCGGGTGGTGGTATACCTGTAATGATAGCACTTTGGAGGGAGAGGCAGGAGGACAGAGTTCAAGGTCATCCTTAGCAAGATATCACATTTGAGGCTAGCCTGGGTCACATGAGAGCCTGTCCCCGCCCCGACAGAAAACATGAATAAACACTGCAGACTGGCAGCAGCACCTAATGTTTCAAGCAGAACAGAGTTATTTTTTCCTATTTGCAAATATGGTATGCTAATTAACTTGAGTTAGCCATTCTGTAAGGTGTATATGTATGTATGCATACACATACAAATATCATGTTTAAGTCACACATTTATCTGTCACAAGTAAAGCAAATATTTCTTCAACCTGAGGACTTTCTGTAAGAACTGTGGCAAGCACTAACCCCGCAAAGGAACAGAGCACAGGGGTGAGATTCTCTATGTACCCAGGGAAAGAAAGTAAATCTGCCACAGGAGGAGGTAGGAAGCTGTGACCAAAGCAACTGTCAGGGAAAGGGCAGAGCTACAAGGAAGCACAAGGGCCCGGCCTCCAGGTCTAAGCCTTAACTTCTATTTTACGATGAAGACAATAACATCTTAGGGTTACACTCATAAAGTAATCAAATTTCAAAGAAAAAATGTGACAGGGACTCCCACAAGTTATCTATATGTTCAGCAACTGATGACCTCATCTTGACCACTCTTCCTTTACAAACACAAAAGAATCGGGATTTATAAAATCAACTGTAAGTTCTCTACAAATACCCAAGGATTAAATATTATATTCGTAACAATGTTTACGTGTAACTTATTGCCAAATGTAACTGTAATGCATGACTAACTTAAATCTGCTAATAGCTTTCCCTCTACATTAAAATGGGAAATGGTGGTGGGTAGTGCAAGCTTTTGGGCCCAGCACTTGGAGGCAGAGGAAGGTCAACCTCTGTCAGTTGGAAGCCAGCCTGGTCTAGACAGTGAGATCCAGGCTGGCCAGGGCTACAAGGTAAGACCCTGTTTCAATAAAACAAAACATAACATACACTTAGAGCGGGGCTTGGGAAGTGGCTCAGTGAGTAAAGTGCCTGCAGCATAAGCTTGAGGACTTGAGTTCGGATCCTGAGCACCACTTAAAAAGCTGAGTCTGGGCTGGAGAGATGGCTCAGCGGTTAGGAGCACTGGCTGCTGAGTTCAATTCCCAGCAACTACATGGTGGCTCACAACCGTTTGTTAAGGGATCTGATTCTCTCTTCTGGTATGCATGAAGACAGGTCATTCATATACATAAAATAAATAAATATAAAAAAAAAAAAAAAAGGCTGAGTCTGACTGCACATGCCTGTAACCTATCTGAGTTGGGGGTGGAGACAGGGGACTCCATGAGGCTTACTGGCCAGCCAGTTTAGCAGAACGGTGAGCTTCAAGTTCAATTAGAGATCCTGCCTCATAGAGTCAAGGCAGAGATGGGTCAAGAAAAGATGACTTTTTTCTTATGAATATGGTATACACAGGCACATACCCACACTACACACATACACACCACAATTACACCACAAAACACAACAAAATAAACAAAACCCAACCAGAACTCAATCATGATCTACAAAGGCCTGGGTGAGCTGGCCTTGCTCCTTTCCTGGCTGTGTAGTACACTGCAGTCACACGGGCTTTCTCTGCTCTTCACACGCCCTGCCTGCTCTGTTCCAGGGACTCTTCAGCCATTGCTGTAGGCTCTGCCTCACAGCTGCACACGGCTCTTCAATCTTGATTTCAGAAGGACCACCCAGTTTAGAGTATCTTCACTCCTCTAGAAATAAACCTTCTGTGCTGTTCCCAGAACTCCTACCTCAGTCTGAAATCACACAGCTCATTTCTTTACTCATCTTTGTCCTAGTCACTATCAACTGAAGATAAGATGTACAAGCAGAGACCTTGCCTGGTGATCACTCAATCCTGACACTGAGACCAGTGCTTGCTTGATTCCTGCCTTTGTAAGTATTCAGCAGTTAGTATGTGCTGAGAATTAACAATCTCTGTGTTCTACATCAGGCCACCTACATCAGCAGGGTCTTGGGAGGACCAAGAATCATCAACCCAGAGGTGACCTTGAGCACAACAGAATTCCTTCCAAGGAAAGCACAACTCTGAACGTAGGGACCTAAACAATCTAATTCTCCCAGAGTATCTAAGACACAGAAATTATGAAGGTTTAAAAACTGCCCATAGTACACTGTAGACATTTTGAATTTGAATTAAATAAGCATAGGTTGGTGATGAAAGTTAATTTACCTGAGGGTGTGTGGTAAGCAACGAGGATCCGGAGACGTAAGATACTTTCTCATAATGGGACTGGATAATCCAGTTGGAGCTTCCTAGGGCATAGCCAGAGCTTAGAGGGGTCACCTGAACAGCACCAAAAAGCTCCTAAAAAGAACCACACAGAGAGCATGTCAGCCATCAGCAAGTCAAGTCAGTTTAAAAGAAAGAGCAAGAAATGTCCTCATTTTAAAGCAAACCGAAGACCAAAGGGAATAGTATAGTTTGTGAAGTGGACAACGGAAGCAATCCTCGGGTGTCTGCCACCTCAGTCTCTGCTCATGTTTTGTCGTCAGGTACACAGGGCCCAGGCACTTTAAAGAGCAAGGGTGACAAGTTACCCAAGAGAACCAGGAGTCAAAGACCACTTTTCCTTTTCCACTGTAGGTGAGGTTCCAGTTCTGAGTGGCTCCAGCTGCAGGGCAACACCAGAACAGGAATCCTTAATTTAGGTCAGCTCTCAAATCACCCTTGGGAAGCTGCTGCTCTTTCCTATTGCCTATGTCTCAGATGAGTCAAGTTGTGTCTGGTTTCTCGGGTAACAGGATGGGACACATCTCCAGACTCAGCCAACCCAGTTCGAGCTGGTGTCAGGGACTGGGGGTGATGAATGGGTACCACTGAAAAGAAGGAGGGTGGGGAAAACCCACCTACATTCTTTTTTCTTGGAACTACAACAAAGTGACAGGGCAGCTTGAAGAAGAGCCACAAGAGCCCCCAGGGACTCAACACAGGGCCAGCACTCCTGAAAACCCTCACAGAGACACCAACACTCACAATTTTCTGAGAATATCCCACCAGCTGGATTTTACTCAGGGCAGAGTTCACTTCCTGCATTGTGTAGCATCTTCTCCAGGTGGATACTTCCACTGCGTCCTTGAGAGGAGAAGGCAGCAGCCTGCAAACACATCACAATGTCAATCACTAGGTGAACATGTCATCAATTAATAGATATTTCTAATAATATGACCACTTTCCTTAAGTTGGTCAGTTTATTGGCATAGGACGATTCATGGATTCTTTCATGATCATTATTTACATAATATTAGCGTTACTGTCGTCTCTTTCAGATTCTAATAATTTGAGTCCTTTTTTTTTCCTTTCTGTCAATCCAGGAAAAGACTGTCCATTTTACTGTTTTTTTTTTTTTGTTTTTTTTTTTAAAGTGTGTGTGGTGGCTCAGTGGGTAACAGTAATTCTTGAACAAGCTTGATGACCTGAGCTCAATCCCTGGAATCTAGGTAAAAATCTGGATGCAGTGGTGAGCACCTGTGATCCCAGGACTCTTACTGTGAGGTGAAGGAGACAGGAGAATCGGCAGGAAGCTCATGGGCCACCTGGCCGGGAGCATATAGTGTAGTGGCAGAATCAAGAGACCCAGCCTTAAGGTGAGCACCAACTTCCAAAGCTGTCCTGACTTCCACATAAGCACCATGGTACCCCCACAATTTTAAATCTTTTGATTTTGTTAGTTTTTTTCCTTTTATGTTTCTATTTCCATTTTATTTATACAGCATAGAGCTTTTTTTTTTTTTGTTTTGCTCCCCCCCCCCCAACAAGGTTTCTCTGTGTAACAGCTCTCTCTAGCTGTCCTGGAACTCGCTCTGTAGACCAGGCTGGCCTCAAACTCATAGAGATCCACCTGCCTCTGTCTCCCGAGTGCTGGGATTAAAGGTGTATACAACCTCCACCTGGCTAGTTACTATTATTTTTGAACCTAGGCTGATAATCCCTACAGTCCAATTGGACTGTCCCGCCCATTCATATTTATTTCTATTACTGATAGAGTTGGATTGTATTTTCCACCTTAACTTTTCTGTTTGTCCCACTTCTTTTTTGTCCCTCTATCCTTCCTTTGTTTTAAATATTTATTTATTTATTTACTTAATGTACATTGGGGTTTTGCCTGCATGTGTATCTGTATATGAGGGTCTCAGATCCCCTAGAACTGGTTTTATAGACAGATAGTTGTGAACTGCCATGTGGGTGCTGGGAATTGAACCTGGGTCCTTTGGAAGAGTGGTCTGTGCTCTTAACCCCATCCTGCCACTTTACCACTTTCTTTTGTACTATTTTTTGAAGTAGCTTTTAAGTTGATCATTTTCCATCATTTTTGAATTATTTTATTAATAGTGTCTGCAGGTTTAACATATATACATTAGAAATGATTTATTTCAGCCAGGCAGTGCTGGTATATGTCTTTAATTCCAGCACTCGGGAGGAAGAGGCAGATGGATCTCTGTGAGTTCGAGGCCAGCCTGGTCTCCAGAGCAAGTTCCAGGTCAGTCAGGGTTACACAGAGAAATCCTGCCTTGAAAAAACAAAAAATCTCTTTTATTTTTTGTGTGTATGTGTGAACGGGAGTGGGTGATACCATACCAACAAGACCACACATAAGAGGGAGCCAGATCCCCTGAAACTGGAGTTACAGGCAGTTACAAACTAACTGCTATGTGGATGCTCTCAACCACTGAGCTGCCTCTCCAGCCCCTTATACACACTCTAACACAGAACAGTTCTACTTGAACTATAACCATGTTCTGTTGTCTCCTTCCCACAGTGCTGGGGACGAACCCAGGCCCTTGCACATTGTAGATTATGCTCTGTCTCTGAGCTATACCCCAGACCAGGCATTTCTACCTAACATCTCATGTTCTCTTTCCTGTTCACAAAAGATGAATGTGCCCATTAATACCACCATCAAAAACATCTCTTTGATGAACAAACATTCTTGTTCTAAAATGCATGAGGCATAATCTGGTGAACTGAATGCATGCATGAGGCTCTACTCTCCCCCCAAACACACTGCACAGCGGAGGGTTTCACTCTCTCATACTCCATCCTCATCTGTACTCTAACGGTTCCCCTATACTCAGGTTAAAACTCAGGGGTTTTGCTGTATTCTGTCTCCCAGTGCCAGGTTTCCCAAGCTGGAAACCCATCTTCTCATGACCTGTCTTTCACATTTTAGATGGGTAACAACACATTGCTACTCCAAACCTAGACCACCGTCCCATTTTTAGGTCTCACGACAGCGTCTGTGCCAAGTGCTCTATTACATGCTCTGGGAAAATGTCTGGCCTGCTATTGAGGGAGCAGGGAAGTGGTCAGGAAGCACCTTGGACAAGGCCACGGACAGCATGCTGTTATAGCTTCTCTACTTCAGGTAGCCCAGAAACTGCTGCTTTGAGGAAGTGGGACTGTGACAGGGTGGAAAGCCGGGAGCGACATCCAGAGAAACCTGGATTTCAACCCAAGGTCACCCCTCACCTCTGAGCTGCAGTCTTCATTTATAAAACAGGGATATCAGGAGTTTTCTATTAGAAGGGCGAGAGACACAATGGATGCACAGTGTCTGCTGCAGCCACACTAACACCCATCCTTTGTACCTCCTCTAAGTTCCCCCCACCAGGGTTCAGTGCTTGGACTGCCCAGCACTACTCTCCAGGAAAAATAATGACTTGTCCCTAGGGCTGCAGGGGAGCCCCATTCCTTGACTTCTGGCCAGAGCGGGAAGGCTATCATTGCGGGAGGGGACAGAAGAGCCGAGTGCAGCCCTAAGCACATCGCTCCTGTCCGGGGAGGGTTTTACCCAGCTCCTCTGTGACTGGCTCCCTTCTCTAGGAGACTGACTAAAGTCACACACAGCTACTTTTCCTGTGGCTTTCCTTACCCATCACACTTGATCCCTGGCACTTCTATCACCTGAAGCAGCCCTTAGTTTTCCCTCCAGCTAGGACTGGTATCTGTAGCAGTCTTTGTCAACAGGAGTCCCTCTGCTGGAGAGTAAACAGTCTTGAGTCCACCAACACTTGGAGTCAGGACCTGAATCAATCTATCAGTCTATCAATCTATCTATCAATCTCTCTCTCTCTCTCTCTCTCTCTCTCTCTCTCTCTCTCTCTCTCTCTCTCTCTCTCTCTCTCTTTTTTCGAGACAGGGTTTCTCTGTGTAGCTTTGGAGCCTGTCCTGGAACTCACTCTGTAGACCAGGCTGGCCTCGAACTCACAAAGATCTGCCTGCCTCCCAAGTGCGGGGATTAAAGGCATGCGCCACCACCACCCAGTTCAGGGTCCGAATCTTAAGGGAACGTTGTGAGCACGACTATGGGAAATATCTACTGTTTTTGTCTTTGGTAATTGAGGGTCTAGTTTTAGAGAAGGTACTGGGGGTCTTTTTAGGTAGGAAAACAATCTATTCAAGTCACGTAAAGGCTAGAACTTACAAACGTGGTGTCAAGAGAAGCTGAAGACAGCACTCTTTCCACAGAAACCTCCCTTCCACGTTTCTGACAACAGTTCAGTAGAGCACTGTTGTGAGGGGAGCAGGCTGTTAAGTATGCCTTTACATTTTACTAATATACACTGAAATAGCAACCCATCTTTTTATCCAGTTCTGTTATGTCACGAATGCACTAACTTCGTTCTCATTTTGTGTATGCTGCACTGAATATTCAACACTAATAACACAGATGCATACATGCTACCGGCTACCCCAAGAAAAGAAAGGAGCACAATGCTGACTGGCTCCCATCTGAACTGCACTATCAGGTGAGATTAGCGGTCACTCTAAAACCCAGTGAGAACAATGGGAGACAGCAGACTGAGCAGTCCAACTAACTCTGTCTCAGGTCTGACTTTCTGGATTTGGGTTTTGTGTTGTCACTTTAGACAGGGCTCCCCATGACACCCCTATCCTTTATTTGCCACCTTGTATAGGCCCCTCCCTGAGCATGGACCAAATACTTGCTTCTCACAAATAGAGCATGACAAAAATAATGGGCTTATCCCTCTGATTAGATTCTAAGAGAGAGGAGAGAGGGACTTCAGAATGCCTGCTTTCTCCCGTCCTGTTTTCACACACTCTGATGAAATCAGCTGCCATGTAAAAAGTTCAGTTGATGGGCACACAGGGGAAGGACTTGAGGGAGGCCTTAGTTCAACAACTAGACAGGTGAGCCTGCAAGAGGTCGTTTCCAGCTAGACCCGAGTTTACTGGCAGCCTGCTGAAAGATGCAGAAATGGAGAAGCTATACAGTATTGGAGCCATGAAGCTTTCACACATCTATAGTCCCAGCAATTCAGGAGTTCAAGAGTTCAAGACTGGCCCAAGGAATGTAGTGAGAATCCATTCCTAAAACATACAAAGTGCTGCGTTTGCCGTCTATTATAGAGGCAGCATTCTAACCCTCAACTACGTTAGGTTTTTCTCAGGCATCCTCAGGTAATTTTAATAAACCTCATTGTACAGAAAAATTAGGAACAGACTACTTTCCATATCAAATTTAATGTTGATTTTTTCCTTCTTTTAGTTGAAATATTAAGCATTTACTTAACCTCCTTTCTCCTCTCTGTCTCTAAATTGAGGGAAAAATTTCTTCCTTATAAACAACAGGAAATGTAAAATTAGAGGTAAGTCTTCCCATGTAACTGACAGTGGGCCCAAATGTCAGGCCTCAATAAAACAATTCTCCTGTCTCAGCAGTGTGTGCCACTATGTTGGACAGGTCTACTACACTTTAGGTCATCTCTAGGTTACTGATCATACACAGTGCATGGTCACTGTGTAATGTAAATGCACTGTAAATGGCTTTACTGTTCCGGGAATAATGTTCAGTACAGAAGTGATATTTTCCTGAATAGTTTTCATCAGCAGTTGGTTGAGTTCATGAGTACAAAACTACCAGATACACAGGACCAACTGTATACAGTAATATATAGTATATACCTATGTAACATATGCATGTGTGTATGCATATTTACAAAGACACACACAACAGTGCCTAAATTCTTTGGATAGCTTTTTTTTTTTTTTTTTTTTTAAGCTAGACAAAAGTCTTAAATTAGGGCCAGTCAAATGTTAGCTTTTTCAAAAGAACTTCATTATTCTTTGGCTTAATTCTAAGGCTTAGAGCCTCTGTCTTTTTCTTGGTGTACACTGGCTGATTTTCATCAAGCCAGTTATTTTTGTTTACCCCAGAATTCTGTTTCCAGATGGTTTCTTGTTACTTTCGTACTGGCCTCGCCTACAAAGTCTTACCCTTGGCAGTATGCTCAAATGCAAGGGCTCTATGCCTTAAGATCTGGGGGAACTTTTCCATGGTGTATCAGTGCCAGGCACTCGGCAGTTGCTCATCAAGTCTGGTTCCTCATCCACACCCCTCTTGCTGGCACTTCCTTTACTTTCCCTGCCATTCAGACCTATCTCCTACCATCTTGTCCGACTGAGCTTTCCCTAAAACTCCTACGTGTATGTGAGGTCACACTTACAGCAGGGCACTTACAGGCCCACTTAAAGCCATTAGGATTATTAGCTGATTTAGGATAAGTAGGATAAGGAAACCCAGAGGGAACTGGTTCTGTTTCTGGCTTTCTAATTTATCAAAGTCAAATTTTCATAGTCTAAATTTTTCATAAGTACTTTCTAAAAGATTTCATCGTTTCATTCTTTTCTTATCGCACTTGAGTGCCTAATAAACTTCTTTCCCAGGCCGTTGACATTGAGCCAAAGTTCTGCTGCTGCCTCTTCCCGCATCTTACCAGCACAACCAGCAACCTAAGATCATGGGTTTTTGTTAAAGAGTTAAGACCTTTAGGCCTATAGGGACACTTAAAGGCAGACAATGAACACATTGATCGAGTTCTAAGTGTTTGTTGAACAAATGGACAGAATATAAGAGCAGAATACAAAGAATACCAGAAGCAGAAACTGTGTCTACCCTCAATAATGACCATGTGACAGCCGTGCTACAGGGATGGTTAGAGGTTGGCTGGATGCTCTAGCCTCAAGACCAGACATTTCTCGAGTAACTGGCAATACTGTAATCCCCGATTTTTGTTTCAGACCCAACTGTCTCTAGAAAAACCGAAGGCAATTACTATGGCCAGCAAAGTATGGTATACACTATTCGAGATGGGGTCTGGAGGATCTTTGCCTTAACTCTATAGTCACTGAAAACAAAACAAAACAAACTCTTCTCTATGTTTTGTCTTTTTAGTGGATTTGCTGACCAGGATAGGCTCATGGACAGATGAACTGCACTAATTCTGAGTCTCAGTGGGAAATAATAGAAAGTTATTTTCCCCATCAACATCCTTGGAGTTTGGGTACCATGAATTGGTCCCTCAAAGGCTAACTTATTGACTTAAAATGAACAAAGGGTCTGGGATCACAAGGTTCACATTCTGTGACTCCATCAAAGTACAGCCATTCTGTGAAGACCCACTTCAAAGAGCCCTTTCCAAGGATATCGTCGAAAACTGCAATATATGTCTTCTTAGAGATAATTCAATTCAATTCTAAGTATTTTACAGAAAAGGTCATCAAGTCTCAAAAAGTGTGACTGACAATGTAAAGGCAGAGGCAAGTGTGGTCTTAGAAACAGTTTCTTTTGTTCACTTGCTCTCTACAAGAAAGGTGGCATCTAAGATGAATTAGGCTTGTGCTGTGGGATGTTCTGTATGTCCTGTGGGAGCCTGTTGTTGGGTTCCTCATGGCTTTACCCAGCAGGTCCGCATAGAGGATGATTAGGACCACGGGCCTGAGTGCAGGTGTCTGAGATGGTCTGCACTGGCTGTGCTGGGGGATGGTCTGTATGTCAAGTTGCTCTGATTGGTCAATAAATAAAACACTGATTGGCCTATGGCTAGGCAGGAAGTATAGGAGGGACTAACAGAGAGGAGAAAAGAAAGACCAGGAAGGCAGAAGGAGTCACTGCCAGCCGCCACCCTGACAAGCAGCATGAAAAGATGCCTGTAAGCCACGAGCCACGTGGCAGGGTATAAATTTGTGGAAATGGGTTAATTTAAGCTATAAGAACAGTTAGCAAGAAGCCTGCCATGGCTATACAGTTTGTAAGAAATATAAGTCTCTGTGTTTACTTGGTTGGGTCTGAGCGGCTGTGGGACTGGCAGGTGACAAAGATTTGTCCTGACTGTGGGCAAGGCAGGAAAACTCTAGCTACAGGCTTGGAAGGCAGGTATGCTCTGGTTGCCATAAGTAGATTAGCTACTTTTTTTTTTTTATCACTGTGATAAAACACTATGACCAAAAGCACCATGAGGAAGAAAAAGTTTATTTTGGCTTATGGTTGGTTCCAGAGGGTTAGAGGTTAGAGTCTGTAATGGTGGGGGAGGCATGGCAGCAGAAGTAGGAAGCAGAGACACCAAGCAGGAAGTAGGGAGAGGCAAGAAACCCTCAAAGCCTGCCTCCAGAGGTGTGCAGCAAGACTGTACCCTGTAAAGGTCTATACCAAAATGATGTACTTCCTCCAACAATGCTGTACCTTCCTAAAGGTCCCATAGCCACTCAAACAGCGTCACCAGCTGGGGACCCAATGTTCAAATACATGAGCGTATGGGGGACATTTCCCATGCAAACCACAACACCAAATGTTCTGCTAAAGTGGGTAAGGACTATTTTAAGAACTTCACGCAGTACTCATTTGCTCCATTCGATACCCTGCAAAGTGGTTAATGTCCATCTCAATTTAATGAGGAAATAGAGCCTGGAAGAAATGAATTGATTCAGCTACCAAGAAACACAGCTGAAATTCAATCTCTAGTCTGTGTGACCTCTAAGCCCATACTTTCCAAATTTCTTCCTATCATATAGTTAGGCCTGATAAATTCCTCAGCAAATAGCCAAGGAATGTCAGAGCAAAAGAACACCACCTTTAATATGCATTTTAAAGCCTCTTACAAGGTGAACCTTCCTCTTATGTTCTTGATTCCTTAATGCTTATAAGAAGATTATGACAATATCTTATGATTTTTACCATTTTTTTAAAAATGCAAAATCTCAATAGTATCCCAGCTTGCCCTTGAACTTTTCTCCTGCCTCTGGCTCCTATTTCCCAGGTGTTAGAATTACAGGTGTGCCCCTTCACACCTAGCAATGCCTTATAATTGCTTATTCTTAATTATGACTATGGATTCTAGTCTTATAAAAGAACATTTACATTAAAAATACCAGACACAAGGTGGAATATTTTGCTTTTAAATTGCTCATTAAAAATCTAAACTTTAAGGTTTATGTAAGAAAATTCTATTGTGTCAGTTTTATTCCCTTCAAAACTGCATCTCTTTTTTTCAGGAAGAGTACACTGTAGTGTCAAAATTAGGAAGAAGGATGGCTAATGTCTTCTAAATAAATCTCAGGGACATGTCAACTAAGGCAAGAAGTCATGGAACCGTCAAAAAGCAAGAGTAATAGAATTTTTGAATATACATTCTAATAATAAATCAAATGCTAATTCAAACCAACTCCAAATGATTTAAGAGAATTTGTCTGATGTTTTTTGACCAATGAGCTTGAGAAATTTTAATTTATTGTTTTCTTTACTTGATGGCCTTATTACTAACTCAAGCTACTTAGATGCATTAATTCCAGGCACTTGACCAAGATCTATTTTGAGAATCCCTGTGTAGTTTGAAGTAAAATTGGGGGCTCAAGTTTCAAATCCGACACCCAGTGATTTGCTTGAATCACACAGGATTTTATTTTAATGTGTAAGCCAACACTTTAAAAAGATTAAAAAAAAAATCACTCATAAAGCAGCCAGATTTGAGCTTCTTAAAGAAAAAAAAAGGAAAAAGAAAAGAAAAAAGGGTGGATTTGGCAGCTCATATCCCTAAATAGCCAAGACATACTCAGTGTGCCCCAGCTGCTTAAGTACAGGAGTGTGACAAGTGGTCCAGGCCCTACCTCACGCCTCTATTTGAGAGAAGTCATGGACTGCATCACCTGGGGAAACATTCAATAAACCAGACCAGAAGAACCCAGTTCTCAATGCAGCATGCCTCAGTCCCTTAGAACACTAGCTATGAGAGGAGCCTAAAGGCAGCAGGCATCCTTCAGCAGCCAACCCTTCAGCTGACCAGATGAAGCAATTCTAGTACCTAGCCCAAGGTCAAACCCCAGAGCTCTGCTATCTGATGCCAATTAAAGAATAAAGAGCCCTTTTAAAAACTCTACTTCCTTTTTTAAGAAGTATTTTTTTCTGGGACATAACAGCAGCCCCCACAGACACACACACACAGATGTGCTATCCATGAGTGGGAGGGGAGAGCCACAGATTGATACCAGATGTCCTCTATTATTTTCTTTTTTTTTCCCTTTTCGTTTTTTTTTTTTTTTTTTTGAGACAGGGTTTCTCTGTGTATCTTTGAAACCTGCCCTGGACCTAGCTCTGTAGACCAGGCTGGCCTTGAACTCAGAGATCCGCCTGCCTCTGCCTCCTGAGTGCTGGGATTAAAGGCGTGTGCCACCACTGCCCGGCTCCTCTATTATTTTCTACCTTATTTTTGGGACACAATCTCACTGAACCTGGAGCTGGCTCTCTATTTAGGCTAGACTTGCAGGCTAGCCAGCCCCTGGGATCTGCCTGTCCCTGTCTACCCCTCCCCAGCACCAGGCACACCCAGTACCTGGCTTGAAGGAAGGTGCTGAGGTGGGAACTCATGCTTACAGGGAAGGTGCTTTCCTTAATGAGCCATCACCAGCCTCAAAGAGTGCTCCAATTGTAATGCCAGTTCTAATATTTATGCTGAGTTAACCCATAGAGAAAAAAGACAAAGCTGAGGGTTTTGCTTTATCATTTCAGCACATTCTTTCCAATAATGAGCCTCTCCCCTTTGCCATCAATAACTAAGGTCCATCAGGTGTCGTTGTCCCCTCCACCCACCCCCACCCCCCAGCTGAGGACCGAACCCAGGGCCTTGAGCTTGCTAGGCAAGCGCTCTACCACTGAGCTAAATCCCCAACCCCATAAATTATATTTCTTTTCTTTCTTTTTTTTTTTTTCCTTTTGTTTTTTCGAGACAGGGTTCTCTGTGTAGCTTTGCGCCTTTCCTGGAACTCACTTTGTAGACCAGCCTGGCCTTGAACTCACAGAGATCTGCCTGGCTCTGCCTCCCAGTGCTGGGATTAAAGGCATGCACCACTACCGCCCTTAAAGGGGGAGGAGAGTTTTCTCTCTCTCTCTCTTTTTTTTAAATTTTTTTTAAAACTTTTTTTTAATTTTTATTTTATGTGCATTGGTGTTTTGCCATGGGTGTCCAGTCTCCTGGAACCGGAGTTACAGACAGTTGTAAGCTGCCACGTGGGTGCTAGGAATTGAACCCGGGTCCTCTGGGAGAGCAGTCAGTGCTCTTAACCACTGAGCCACCTCTCCAGCCCCATCATGTGTTCCTAAGCCAAAGTGCAAGACCTGATCAGGGCCAGGATGCACATTGGTCTCCTTTCCTCTCCAAGGTGCCTTTCCTTCTCTCTTTTTGCCCACCAGGTGGTGAGACTAGAAACTGGTAGCTCTGCTTCAACGAACACTTCCTGCTGAGCATCTCCTGAATACCCTCCAGGCCCGGCTCTTACCTCTCTTCTGTCAAGCCCCACTCTTCCTAACACATATCGACATCACTCTAGGAGTGAGTTATGTTGTCATGTTTTCACAAAGAATGGGTGGCAAAGGGAAAAAAAGGGACTTGGCTCAAGATCACAGAGGAGGCAAAGTAAGACTAAGAACTTCCCAAGACTTGGCCCAGGGCTCAGGAAGTCAGGGACACCGACCTTTGAATATTACTTCTGATGTGCCAAAACTATTTGCAGCTAAGTACATAAGGACATAAACTTAACAAGAGGAAGTAAGTAAGGGAAGCCAAGGTACATGCGGTTTACTACAGGGAAAGAAACCCAGCCCTAAGATTGTTAACGAGGGAGGTTATCGGGACCTGGGGTCCCATGTGGTCCAGTGTGCTCAAGGCAGACTGTGGCACAGTCAGGACTGAGAAAAAAGAGAGCCGAGACTTTAAATGAAACACAAGGAGGGGAAGGGACCATGTATCACTGTGTGGGAGTGGCCAGATCAAGGACATCATTTAAACAGAAACAAGACAGCCTGGCTATGGGCACATCCAGATGATGTGAAGACACCCGCACACTGTCCTACCAACCAAGGAGACATCCACACAAGATCCATGTAAGACAGGAGAAAGGCTGTAGAACTCTTACTTCCCTTTCTACCACACAGGGGACAGCAGGACATGCCCTCAAAGAGTGACTCAAGAGAGGAGTGGGCGTGTGGACTCTGTAGCCCGAGTCACCTAAAGAAATCAGAACCCATCACTCACTAGCTGGATGACCTTGGGGGACGTTACTAACCCTCTCTGTGGCACTTCTCTCCTGTAAACTGGTAATAATGGCACTACTCACCTCATTAAATTGTTAGATCACTCCTTGGTAACACTTGTGGAACAATGTCTGGCAGAAAAAGCGGCTCATAGGTTAAATAAGCAGTGCACATCCAAGAACACACAGAGGAGACTTGTGCCTAAACTCTAGAACACAACAACAGGATAGATAACCTAGCTACACATACACGTTCTTACAGAAAGACTGGCAAAATGGGAGACATTCTGAAGGCAAGGTGACAGCCACTATCACTGATCTGGGGGGAAGAGGGAGGAAGGTCAGGGCAACTGGAAAAGGACCAGGAATTCTCAGGAAGTCCAGACCAGTTTGAACTCGGGTTCTCCATGCTAAGAGCAGAAGGTGGGGGCAGGGAGTGAAGGCAGCAGTTGCTGGGGTGAAACTGAGTCCAAGGCAAGGCTGACTGTCCTCTGTATTGCTAGTGGAGATCAGAGTGCTTGGGTGTGGAATCAAGCTCCCCACCTGCTCCATGGTGCTTCTCCTTTACCTACCTCTGACAGTCTAGACTCTTGGTCCTTGCACGTCACTCTAAACTCTTGGGATGGTCAACGACTTCCCAATCTCCACACCCAGGGGCCGCATCTCCACTTTACAAGCTAGTTTTCCTTTGTCTTTTCTTGCGCTTGGTTTCTAGCATGTTGCTCTGACGGACTCAGAACTTGCTTCTGCAGCCCGGGTGGCACAGCTCGAAGTCTTCCTGCCTCCCACTCAGAGTGCTGGATTACAGGCCCTGGTCCCCACCACCCACAGCCTGTGTTCTGGGAACCATCCTTTGTCCTTAGGCTTCCACTCACCTTCCTGTTTACTGTTTTGCAGTCCCTTTACATTACCTATCCCTTTAAATCCCAGCTCAGAAGCTTCTCTGAAGCTGTAGTCTTCTTCACGCTCACCACTACCACCCTAATTCAGACTTCTGTCATGTTTCTGAAATGGTCCCCCTGCTGGTCTCCCTGTGTCCATCTCTGCATGCCGCCTCACTCTCATGCTGCTTCCAGAGTTCCTTTCTTTCTTTATTCTCCTTACAGGCTCCTGACCTGCACATACACAATGTCAAAATCTGAACCTCACAACCTCACCTCTTTAAACCTCATTAGACCTGCCTCTCCCCTTTCACCTCTCTACCTATACTCATCAACACTGAATTTCTCACCATCCCATGATATGGAACCTGGGCTCCTCTTCACAACTGGTGTGTGCGTGTATGTTGGTGGGTATGGTGTGTGTACATACATGTGTTCACATGTGTGTGGACATTTTGGTGTACATATGTGTGGAGACCCAAAGCTGATGCCATGTCTTCTTCAATGGCTTTCCCTTTATTTACCGAGGCAGGGCCTCTTGCTGAACCCAGAGCTCACCAATTCCACCCAGTCTAGTCAGCTTGCTCCAGGCAGCCCTGTCTCTGCCTCCTAAGTGCTGGGATAATCTGCTCACTCTTACATGGATTCTGGGACCAAGATCCTCATGAATGTGGAGAAAATATTTCATACACCGAGCTATCACACCAGCCCCATACTTTATATAAGAAAGTCCTTTCTTCCAGTTGGCTGACTTCTAAGAAATGTCCACCTCAGCTTCCTTAAGTAGCAAACATTGTTTTCGTACTCTAAAAAACTGTTCATTGTGTGACTATATGTGCATGATGTATGTACATGGGCACATATGTGACAAGACACATGTGTAAAAGGCAGAGGTCAACCTGTTTGGTTCTCTCCTTCTACCATGTGGGTCTTCAGGCTTGGTGGCAAGCCCCTTTACCAGGGAACCATCTTGCAATCCCTAGCTTTTTACTTTCTGAGTGTCAACAGCACTGTGAAGCTCTCTTTAAGACAGTTCTGGCAAGATCTAAGTGACCTGAATCATGAGCCCCAGAACCTCCATGGTAGAGCCATGTGCTGCCAAAGCTCCCACACCCAGCATGGGGCCTGACTGTGTGAATTAAATAAAGCCTTTCAACCTAACAAGGTCTGTGTTGCAGCACAAAATAAGACCCAAAGAGGCTCATGAAACTCTGTAGCCAACCAGGAGAGGGCTGTTCTCACCGTTGTATATCCTTATTCTTCCACAAGGAGGCAGACTGGGCCTTTGGCACTCTTTCGATGAAATTCACCAGCTCTTCCATGAGAAGCCTAAATTTAAACAAAGCAAGAAGATATTGGAGAACAATTTGCTGCTAACGCTGTAGCTAGGAGAGGTGGATCTGCCCACCTCCCACTAGCCTGTTTCATGGGACAGACATCTTAAACTGATACAAGAAGCTGGCGCTTGCTCTGGGAATCAGAAGTGCTCCACTCAGAGGAAGACCTGCCCAAAGACCAGCAGTGGGACAGACCTCTGCCATCCTGAGGTCACATACACACACACACACACACACACACACACACACACACACACACACACACACACACACACGAGCAAGGGAGTCCAAGGAGTGCCACACTTAATGGGCCCAGGGCTGCATAGACACTGAAATCATCCCCGAAAGCTAGAGATAATCAAAAAGCTAGAAATAGAGCTGGGCATGGCAGTTCACATCTGTCATCTCAGCACTTGGGATGCTGAGGCAGGAGAACTACTATGAGTTCTAGGCTAGCCTAGGCAACAGAATGAGACTGTTCCCCCCAAAACCACATGCCCACTTTCCCACCCACCTAGAAATACATTTCAACATCTGACTCTAGTTCATGCTCTAATACAGCTAATCCACACTGGCTAATATCCTCTCTGTACAATGCATGACAACGGCAATATACAAAATTATTGGCAACAGAAACCCAAGCAAGCTGGGCGGTGGTGACACACACCTTTAATCCCAGCACTTGGGAGGCAGAGCCAGGCGGATCTCTGTGAGTTCGAGGCCAGCCTGGTCTACAGAGCGAGATCGAGGACAGGCACCAAAACAATTACAGAGGAACCCTGTCTCAAGAACACAAAAAAAGAAATAAGAAAAGAACCCCAAGCAAGTGGTGTCACATCCATCTGTTTCCCTAACCACTTCTGTGTCCTCCTGGAGGCGGTGCTGGCCCCAGCACCTGAAGATCCGAGGCCCGGGCTCACGAGTGCTCTGGGATGCTCCGCAGAGCCCATCCTTAAGCCCCAGCTTTCTCGGACTACAGCCTGACACTCGGGCAGCTCTTCCTCTCACTCCCCGGCTGTCCTGTTTTCCTATAACGGCCCTTTCTGCTCCCGGAGTCCCTCGCTGTTTTTATACGCTGCAGGTGATATTTGCACACTGACGACTCGGTTTCATTTCTTGTCACTAGTTCATCTTGTTGGACATCTGGAAGACACTAGAATATAACCTAACAGTTTATAACACTCCTTCATCCTGTATATTGGATCCTGAAAGTTTTAACTTACTTGGTTATTTCAAAGCAATATATTGTGGGTTTTTATTCCCCCGTATTAATTTTCTTTACTGTTTTTTTTTTTTTTTTTCTTTTTCCCCAGTAACTGATTTTGTGGTGACTTGCAGCACTTACACAATGAAGGCCTGGTTGGGTAGAGAAGAAAGCATGACCTTGGTTGACCAAAGACTATAATTAAGATTATATATATATATTTTTTTAAACAGGGTTTCTCTGTAGTCTTGGCTGTCTTGGAACTCATTCTGTAGACCAGGTTGGCCTTGAACTCAGAACCCAACTGTCTCTGCCTTCCCAAGTGCTGGGATTAAAGGAATGTGCCCAAATCACGGCCTGGCTGTAATTTTTTATTTTTAAGGTTTACTTATTGTTGTGGCTGGAGAGATGGCCCAGTGGTTTAGAGTACTTGTTGCTTTTGTAGAGGACCTGGGTTCGGTGCTCAGCACCCACATGGTGGTTCACAAGTATCTGAACACCAGTTCCAGGGAATCCAATGCCCTTCACCAACCTCTACAGGGGTGGTGCAGAGATATACACACAGGCAAAACACTCACAGATGAAATAAAGTGAATAATCTAAAAAAATATTTATTTTTTAATGTATACATGTATTATGTGTGTGTGCATGCCTACATATGCATACATGTTCACAGGTCCCTATGGAGCCAGGAGCAAGATCCCCTGGAACAGGAGTCACAGGTGGTTGTAAGCTGCCTGATGTGGGTGCTGGGAACTGAGCCTGGGTCCTCTCCAAGAGCAGCAAGTCTTCTAACTGCTGAGCTATCTCTCCAGGCACAAGACTGCTTAGTCTTAAATCCTTAGAGTACTATATTTCATTCTGTCACCAGGGAAGGACAACTGAACTGCTTAATTACTCTTCTTCCCTTGTTTTCTACAAGCTGTCTCTATTTATAGCCCTCAGTAAATCATGAAAAGGGGATATTTTCAAAGCAAAGCAATAAAGTCTCTTCTTTTCTTCTTCATTTAAATATGCGAAGTTCCTTTGCTCTGGAGCTCTTTGCTCTGGATCTCTGTGGCATCTTCCTAGGCCCCTGTCCTATCTAGCATCATCTACAGAGGGGTTGCCTAGGAACACTCCTTTCAGCTATACTAAAAGAAAGACGGGCTGCCAGGGGCACCAGTCTCTAGGGATCTCCAGTAAGCATTCTTGTGTCTAGAGAGCAGCCTCCCCTTCCCTGTTCCTGGGAAAGAAATCAAAACCTTTCTGATATCACACTCAACAGTGCCCACTGAAGGAGCTTGGCAGCTACGTTCCTCTCACCTGCCGATCTGCATGGTGGGTTCTGTGGCATACACTGTGCCTGTGAATCCTGTGTGCTCCGTGATGTAGGGCAGTGCCATCATGCAGTGATAGTTAGAGATGAGAATCACATCGACTGTAGACAGGTCTATTAGCTCGGTCTGAAGAGAAAGGGAGGGGTGGTATGTGTCTGTGCCAGGGCAGAGATCAGCAGGACGGGACTGACAGATGATGCTGTCAGAATGTGGAGTAGTAGTTTCGTTCTTCAGAATAATGCGGCCTTTCCCGCAACACCGCCCTTCCCTCACCGTGGATGTGATACAGATGTCCTAATACAGACAGCAAATAGCAGGGTAGGAGGGCTAGCTGTGGCAATGTGGCTGGCTCACCACTATCACTCTGGTAAGTTTACCAAATAAGGGACAACAAAATTTTTTTCATTACTGTTCTTTTTAAGTTTTTGACTTTTCAATGTTAGGCTACCGTATTCATAGGGGAGGAAACAAAGAGAATAGTGGTCACTTCTTAGAACTCCAAGGGGGCTTTTCATGTATCCCTCTTGTGACAGTGCCCCGGATGGTAGCACCTTGTACGCTTTTCCTACAACTCCTCTGCCTTCCCACCTGACAAGCCTCTGCATCTAGTGGAGGGTGGGGTGGCCTCAAGCACGGACTGTGGGAAAGGTCAGCCAGTGCAGCTGACAACTCTTTGTCACAGAGGAGTTAACCCCCAACCACATGATACCCCAGGATGAGCACAGCTGGGTCATCAGAGTGGTGAGGTAGGAGAAGGGGATGTGGAGTTGTGTCCTGCTCAGAGAAGAAGTAACAAAGATACTGATGACAGAAGCAATAAGAAGCAGTGTGCCATCTGGAAAGTGGGTATTTTCTGGGTGAGTGACTTAACACAGAAATAATTTAACAAAACTGCCAGCATCACCAGCACGTGGGTAAAGGACGTAAGTACCTCACTGCTAGGAGAATGCATCTCGTGCTGTGTAGCAGTTTTCTCTAAGATAAAATACTCCATCTCAAATGAGATGCAGTGTTGTCAAGGGAGGTGAAACATTCCATCCTGCAGGGGAGCTCATTAAATTTCAGGAAGTAAGCAACCCAAAGGCTTCAGGAAGTCCCTGAAACTGACCTGATTCAGCAGGCCTCTTCTTCCTCAAGCATATATAAGCAGGGAGGACTGCTGAGGACACACTCACACTAGCAGGCTGCCTGAAAGAGGATTAGAGCACCTGAGCTTTCCAGAGGAGACACTCCTGGACTTGTCCAGCGGCCTGCAAGCTGTGCAGGAGACTCCAGGGTTCTATCTTTTGTGTACCATCACCATGCTGGGTGGGATTTTAGTAAAGTAACTGTCTTTGAGCCATTTCTGTCCTATAAGAAACCCCTCACCCATAGTCCTTCAAGTAATACCAGTAAAATTCACTGGTTCACCAAGTTGTACTTTGGTGGCGTTCTCTCTCTGGGTTATTATCTGTCTGGGGTGAAATGGTTGTTCACATCTCCCAGGAATAGTGTCACACAGCATATGGAAACAACAAACCTACAGCAATATCCCATATCTATCAGCCTTAACCCCACACTCTGCCCTGTACTTGCAAGACAATATCCTCATGGTGGAGGTAGTTCTATTCTCTGCTACCTCTAGAACCACTTTTAAAAAAGGAAATTAAAAGAGTAGCAGAGGGACAAACATAGGAGAAAACCATAGAAGTGATAGTTAAAGCAACAGTGAAACTCAAAAGCAGACCCTTTCCTCCCATGTAAGGACTTGGAAGGGAAACCTGACTGTTCCCTTTCAAATGTAACAGTTAGCCCAGAGTCCAGAATCATGGAAAGATCTGCTGAGGACAGTCAGAAGGAAAAAAAAAAAAATTCTTAATTTATGTATCTAAGACTCATAATTACATAAATATTTCCCCCAAATAATTTAATATTGGAACCATATTTATACACTGACATTACATATTTAGTTATATACTTCAGCGGGATGAAAGATATTTTACCTTTAAAAGTGTTGTGTGCAACATTTAGTTCTGCACTCTGTAAACAGGGCCACATAGTCCCAGTGCACGGCCGCTTACTCCACTGTACTGGGCCATCCATCACACAGTGGAGATCAGAGGGAAACAGATAGTTAAAGTAGTTTTAGGGGTCTCGGATAGGTCTGTCAGGCTCACTGGACTAGAATTGGTGCCTCTCCTGTTTCGACCACAACCATGTTTTCTCCAAGTCTTAATTAACAGCAATATGACTCTACCTTAAAACAATGACTATTACCATTTAAGTCGTATAATCTTGCTTGAAAAATGATCTCTGGCTTTAGAAGCCTCCATGTCTGAATGGTACAACCAGAAGTGCACTGTGACATGTAAGTGTTTTACTGAGAACTGCCGTACTCTGGAGCAAGTCACAGTCCTCAGAACACTAATGCGCATGCTCCACACTCTTGGCCATGAAGTCAGGGTTATAACAGTCAGTGCCATCGGTGGTGTGCTGAAGTAAACACAGCACCTGGGACACGGGACCTCCGACCAGATGGGGACTGCCCCAGCAACTGTTAAGTGACAAATGCAGTAACTAGTGAGGGAGGCCTCAGGGTCACGACACTTTAACTACGCCTTGACTCCACAGTGCTGATTACAGCATGCTTTGCTTCTGGTAAGAATGGCTTTCGTCTTACCTCTGGTAGGCAGAATTCAGGCACAGAATCCACAAATACATGACCGGAGCATTCTTTTAGCTCCTAAAAGAGATGGGGAGGAAAAATACTAAGAGATACTTAATAGATACAGTACCAAGGAAATTCAACCTCCACACCTAACTTGGAGGGTGGGATGTTATTTTTAGACAAACTGTTTCTTATTTAGGCTCAGGTTGGCTAGGTGCCCCACGGAGGGTGGAAACGCAGCTTGGTGGCAGACTCCGGTTGCAATCGCATTCCCTGCCGCCTCTTTAAGAAGTTAGGAAGAACACGTGCTGCTGCTAGAATTTGCAACCCAGTGTTTTCCAAGAACTAGTTACCAAGTCAAAGCTCCCTGGGCCCTGTCTAATATTTAAAGGACCAGAAACCGGAGAGCGGGCCAGGGACCGAGTATTTATGACAAGGACTTCTGGCGATTCTGCTGTGTCAGGTCAGGAGTCCAGTCCCAGACAGATTACTTAGGAGCCTTTTCTGCCACGGACCAAGAGCTGAAGGAAGGGGCCTAGTAAGGAGGGAAGCTCTGGAGCAGGGTGGGGGGTGGGTGGGAGTGGGTGGGGGGTAGGGATCAAAGCGCTGCCGCCGCCGCCCGCCGCCGCCGCCGCCGCCACCACCACCACCACCACCACAGTGCACGTACCGCCTGCTTCACAGAACACAGGCTTACTTAGGAGTCTAAGTAATTAGAATAAACCTTTTAATCAAAAGGAGGAAGGCTTATGTCTTAAAAACAGGATCATATAAGCTCCCACCTCAGATGCTACTGCCCATATTTATACGCACACCCGAGTTTGGATTCTCCCAAAGGCTGGCTGTGAGAAAAGAGTCTCAGAGCAGTAGCTCAGACAGGGTGCTGGTTTTCTGGTGGTTTTCCCCTGCAATGGGGGGTGGTAAACAGAAGGCACGGTGTCTGGAGGTGGACATGCTATGGAGCCACATTCCACCAGAGCAGCTGCATTTACTTCATGTGGCAACTCAGAAGCATGTCAGACAGTCCTGAGTCCACTGAGAAGCAAGAGGTCTAGAAGCCCAACCTGCCAGTTCCCATGTAGTAGCAGCATCAAAACAACTCCCAGAGCCACACAGATAAGAGTGGCTGAAGTTATGCCAGAGCACACTGAACTGGAAAGGCTGGCGACCTGGGCGGGCCACCGACAGGCTGGCTGCAATGTCCCCAGAAAGCCACAGGCACTTTTAAACAAGTGGTGGAGTTTCTGGATCATCAAGCACATGTCTATCTTTTTTTTTTTTTAAGACAGTGTAACCTTGGCTGTCCTGAAGCTCCGTAGACCAGGCTGGCCTCAAACTCACAGATATCTGCCTGCCTCTGCCTCCCGAGTGCCGAGATCAAAGGTGTGCGCCACCACCAGCTGACACATGTCTATTTTATAGTCAAATCAGTTATGATTTGACAGTGACCTTTGCTGTCAAAGGGAAATACACAACTTTAGTTCTACCATGTTTCCACAAACCACTCAACAAATATTTCTATATATTCACAAATACATATCTAAATTTACCACAATCTGAATTACTGAGTCTGTATTTGAAAACAGCGTGTCAACTACATTACTATCCTTAGGAATCTTAAAGTCTTTATTGGAGTCTTAAATACTTCTTCCCCTTGAATGTGCTCTTGTGAGCACTGTTTAACTATTGATAGGATGAGCCAAAATAAGGAGATGAACAATTCTTAATTACAATGGACCTGCTAGCTAAAAACAAATGGGCAATTAATTATGTTTAATGGGGGAATTCCCAGCTCCTTCAAGATGAGGCTAAAATGGAGGTGTTGGAGAGGTGGGAAAGAAGAGGAG
The DNA here is from genome assembly GCF_049852395.1 of Peromyscus maniculatus bairdii. Taxonomy (NCBI): domain Eukaryota; kingdom Metazoa; phylum Chordata; class Mammalia; order Rodentia; family Cricetidae; genus Peromyscus; species Peromyscus maniculatus. Next base: position 63,187,838 of record NC_134860.1, on the reverse strand, counting down.
GTTTTTTTCTTGTTTGTTTGTTTGCTTTGTTTTGATTTTTTAAAATTTTCTTTTGTGTGTAGGGTGCTGCAGGGGTTAGGGGAGGATATGGGGGGACCAGGAAGTGAGCAGAATTGGGCTACATGACATAAAACTCCCAAAGAATCAATAAAGAAATTATATTAAAAACAAAACAAAACAAAACACCAGACGAGCCACACCAGGGGCTGTTTGAAACCTTGCATGATTTTAAGAGGGCACTGTGATCTTCCTATCACCAGAGCACATCCTGTGATAGACTCTGGATTCTCAGCCACCAGGCCTGCAGGAGCCTCATTGCCATTCCAAACACTTGCAATGTCACTGTCTTTCACTCACCACTCCCTTTTAATGAAACACTCCCACATACACATGCAAGTCATTTCACTCACAATGCAATGGTAATGCAATGCTTTTGAGCCTTTCTCAGGGATGATTTATAGTCAGCAGGAGACCCAGGCTGAAATCAGGTACACAGGTTCCTGAATGTCACATAATTTTATAGTCAGCCATGAGGGAAGTCTAGTTTCAAATTATGCATCTGGGTTGCACATGAGTTTGGGGTGCAGCTACAGGAATTAATTCTGAAAAAAGCCCACGCATCAGCAGTGTCCATTAAAAGGAGTAACTGTCTTACTCAGATGAATCATGTGAAAGATCTTTAAACTCATTCAGCTTTTTAATTTTGAAGCTCAGACAAGGATGAATGATTTAGAGGACCACGGAGTGGCGTAGAGACGCTCTGCACGTTTTAATCTTCTACCACTGGCAAAGTGTCCCTATGTCACAGTTTTAGTTTCTTTAAGCACTGGGATCTCATTTAATAAGCTGACCAAACTCTAATAAGTATCACCTTTGGGACCCTAATTACAACTGTAGACAGCTTTCTTTCTTTGGTGATAAATTTGCAAAGTCTTTAAGATTGTCACAGACACAAATGTGACCTGAGGCCAAACACAGAGAGTCTGTAAAGGCACTTATAGATAGCAATTATTAAGTATTAGAGAACTTAACATGAATCGTAGGGTTTGGAAGAGAATACACATGAAAAAAACACAATGAGCCTGAGTCATCAGCATGGCTCTGGCAGGACAGGACAGCTTTCCACTGTGGATAGGCAGGATTCAGTTTGTATTTTAGATATTACCTTGTCCAAAAAAGCATTTCCATCTTTTAGAGACCAGCCAGGAAGATTAGACAGCCTGGGACTGCAAAACAAAAATTGAATTATCCTAAATACATTATAATCGTCAGTGAATTCAAGATGACTTTACATTTACCATACAATTAAACGCAGTGAGCAGTTACAGGCGGTGATTTTTACCCAATTAACGGAGAAGATGAAAACTAACCATGTTGTACTAAGCCTAAGAAACTGTTTTACATCTGGCTATGGTGGTCCTCGCTTATAACCCCAACAGCTGTGAGGATGAAGCATGAGGATTTCAAGTTTGAGGACGGCCTAGACTACACAGTAAAACCCTGTCTGAACAGAATAAAACAGCTGGGTATCACGGTATGTGCCTGTGGTCAGAGCTCTCAGGATGCTGTGGCAGCAGAGCGATGCAGAGGTCAGCCTAGGCTGTACAGTGAGATGCTATCTCAAAAATACCCAGGGCTGGGAATATAGCTGGGTGACAGAATGCTTGTTTATCATGTGTATGGCCCCAGGTTTAATCCCTAACACTACTGAAACCAAAACAAAGGGTGGTCATGTGGCAAAAGAACAGGTTAGCATAAATTGGGGAAATTAAAAGAAATTATGAAGAACAGAAAGGGAAGAGTGCAGATGAAATACGGAGAGCATTTTAGAGCTCCCAATCACTAACTACCTTGGCTTTATCTTGTGTTCAAAAGCCATTAGGAGTGGAGGCAGAATGAGTGGGTAGCTTCACAGACTCTGAGAAAGCAAACTCAGGTTAGTTGCTGGGCTGTGAATTCAGTGCTGGCAAGTGGATTGCACCAGGTCACCTAGAACTCTACTTGTGATCTCCTTTTGCCCAAGAAATTTTTATGTGATCCTAAGTACATACAGGTATATAAAATAAGTATACAGGGGCTGGAGAGAGAGCTCAGAAGTTAAGTGAGTACTACTCTTGCAGGACCCAGGTTTGGTTCCCAGCACCCACACTGGGTGTCTCAAAACCACCTGTAAACTACATTTCCAGGTTACCCAATGTCCTCTTCTGGCCCCTGAGGGTACTTGCACATACAACGTACATAAAACACTCATACACATACACTAAAAGTATATAAATAAATCTTAAAATAAGCATAGAAACCAAACATTTACTAATAGTCATAAAGAAACAATCCTTTGGCATACATATTACCTTATCATCTACTAAAGATCAGAGTAAATCTGCATACTAATGAAATAGATGTACTTATTTGGTTTTACAAACATCAATAAATCTTGGCTGAATATTGGCTTCCCAGAGGAATCAGAAATCTTCAATATTTTTTCAAAGTTGATAAACATTTTGATTTTGTAATCATCAATGTTAAGAATGCCATCACACATGAATATATGATTTTTAAAAAAATGACAGAAGTAGGGTCATTTCAGAAACGGGCATTCTATCCTCACTCCAAGCCAGAATTCATCTAACAATTTATGAAACTCGAGTCAGTAATTCAAACAGCAATGTAAAATATTAAATTGTGTTATTATGTATGTGTCAGAGGCTGTATATGTAGCATGGCATTTGTGTGGTGAAAGAATAACTTTCAGAAGTGGATTCTCTCTTTCCCTCAGGTAGGGCCTTGGGATCAAATCCAAGGCATCAGCTTTGGTAGCAAGTACTTTTATCCTCTGAGCCATCCTACTGGCTCAGAAATAGCAATTTTTAAAATCAAACATTTTAACACAATACAACCCAAAGTTACATCCAGATTTACTAACTTTACTATTGTACTAATCTGATACTTGTATACAGGAATGGTAGGAAAACACTGTCTTTGTTTTTTTTTTTTGTTTGTTTTCGAGACAGGGTTTCTCTGCATAGCTTTGCGCCTTTCCTGGAGCTCACTTGGTAGCCCAGGCTGGCCTCGAACTCACAGAGATCCGCCTGCCTCCGCCTCCCGAGTGCTGGGATTAAAGGTGTGCGCCACCACCGCCCAGCCTGTTTTTTGTAATTAACCATTATGTTTTTATAGGAATGTAAAATCATGTATGTACAGTAAAAGCATTGCAGTTCACGACATGCAGTAGTCTGGAGTGGAGATGATGCAGGCAGTGTGTACCGGCACTGCAGAACAAAACAACAAAAAACACATATGGGCCAACAAGAGGGCTGTGCAGTAAAAGTACTTGACAAGCAAACCTGAACCTGTTCAACCCCCAGATTCCACGGCAGAACCAAGTTCTGAAAGGTGTTTCCTGACCTTCACACATGTGTTGTGTGTACGGACACACAACACACACACACACACCCTACACACATAATAGCAAATTAAAAAATCAAATAACTATTTAATTCTAGTAATCTGACTCAGTTTTATATACTAGAGACCTGAAATGCCAGCAAATCAGGAGAAAATGCTAGAAAAATGATGATTGCAGAGGAATATGTTATTACTGCACTTAACTATTTTAGAACCATTTCTTTGACACAAAGGATACAATTAAATTTTTTTGGTCAGGAAATCACACATGCAAGACCTGTTTCCTAATGATTGTTTACTTGTGAAAATGTGAAAATTTTCTAATCATTGTTTATTTGGGAAAATGTGAAAATTAGTCCCATGATGAAATAACCTAAACCTATAAAACATTTGCCTAGAAAAATAGTGAAAGGGAAGTTGAATGTGATAGGCAGTTTTTAAAAACACATTTTTATAATTTTCTAGTATGAAATGTATTACACTTTTAAATCTGAAGATAAATATCAAAAAAGACATGGTGTATTAAGTATTAACTTATTTATTCAAAAATATTTATTAGTAGCTCATTACTCTACTCTGATCAAAGTGTAGAAAACAGGAAAAGAGCCTCAGCATTTGGTCCAGATCTGTAGAAAGCCAGGCATTCACTCAGTCACTCAGCATCTTCATGTCAAGCACCTAGGCGGGTCCTGGGCATCTGTGAATGAAACACACATGCCCCTCCCACAAAGGCAGGCAAGACAGTACACACCCACACAAACAGCCAGAGAACAAACAAGCTGCTCAGAGGACGGGGTGCCACAGAGCACCAAGTACCACAGAGATGCCCAACAAGGACCAGTCTAGGCAGCATCACAAGACTTCCCTGGGCCTAGAATTAAACTGAGGTCTGGAACACCAGGGTCCAGGGGGAACTCAGTTGAGGGTCTAGGTCTGGAGAGCATAGGGAAGGCAGCAGGCATTTTCACCATGCTAGCAGGAGCACTGAGTCCCGCATGATCTCCCAGGCCTGCATCTGGCCGGTGTCATCTGCACATCCTTCTAGCACAGACACTGCCACCTTAGATGATCTGAGAGAGGACTTTCTGCTGGGCTGGCCTGGAGAAAGATAGGACCAAAGAGGGTGAGGAGCTGAAGGTATGTACAATAAGAGCAGTCAGACAAAACACTGAGAGTCTAGAGTGCTAGATAAGCCCTGGCTTGTACTTCTACAAGATAATTCTGGGGTGGATGATAAGAGAATAATAATTCTAACCTAGTATGAGTAACATCAAATACACCCATATTAAAAGACAATATAAAATAATTGACTCATATGTCTAAAAATGTCAAGGTCATTAAAACAGATAGACTGAGAAATTCTGGGCGCTGGTGGCGCACGCCTTTAATCCTAGCACTCAGGAGGCAGAGGCAGGTGGATCTCTGAGTTCGAGGCCAGCCTGGGCTACAGAGTGAGATCCAGGACAGGCTCCAAAGCTACATAGAGAAACTCTGTCTCGAAAAACAAAAACAAAAACAAAAACAAAAAGAGAAACTCTTCCAGATTAAATGAGACTTAAAACCAGGTAACTGAATACAATGTGTGGTCAACACAGGATACTAAATCACAAATTCTCCTTGGATTTTGTTATAAAGTACTGTATAATGAAAGCTGAACTGGTGAAATGGAGGAATACTAACAGGTATATAGATAAGGACGAAAGATAGAAAGTCAGACAGGTCTGGTGATGTACTCCTGTAATCCTAGCATTGGGAAGTGGGGGCAGGAGGATTATGAGTTTGAGGCCTGTCTGGTCTCAGTAAGGGATGCTTGACTAGCATTTACAAGGCCCTGAGTTTGATCCTCAGCACTACGCAGACACAGACACTCCCATCTCTACCCCAAGTTTGCACTAAAGCAAAGATACAATGATTTAACACTGACCCTTTTAATAATGAAAAAACTCTGAGAAGGTAAGGCAGGATGGGCTCCAAGGAGGACAGTGATTTACTCAGAAAGCCAAATATTTACTGAGCTGCTATTACAGGCCAAGAATTGGTCTAAGTGCTGGGAATGCAGTGGAAAACAAAATTCCCGTCCTTATAAAACATCTTCAGTGGAGAAAAAAGATAATAAATATGTATATATGAAGTAATGTAATAGAAAGAGCTGCAAAGACAAAGCAGGGTAAGGGGTCAGGGAGGGAAGGATGGATATATTTATTTTAAGCAAATGTGTCCCTAAGTGTCTGGCTTGAATGACAAGAGGCACTTTTTAAAAACACGTATTTGTGTAGTGTGCCATGCATTCCTGTGTGTGGAGGCCAGAGGTTGAGGTTGTCTTCTTTGATCCCTTCCCACTTCACTTACTGGCCCAAAGCTCACTGATTGGGCTAGTCTAGCTGGCCAGGATACCCCAGGGAGTCCCTGGCTCTGCCTCCCCAGAACCAAGATTAAAAGCGGGTGGGCAGGCCTGCCTGGCTTTGATGTGGGTGCTGGAGATAGGAACTCCGGTCCTCATATGTGCACAGCAAGTGCTTTATCCAGTGAGCCGTCTCCCTAGTCCACGAGACACTTTTCATAAAGATCTCTAGGAACTGCCAACCACCCCAATCAGTATCACTTCCCTCTGAAGTAAGAATAATAATTAAAAAACAAAAGGCAGGAGAGGAGGGTGTGAATTTCCCTCCTTACCAGTGCTGGTGACAGAGGAGTTACCTAAAGAGAATGAGCAGGAAAGACAACATGAAGCTGGTACTGTCTGACCCATTCTGGTTTTGGTAGTCAAGAACATTCATGAGCCCACAGAGCAGGCACATCCTCTTTAGAAACCTTCATAGTATCTAAACAAAGTGACTATCATAGAATGTAGGTGGTTGTTCATCTCAAATACAGGCAGTCTCCAGCTATGCACTGTCTCTGCTGAAGGACTTCATGCTCTTTGGGGGTAAGAAATCAGTTTTGTGATATCGGTATCCCTGGTCCCACATAGGGCAGATTTTTTTTTTTTTTTTTCTTTTTTTTTCTTTTTTCGAGACAGGGTTTCTCTGTGTAGCTTTGCGCCTTTCCTGGAACTCACTTGGTAGCCCAGGCTGGCCTCGAACTCACAGAGATCCACCTGCCTCTGCCTCCCGAGTGCTGGGATTAAAGGCGTGCGCCACCACCGCCCGACACATAGGGCAGATTTTTAATAAACATCAAAATAACGAATATTTTATTCTTTATGGGGAAAAAAGACAACAGCATCCAGCTCTTTAACTAGGAAGCAATCTGCCAACTATGTAAATACCATCTTCTCCCAGTCTTGGATAATATCTATATTTTAAAGTGCTAAGTATAGTTATAAGTGAATCCCATCAACTTTGCATAAAATGTAATCTGAAATTATCTGTGACCTTGTCCCCGTGGTCCTTAGTTATATCCTTTATCTCAGAAAAAGATCAATGGTTGATTATAATTTTTCTGGATGGTTCATGGGGTTATCATTGTGAATAATCACTGTACTCGGTGCTGTCTTCAGGAAGGACTGAGATGAATTAGACGGTTTACTCAGTTCACTATTCTTTTAAGCTCTTCAATTTGTTTCAGATAGCTTTTCCATCTCATTTCTGATATGTGGTTATCATTTTATTTTTGCTACTGTGAGCATATTTGATTTTAAAAGTCACTTTTCTTATAAACTGTCCTGTCTAAGTAGAAGCAAATGAAGAAGCAGCTTCTTAAAATCTTAGTTTAGTGTCAACAATACTGACTGTAAGGTCAAGGCAATCTAGGTGACTTAGGACATGGACTTGGGAGATTCATACAGAAACACACACACACACACACACACATGATCTAAAGTTGACTAATATGAAAACAATGCACAGAAAAGAAATGTCAGCATTTACTCTGTTGAGCCCCTGAAAAGGCAGTTAAATGATCCTAAAATTCAGTTCTGGAGCTCATCAGTTAGTCATTTATTACCTCTTACATGAATTAAGAAGACAGATGAAATATACATGACCTCAGTTGCACTGAGCAGTTGCAGAAACATTTTACAGAGGCCCCGAAGAAGTTGGAATAAAGGAGTCAATCAATAAATCAATAGAGCACTTTCCACCAACACAACCAAAGGAAATTATTTGGATAGAACAATTTTAAAGGGACAAAGCAAATGTATGAGACAACACAAGGTACAAGTAATGTTCATACTAATGGGTCCCATTTTTCAGGGAACTAAAGCTCATGTTACCTCAGGATGCATCAGCACATACCTTTGAACAAGAGGCAGAGGAAGGAAATTGAGGGTGGAAGTCATGTCCAGTCCGCAGTCCAACATAATAGTGGTGGATTTGAATTTGAGCACATTGCATGGTAAAGTTGGGTGCCCTGACAGGCAATACTGAAAAAAAAAAAAAAAAAAAAAATCAAGTTATAGAAACAGCCTAGGAAATGAAGTAAAAGCAGTCATCTCCTGTAAGAATAATGTGTGACTCAGCTAGTCTTCTATGTGACATCATCTTCTCCCAGAAGGGCAGTGTGTGAGCTCAGCTAGTCTTCTATGTGATGTCATCTTCTCCCAGTTGTGTGAGCTCAGCTAGTCTTCTATGTGATGTCATCTTCTCCCAGTTGTGTGAGCTCAGCTAGTCTTCTATGTGACGTCATCTTCTCCCAGAAGGACAGTGTGTGAGCTCAGCTAGTCTTCTATGTGACGTCATCTTCTCCCAGAAGGACAGTGTGAGCTCAGCTAGTCTTCTATGTGATGTCATCTTCTCCCAGAAGGACAGTGTGTGAGCTCAGCTAGTCTTCTATGTGATGTCATCTTCTCCCAGAAGGACAGTGTGAGCTCAGCTAGTCTTCTATATGACATCCTTTTCTCCTGTTGAATTCTTAACTACTTGTAATGTACAGATCTCCTACTGTCCTATCTTCACCTGAGTACTGCTCGAAGCTGGAGAGAGCCGATGGAACTGCCTGAGTCCTCAAATTATGTGTGATGTTTGGGTCTCTCAGCTGATAAACACTGGCTTTTCTGGAAGAGGAAACTGTTGTAGACTATATATCAAACAGGAGATTCATATCTAGAATCTATATGAACAGCAAAAATTAAACATCAAATAATTTAACTGATCAATGGGCTAATAAACTAAACAGAGACTTCTAAAAAGAAGAAATACAAATGACCAATACACATTTGAAAGAGTGTTCAATATATTGAGCTATCAGAGAAATGCAAATTGAAACTGCTTCTGGATTCTATCACACTCTGGTCATGACTATCATTAAGAAAACAAGCCAAGAACAGTGGTGTCTGCCTGCAATGCCAGCACTCAGAGGCATGAGGAACAACACAAATCTGAGGCCAGCTAGGCTTCTTATCATGATGACCCCACCCCAAAAGACAAAATAAAAGCCCAAACAAAGATGACAAGTGATGGTGATGGTGTGAGGAAGGAGGAACCCTTACACACTTCTGAGGGGATGTAAACTGGTAGAGGCAGTCTGGAGAGTTCAAAAAACTAAAAAGAGACTGTTGGAGGAGTCAGCTATTTTACTCCTGGGCATATACCTGAAGGACTCAAAGTCAATAGTAAGTGCCATAGAGATACTTACACATCCATTTTTATCGCTGCCTTATTCACAACAGCTAAAATCTAGAACAAGCCTAAATGTCCAACAACAGATGAATGATTGAAAAAAATGTGGTACAAATGTGCCATGATTATTCTGTTGTAAAGGAAAAAGAAATCATGGAATTTACAGGAAAATGGACAGACTTGGAGATCATTATGTTAATGAAACAAGCCAGACTTAGAGATCTTCAGCGAGCAGAAGAGGGCAGTGGAGTATGTTACATGAAAGTGGAATGGAGCACTATTTGTAAAAAAGAAGGGAGCCAATCAGAGGGAAAGGGAATGGGAGTAGGGAAGGGGGAAGAGGTGTGAATAACAAAATATAAAGACATTTACATATGAAAACATCCAAATGAAATCTATTGCCTTAAAAATAACTTTTAAAAAGGGACATGGTTTAAAAGGTTAATAAGCACAGTAAAGGTCATGGCTCCGCCTTGTCAGCAGAAATGGCTCCAAAGGATGCATGCATTCTTGATGTGCACACTTGAAGCAGAAGGGTGAGATACTCACTCTCAGCCAATCAGGAGTCAGTCTCTAGTCTAAGGCAGCAAAAGATACAAGCGTGTACTACAGAATAACTTTGACAAGACAATGCCCTGACCTAAACATTTCTTATGCTCTTCTTAATGTAAAGGGAAGAATGCCTGTGACACACTGAAACTTTTCTCTCCGGGTAGTACCCTGTCACTGTGTGTCTGTGTCTGTGTAGGCTAACGGGTGACTCTGGGTGTTTTCCTCAGTTGCTCTCCATTTTATTTAATGAGACAAAGTCTCTCACTGAAGTTGAAGCTCATAGATTTGGCGAGGCTGGCTAGTTAGCAAGCTGGTCTAGCCAGGGATCATCCATCTTTGCGCAGTATTCAGATTATAGGTGGATGCTGCCATGCCCAGCTTTTTATGTGGGTGCTGGGATATATGAGTGAAGGTGAGGTAGGTCCCTTATGCTTGCTTGGTGGGGAAACATTTGATTGGCTGAGTCATTTCCCCAGATCCATCTGCCATCTTTAAGGAGCAAAGACCTTTTCCTTGACTGATTCAAGTCATTCTGGAGAAGTTTCCATTGACCTGTTAGCCCAGAAGATGAAGCAAGCCATGCTCTTAATCCCTGAAAAGTCCACTGCTCTCATTTAACGCAAGGACAAGGTAAGTCAGAGCAATGTCACATCAAGCTTCCCACAGCCAACCACTGCTTAAGATAAGTCTTTTAGGTGTCTACTGCTCTGTGTGGTCTCTGTACATGGTAGGAATCTTCTACTTCTCCTCAGAGGTATTATGAGAAATGGTCACTTCTTTTAAACTGTTTGCATTATCCAAAAATATTAACGCCAAGAACCAAGAAACTGAGTGCTCTGTAAGCTTCCTTTGGGACAGGCAATGAAAAAACGGGGAGGGGAGGCAGCGGAGATGTTCTATTGCTGACTTTCAGCAAGAAACCAACCCTCAAGCTAGTCACTACTTGGTTGCAAATGAACCAGAAGAGCAGCCTGTGGCTTATAACTGTTATGTTAAAGATGAGCCAAAGTCAGGAACTTTAAACCAGCTGCAGACTGGAAGGCTAAACTGATGAAAGCAGGCATTATTTCAATTAGTTATTACTTTCTAGCCCACAGCTAACGAAAGCTAAAAGGTATAATAAATACAGTTAGCTATCTCCTGTCTCAAACAGCCATCCTGAATTTTGGGTCACACAGAAGAACTTTTAATTGAAACAACAGACTGTTTCTTTCTCAGTTAGTCTAGGAAGGTGGAACACATGTTTTATGGCCATGGTCCTCATCATCCTGAGCAGAACACAGTTTCATGCCATACCAATAAATGCTACAGTGAGCCCAAGACTTGAAGCAGCCAGTTTGTTCTTGTCCTAGTCAGCTTGCTTTGTTCACAAGGTGTCTTTTTTACTTTTCTATTGTGGTGACAAAACACCATGACGAAGGTAACTTATAAAAGAAAGCATTTAATTGGGATTTGCAGTTTTGGAGGATTAGAGTCCACTACCATCATGGTGGGGGGCAGGGCAGCAAGCAGACAGGAGAGGCCCTGCAGCATAGTTGAGGGCTCACATCTTGGAACACAACCAGTAGGTAGCCAGAGCTAGCTGGGAATGGTGTGGGCTTTTGAAACCTCAAAGCCCTCCCCCAACAAGGCCACACCTCCTAATCCTTCCCAAACAGTTCCAAAAACTGAGACCAAGTATTCAAACATATGAGCTAACGGGGGTCACTGTCATTCAAACCACACAAGGTACACTTTATTTCCTTACTTTCATTTTTTTTGTTTTTTGGGTTTTTTTTTTTTTTAGACAAGGTTTCTCTGTGTAGCTTTGTGCCTTTCCTAGAACTCACTCTGTTGCCCTAGCTGGCCTCAAACTCACCGAGATCCGCCTGGCTCTGCCTCCTGAGTGCTGGGATTAAAGGCATGCGCCACCACTGCCCGGCCCTTACTTTCATTTCAATAAAAGCTTACTTTAACTTCTTTGGTGTCTGCTTCATTATTTGGAACAGCACTCTAGGAGAGGCACCATTTATTACAGTCATCAAAGGACAAAGGGCTAAATGTGAGTGCACAATATGTTTAGAGTACCTATGAAAGGAGACAGACCCTGTTCCCATTTCCCTAATTTGCAGGGACAAGGAAACCACATATTTTGGTTTGGTTTGGAAGAGCCAACATATGTGGAGGTCCTCCTGTCTCCCAGGATCTCAATCATGCTCCCAGCATGTACTGATCACTGTGGGTCACCTGCATGGAGAGAGAGAGAGTGCTGGCCAAAGGTTCCTCCAACAAATAAAAGAGGCATACCCCATATCACCCAGAGATGATCATTACAAGCCTCTAATGGGCTCTCTGATCACAGTGCAGCTATAAGATCAAGCCAACAAAAAACCAAAGTCAGCAAGGGATTTCAATTTTAAAAATAGAAACACACATCTATGTTAAAAAAAATCTTCAAAGATAGAGGAAAGAGAAGTATTAAGGTCATACCTGCCTAATTATTTGAGTATTTCCTCTCACTTTATGTGAAAGATGTAATTTTTGTGCATAGGTAGAGGGTATTGGAAAGATGGCTAAGTGGTTAAGAGAATTGCCTCCTCAGGTTCCATTCCCAGCACCCACATGGCAGCTCACATGGACATACTCTTCTGGCCTCTGAGAGCACTATATGCATGTTAACACAGATATACATGTAGGCAAAACCCATCCATATAAAATAAATTAAAAAATTTAAAAAGATGTAATTTATTATGAAGTTTGGGTCCTGCTTTTAAAACTCATGATGACTGTTTTCCTTGTCTCAGTCAAGGAAACTTCATGTTCATTAGCTAAGCAAATATCTTATCACTCATCAGCCAATCATTCCCTTATATTGAACACAAAGATTTGCAGAGTATTCAGTTACAGACATGGCTGTGCTGATCACATGGTGCTGGAGGATTTTTTTTTTTCCTTACTGGACTGCTTCTTTCCTGCATTCTCAGAAGTGGTATTAACTAGGTCAAAAAGTATGAGCATTTTATGGCTCTTAAAAATCTGCTGCCAAATGCTTTCCATAAAATGCTGTGCCTATTTACATCACTGCTTAACAACTCATATTTGCTCTGCTGATACATTACAGTCTACACCATCTAGATCCTACAGTCTCACCAAAATGTCCCTAGAACCACTGTAGTAGCCATCTAAATGACCCCAACAAAGAAAAGTCAACTATTTGATAGGCGGCTTCAATGTTGAGGCTGTTTGATCAAATTATGTAAGTCTAGGGTTTTGTATGGTAGATTACCTCAACTCAAATCTTGCTCAATCTCATTATTAATGTGTGATTTTCTGAAGACTAAGTTCTCTCATCGATAATAGAGTTGTAAGAATTAAGTGAGTGGAAGGCATACCTGTCACATTTATTCTTAGTTGCGTGACTACAGCAGCATTAAATGATGGTGGTGGGGAACCTGCTTATAGTGGCCTTTACTTGTACCTTAAACATTTGCAAATCTCCTAAGACTAGGTAGTCTTATTGGTTTATCATTTTAAAATACAAAGATTCAGGACTTTCATGACTATTTGGAATCAAAACAAAATAAAACTGTCAGTCACTGTCCCTTTGAATATTGTATCCATCGCATTCTCTGTACTTCTCTTTCTGAAACACCTACTGAAGTTATGCTGCAACATTTCATTTTACCCCATGTCCCTCACGAAGGAACTGCTTTGATTTTTATTTCCATACAGTACACTTTATATGTCTTTTCCTCAAATTTATTTTGTTAATTTCAGTGTTATCAAATCAGCTGTTAACTAATGGGTTTATTAACTGATAATGTTCTCTCTCCTCTCTCTCTCTCTCTCTCTCTCTCTCTCTCTCTCTCTCTCTCTCACACACACACACACACACACCCTTTCCATCCCTCACTTGGGCTGTAAATGTCCTTCTCAGTGACCACTGTTTCATTTCTACACCTCTCCTTCTGTTTACATCACGGCCTTTTAGTCTTTTTAGAGGTTTGATACATTCACAGCTCACATTAACATTAATTTCAATGTCTCTGCTGTTGGCACAACTGTCTGAAGTTCCTGGGAATCCTGCAATGTCTGCTGATTCTAACTTGAGAAAGACTTCATTGTTTCTTACTGTCTTAACATTTTAATAGTGAGTTCAATTGGTGGGGCTTTATCTACAAGAGTTCCATAAGAATGGGCCAGGGCAGGTCACTGTTTTGAGAACAATTTTCATATTGATTTCTTAGCTTGAATTCCTGCATCACGTATGGGAACATCCAAATCAGACTTTCTTTGCTCTCAAAGCACTGGTCCACGTCCTCACAAGACAATGTTCCTTAATGGTCCAAAGATTAAGTGAACAGAAGTTTCCAGCAGTCCTTTTGTTGGGAAAAGACAGAGACCAACACCAGGAGGTCTCTGTTACTAGTTTTAAAACATGTGTTTGGAATATTATATCTACTAATAAGACTAAATCCCATTATGGCCTGAAGTGTCAGCAAATGTAATGCTTTCAAACTGACAACCAGGTAGCTTTACCTCCTCATCCCCAAGGTAACCTCACACAAGTCTTCCAGAATGGTAGGAAATACTCAGAATTACATAAAAAGAAACACTACTAACAAAATTGGCGGCTGTGATCATATAGCAAGTTGAATTTCAGCTAACTGGCTTTGGGGAAGTGTGTCATTTGCAAAATGAACAAAGCACAAAGTATCACGTGGTCTCTTTTCTACTAGTCTTGCTGAAAGTTTTGTTTGGCATGCAGTTATTATGACCTAGTGTTTGTTAGGTACCAGACTACCTGTAAATAATTTACACTTAACTCCTTTAATCCTTCTTAAAAGGTTCTGAGTAGGAAATATTTTCCTATTATATAGAAGAAGACCATGAGGCTCAGGCATGAAGTGTACATATGGTCCCAAAGCAGTAGGAAGCTGGCAGTGAGCTCTAGAGTCAGCACACTGAGCCAATGCAGTGTCCATTCTCATTAGACTCAGAGAAAAGATCACCAAGCGATCAGCGTCTTTTAAACAGTGGTAAGTCCTACAAAGCCTTATTTGAATAGATAAAGATGTTGGATTGGGAAGTTACGAAGAAGTGGATCAGTGGAGTGGGAGGGGACAAAACAGGGAAAGCAGGTTAATATGATTGAAATACATTGTGTACATATACGAAAATGTCATGATGAATTCATCATGCATATTTAATACATGCTAACAAAGAAAAAAAAGAGAAGAAAAAAAATCAAACTTTTTGTTTGGTGTGGTGGCACCTGTAATCTAAGCACTGGAGAGATGGAGGTGGGAGAGTCCCAAGTTGAAAGGCTTGGGCTACAATAAATAGTGTTTTATGCCAGCCCAGGCTTCACCAAGACCCTGACCCAATCAACTACACACTTCTTGTAACTCACCAAGGTACAAACTACACAAAGGGGTGAACAAATATTTGAATAGGCATTCACTGAAGATGACACTGGGCAGTAAATAAAATGTCGATCTTTAGTAATCCTTAGAAAGAAATGGTTGCACCAGTATTAGAAGGGGCAAAATTTAAAAGCCCAAGTGCTGGTCAGAATGCAGGGCAACAACTGGAAATCTCCTACACACACACACACCTCCACAGCACTGCTGACTCATCCTCACTGCATGCACATAGCTCACCCCTTTTCACTGGATGGATGTACCAGAATTAGCTCATATATTCAGAGTGATAGATATTTAGCTTGTACTTAAGTGCACTGTGGTAGAGAAAAGTCTACACATTTTGTATGGTTATGAATAATGCTGATGGACATGTTTACCTACAGTTTCTGAAGCAGCACACATCTTCACATAATGCCTCTATGGCAAATAGGTAAGGACTGTTGGGTGATATGATAAATCCATATTTAGATTTTTAAACTATCTTCCAAAGTGAAATATAATTTTGGCTTTAAAAAAAAAAAGTCAAGTTTTTATTGCTGTACTGTGTATCACAGATCCAGTACTGCATGTGACCTGGGCATAAGTACTGGTTCTTCCTTTGTCGCTAAGGTGGTACTGCCCTGAGTAGAAGCTGAAAATCTTCAGGCTTCAGATTTCTCAGTGGACAAATGAGATTTAACTAACTCATTTCTCAGCTTTCTTTTGAGACAAAGATGATGCTTTTTATTATTCCATTGATGTGCTTACACAATGAACACACTGGGAGGAATTACGCCTAAATTTTTTAAAGAGGAACTTAGTTCTGTAGGGGCTTACAAGCTTTTCTCCACTCCAACAACGTACCAGTCACGGCCCTCAGGAACAGCAGTTCACTAGGAGATGCTCTATGCCCTAACAAGGACGCACTGGATTCTTGCTGCAGCAGGGAAAGGGGGAGGAACCCCAGCCTTCTTTCTCACCATCCCGAGCCACTGGGCCAAACTCGATGAATCTGCAACGGTGACTACCCCTACTAAGATTTTTTGGGGCCAGGCCCTCTAACAGCCAGAGACTTCTTTAAATATATTGCAATTTATTTGTTAATCTTTTCTTTTCCATTTTTTTAAAGCATGATTCTATGTTGTACAAAGGCTGTTAAATGTGCCAGTCATGTTCACAGTCAAACTAACTACACAGCTGGGTAAGATAAGAGGGCTAATTTTCCATCTGTGTAGAAAGTTTGTAGCATGCATGTAAAAAATCTACAGCATACACAGTAAAGGCGTTTTCAGGCTGGAGGGTGACTAGTCACCACACACAGCTGAGGAACCCAGGGCTCTCACTCCTTTGGACCCTAGTCCTGTGCCTTGTAGTCTATGAAAACAAGCTAAAATGCAGAGGAGAGTTGTATAAAGCAATGTCCTGGCCAATGGAAGCTCAGAAGGGGGTGAAAATGTTCCCAGTGAACAAACAATTACGGCTGAGAGAAGTATGACGGTCAGGGTTGGCTGGGGATTGTGGGCTGCCTGGCACCAGCAAGTGATGAATGTGAAGAGGCAATTAGAGTAGATGAGAAAAGTTCGCAGACCTATTTATGTGACTGTTGATGTAAAAGGAAGCAAATTACCCCATTTACCCCTCATCTCTAGTTCTTAAATAATCCCCCATCCTACACACCCTTCTCCCCCCCCCCTTTCCATTTGTCTCACTGACATAACCTAAGAGACAATGCTTCATTCAATAAACTATCTTAATTTGTGGAGAAGAAAAAATGAAAATGTGGTCCATGCTAAAGCTTTCCAAACTCAAGCTAAAGCACACTAAGAACCCATGACTGACTGCTGGCTGCTCAAAGCACTGTCTCTTTCCCAAGAGGATGGCGACTCTTCCTCTTTCCTTTTTCCACGTGAGCACCGTGGTTTCTCAAGCAATGAAGGCATAGCTTCCAGCTTCAAAGGGCTGCAGCCCGCGGGCTGAAGCATACCAGTAAGTATGCTCGTTTTAGACACTGGACGTCAAGCTTCTACCAATTTCCACAGCTACAATACTTTATTTCTGTGACACAGAAATGATCTCTCAGTAAATCCTTGCTACTTCAGCACAAAACAAAACAAAACAAAACAACCCTCCCCCCAAAAAACCAAAAACCCCACAAACCCAACAAAACACTTCAAACTGTCACCGCAGCATCAACCACCAGGTACCCCTCACTTCTGTACTTCTGACGACGCCTTTTAAACATTGGCCAGCTTTTTTTTTTTGTTGTTGTTGTTGGCTTGTCTATAAAGAAGGAAAAAAGAGCAGGCATTGGGGCTTGTGCCTGTATTCATGTACTCAGAAAGCTGAAGCAGAACTGCTGTGAATGAGGCCAGTTTAGGCTTCATAGTAGTAAGACCTTCCTCAGACAAACAAGCAAGCAAGCAAGCAAGCAAGCAAGCAAGCAAGCAAGCAAGCAAGCAAGCAAGCAAGCAAGCAAGCAAGCAAGCAGTGGGCAAGATGGTTTGTCAGGTAAAGATACCTGATACTAAGTCTGATGAATTGAGTTAGATTCCCAGAATCCGCATACTGGGATGGAAACTGACTTCCAGATGTTGCGGATGTTGTTCCCTGGCCTCCACATGTGTGCAAACACTCTCTCTCTCTCTCTCTCTCTCTCTCTCTCTCTCTCTCTCTCTCTCTCTCTCTCTCTCTTCTCTCTCTCTCATACACACACACACACACACACACACACACACACACACACACACACACAATTCCCATCAGAAACAAAAAAGACTTGGGGACTCTTCCTTGAGGAGTCTGTACCCACATGTGGGTGTGACTTTTTTTGAGTGCCTCTTTTCCTCTAAGCCTCATGTTTAAGCCTATATTAAAATATCCTTTAAAGACTTCCATCTCTGCTTCAAAAAATGTTTTTTGTTGTTTTTGTTTTTAATTTTTAGACCTATAACTAATTATTACCGCAAGGTTCTACTGGCAAATAAAAAACTAATAGGTTTATCTGGGAGGATCTAAAATGAGTTGGGGAGGGGAAGAATATGAGTATAACATATTGTATGATATTCTCAAAGAACAAAAACATTATTTAAAAAAGACAGGCTTAAGCTGGGTGATGGTGCACGCCTTTAATCTCAGTACTTGGGAGGCAGAGGCAGGCGGATCTCTGAGTTTGAGGCCAGCCTAGTCTACAGAATGAGTTCCAGGACAGCCATGGCTACAACCCCCCCCCCCCCCCCCAAAAAGCAAAAAACAAAACAAAACCCAAACCAAACCAACATACAAAAGACAGGCTTATTTAACAAATTTTTGAAAATGTGCAGCAATGACGAAGTACAAAGTGCAAGAAAGAAGAAAACTGGGTAACAAACAGTGAGTCTTCTAAGTGGTCAGTGGAGTAGAATCAGCAAGAATCAGCAAGGGAGAGCCTAAAGTGGAATATCATGTCTCGACTGTTTGGTTCTGAGTGCAGCAGGGGTCAGAGGTGGGGCTTCTGGGAAGCTATTACAATGAACCCTATTTCACCAGTGGATTAATCCATATTCATAATCTGATGGCATTATTGCATGGGGTGGTGGTATAAATTAGGAAGTGGGTCCTTGCTGGAAGAAGTAGGTCACTGCAGGAAAGAAGAACCTTGTCTCCTGCCCACTCCCTCTCTCTTCTTCCTGGCCATCAGGAGATGAGCAGCCTGCATAAACTCTGCCTGATGTTCTACCTTGTCACCTGCTAAAGCAATGGATCAAGCCAACCTTCAGTGAAAACTTCTGATAGCATAAGCTGAGACAAAAATTTTATCTTTTAAATTGTTTCCCTTGGGTATTTGGCACAGATGAACTCTTTTTCTTTTTTGTTTGTTTATATTTTTAGACAGGATTTTTCTGTGTCATCTTGGCTGTCCTGGAACTCACTCTGTAGACCAGGCTGGCCTTCAACTCAGAGATCTGTCTGCCTCTGCCTCCCAAGTGCTGGGATTAAAGGTGTGCACTACCACCACCCGACTAGCAATAAAAACCTTGCTAGTACATGTCAGGGTTTCTTAAGCCACAGTCAAATGTTATTATGTTATTATAAATGCAGTTAATGTTCAAGGTCAGGAAAAACCTGAACATCAGAGTCAACCAGAGACCAGAGACTGCATGGTTACTAGGGATCCCAGTCACACTTGTGAAAATGGGAAGAGAGTTATCCAAGTCACTAGGACTCTGAGTGGACAGTTTGTACTTAAAGATCTGCTGTCTACTATGGTGCCTATCAGCAAGAAGGGTGTGCCATGGCCTGGAAACTGGGAAAAACTAACATGCTTTAGCAGCTCAGAGTTCAGAGAAACAGATTCACAGCTTTGGATTGAGAGAATATTTCTAAAAATGGCCACTAAGCACTTAAATCAGGCTGTGTCCTTAACCTGAATGTATGTTGGGACAATGACTAAGCTAAATGACAATGTTCTAGAGCCTAGGCACACACACAAATTATTTTATTACTTTTTTTTAAAACCATGATATATATGTGTATCTGTGTGTTTGTGCATAGCACCAATGATGGAGTTACAAACAGTTTTGAGCTGCCAGACCTGCGAGCTGAATTCAACTTGGGTCCGAGTCCTTAGGAAGGGCAATGTGTGCTCTTTCTTTTGTTGTTGTTGTTTTTTTGTTTTTGTTTTTGAGACAGGGTTTCTCTGTGTAGCTTCGGAGCCTGTCAACAATAAAAGGGTAAGACCAGACAAACAAGCAGGTAATTCATGAAATATTATAAGCTAATAAAAATACATATATATTAACATGGAAATTTTATTTCTACAAAGTATGTTTTAAAAAATTTCAAAAATGCATACACAAAGATATAAGAGAAATGAAGGACAGAAAATAAGTAAAAATGAATGTAAAATAAAGCTACACTGAGTCCAAGTGCTCAGTGCCTACAGCAGCAAAGACTTAAAAACTAACTGTGACCATGGGGAAATGTGGCTGCCACCTACATCTTGTGGAAAAAATGAAAGCGCCTTGATGAGTGTATCCATTCACAATTTAGAACATGCACAGAGTCTCTGAACTAGGGGGGCTTTAGTTAGTACATTCAGCAGCTGTCCAGTGAGTGGAAGGATGAATGAAAACCAAAGTGTTCAGTGGTGGAGTGGACAGTGTCACACTGTGAAATACTCACAGTGAACTACACAAATACTCAAAATGAAAACCTGTCCAGAGTGACACCTTTCACCTTGTCATGGTTAAATCTTGACCATCAGCTTGAAGGACTTTAGAATCACCTAGAAGACAAACTGCTGGGATGTTTGTAAGGGTGCTTCCAGAAAAATCTACCTGTTGAGGGCAGAATTATCTCCCTGCTGGTGTTCTGGACTGAATAAAAAGGAGACGGCAACCAGCAGTCACCTCTCTGTTTCCTGAAGGGGACACAATGTCAGGAGCTAGTTGCCTCCCGTCCTGCCATTATGACTCCACCCTCACATCCCAGCCAAAGTAAACCCTTTTCTTAACATCCCTTCTGTCAGGGATGTTGGCACAGAGACAAGAAAAGCAACATGCCAGAGGTGGTGGCGCACGTCTTTAATCCCAGCACTGGGGAGGCAGAGGAAGGTGGATCTCTGAGTTCGAGGCCAGCCTGGTCTGCATAGAGTTTCCAGGAAAGCCAGGGCTATAAAGAGAAATGCTGTCTTGAAAACAAACAAGACTTAAAAAAATGAAAAGAAAAGAAAAGCAACTACAGATCTTTTTACACTGGAATCCCCAATCTAAGGTGTGATTGTGGCTATCTGGAATAGAGACTATATTTGCTAGTCTCACTTGCAACCAGAAGTAGCCATGAAAGTAGGTCTCAGTCAAGGTAAGTCTAAGTGGTCCTGCACTTTGAGAATTCATCCAAGGGAGAGAGTGTGCCTTTCTTTGCCCGCCTCCCCCCTTAAAAACTCACCCTACTGTATGCATGATTGAAATTGGTGCTCGTTTTACTGTGTGACATTTTTAGCTAAAAACAAACAGCGGAGTGTGGTGGCACTTGCCTGTAACTGCAATCCTAAGGTGGCTGAGTCAGGAGCACAAGTTCAAGGCCAGGGTTGTCTACATAGTGAGTTCAAAATACTGTGTCACAAAACCAAACCAGGAGCTGGGCATTCGTGGCACACGCCTTTAATCCCAGCACTCAGGAGGCAGAGCCAGGCAGATCTCTGTGAGTTGGAGGCCAGCCTGGTCTACAGAGTGAGTTCCAGGAAAGGATCCAAAGCTACACAGAAAAATCCTGTCTTGAAAAACAAACAAACAAAAACAAACAAACAAAAAAGAACAAAACAGAATCAGGAGCCAGTGAGCATGGTAAAGACACTTGCCATATAAGGCTGGCAACCCGAGTTCTATGTCTGAAACCCACAAAAGGTGGAAGGAGAGAACCAATCCCATAAAGTTATCTTCTTACCTTCACATGTATGCCATAGCACATGCACCCTTCTCCATGCCCATCCACCCCATGTAATAATAACAGTAAATAATAATAGTAAACAGAGTCATAGTAAATTGAGTCAATGAATCAAAACAAAAGCAGTCTCACAACTCTGAACACAGCATCATACTGTCTAGTGATTCATCTGGTGATGGTTCTGATGATACTCAAGCTATTTATTAAATCTGAAGGAATGGGTCTTCCCACCCACCCCTGCCATTCTCAATGATGACCAAATGCTCTCTTCCTTTCAGATCTGGACCTCTTCTCAGAGTTTAGCCATCAACTAGTCCCACTGTTTCTCAGGATGCCTTTGCCTTCTGCCTCTGCGGCCCTCTGTCAAGTGGCTAGCACAACCCTCTGTTCTAGACAGGTAGTTCTGACTTTGGACTTGCTCCCATGCATTTTCTAAGCTCCCTAGCTCTTCATGTTTTGGTTATATGCCAGTTTTCTGAACATTTTCTGTATCTGCAGCCAAGACATACTTTTTCTTTTGCACTTCAAAGTTTTTAATTGTGCACAATGTGGTTCTTATTTCCGTCTTAGATTTCCAAAGAGATGAGTTTAAAATTTTCACATGTTCAAAATTGGTACTTTTAAGACTTCTCTGAAACTTTCCATGAAAAAGAAAAATCCTTATTCTGTCAGTATTTAGACCACTGAGTGTATGTAAAAGCCCTACAGCTACTGCTAGACCTCCCCTGTTAGCCCTCTTCCAAGAGTTCCTGGGTCCTAAATCTGCTCAGTCTCATCACCGCAACTGCTGTTCCCCAAAATCACAACCTTTCAGACGTTAGTATCCTCATGGGGTGGACATGATATTCCACAACAATGAAGAGTAAGTACTACACACACTGGCCTCAGTAGTAAGAACCAGTTGCTCATACTTGCCCATCACTGGGGAAATGGACACCTTACTTTTTACTTTTCACTGTTTTCTCCACCCAGAATAAGAGCCAACCCTCCTTATTCAGACATATTTGCCAACCCAAGTACTTTCATGTAAGTGGTACTGAGGATGGAACCCAGGGCCTAGCACATGCCGGGCAAGCAAGCGCCCTACCATGGAGCTGCAATCTTCTGCTCCAAGAGCTTTGTAAAGGCCAGCTCAGCTCTTACTTCTGGAAGAAGCTGTGATTCTCTAGAGGGAATTCATCCTTTACAATCTTACACAGGGCACTACTGCCTTTATCACAGTCTGTCACCAAAAGCCCATTAATCACATGCTCCAATATATGGTGTCTGCAGACTGATAGGCACGTCCTACACCAATGACAGTGCTGCTTACGCTCAATATTAAGTTAGTAACACTCAATGGACTGTACTAGACAACCAGACAATGGGTTTTTGCTACTGCCTTTCTTACTGGTGGTTACAGATCATTATCCTGCAACAGTTTCTTCTTCCTACTGGACTATGCAGCTTGAATCAAATAACCTTTAAAAGAAATAAGCTGCCAGGTGGGCCTGGCTCTGAGCCCCCTTTGTTCCTATACCTTTTTTTTTTTTTGGCATGTAGGATGTAAATGGTAATTATGCTTATTTTAACAGACTATCTGTTCACATTTCTTACCTTGATAGGGCCTGTCTCTGGAGACAGAACTATTTTTTTTTTTTTTTTTTTTGGGGGGTTTTCGAGACAGGGTTTCTCTGTGTAGCTTTGCGCCTTTCCTGGAACTCACTTGGTAGCCCAGGCTGGCCTCGAACTCACAGAGATCCGCCTGGCTCTGCCTCCCGAGTGCTGGGATTAAAGGCGTGCGCCACCACCGCCCGGCTTGACAGAACTATTTCTGGCTGCTATTTTTTGAGGAAACTTCGCCATTTCTTTTGAGGTCACAGAAGTGTTATTATTTGTGAGTCTGCTAAGAGTCACCTAGGACTTCAAGTTATAAAACCCATTGTTTACTTAAAATTTTGGAAATGGCATACAAGATATAATTAACTGCCTAGGACAAACATTCAAACACAAATAGATCTTTCCTGTAGAAAATAACATATTGTTGGACTATGTGAATGAATCTCAGTTTAATAATGACTAGAAAATTCTGGAACAGGAAAGTAGCTTGTTATAGAACATAAATTATTCAGGAAATCTATCCACAGTCAGCATCAAGGTGTTGTGTTCACAAGGCACAACCACTCTCACCGGAAACAGACTCTCGAGATGTCTACTACCATCACCACTCCAAACCAAATTACTGCACATGTGTACAACTACACACGATGTAAAGGAAGTCTGAAAAAAATGAGCTACAAAGATACACACCTAGAAATTTCATAAAATCCAACCGGGCAATGAAATAGTAAAATAAATTTAACAAGGGTGCTACGTGTCTTAAATATGTAGAAAAAGATTCCAATTCAGTGACAATAACAACAATAACAAAATCATACAGTATTTAGGGCTGGGGAGACGGCTCCGTGGGGAAAAGAGCTTGCTGTAGCTGGAGTTTTCTTCAATCCTGCCCAGCCCCACGGATCCGAAACCACTTATAAATCAGGTACATTTTGGATTTACCAAAATAGGATAGATAATGGAATATCTTCTCTGAGTTTGTCAAATGCAAATGGATTAGACATTGTTTAAGTATTTATTGCTTGTATATATTGTAGTTATTGTACTTATTGTATATAGCTTTTCTTATATTAGTTATAACTATTTTCCTTTTTTCTTTTTATTAGAATAGAAGGGGGAAATATGGTGATATTTTATTTGTGCTGAAATGTGATTTTATTTGTATGTTAATAAATAAAGTTGCCTGGGGATCAGAGCTAAAAGCGAGCCATTTAGCAGAAGTCCAGTGGTAGTGGTACACATCCTTAATCCGATCACACGGCAGGCAGAGTCTCTGTGGACACAGCCAGGCATGGTGACCCAAATCTTTAATCCCAGTACCAACCATAGAGACCTGGAGGTCTGTATAGACAGGCAGTGACAAGGAAGTCATGTGGTTGGGTTTAGAGCCAATGAGAAGGCAGAACAGAAAGGCAATAAAAAGACAGGACACAGGAAGAAGGTCTCTCTCTCTCAGGGGAAGGACAGCAGCGAGTGGTAAGCTAAAGGCTATTCACTAGTGCTCTGATCTTTTGGGCTTTTAACTCTGTATTTGGCTCTGTGTTTCTTATTTAATAAGACCGTTTAGAATTTCATCTACAGCTTGCTGTACAGGCATGAGGATCTGAGTTCCTCAGCACCCAAATAGAAATCTGGCTGTGTCCCTATGAGTGGAACAGAGACTGGATAATTGCTGGGGCTGGCTGCCAGCCTTGCTCCAGGTTCAGTGAGAGACCCTGTCTCAAGGGGATAAGGTGGAAAGTGAGAGAGCAGGATGTCTAATGTCCTCTTCTGGTCTCTACACAAGTATGTATGAGCACATGTACCCCTTATACACACATATAAACAAATTACAACCCCCCCCCCAACGAGATAAAAAGTACTTAGACATATTTAAAAGGAATTATCTACTAGGAGGAAGTTTTTTGTTTTTTGTTTTTGTTTTCGAGACAGGGTTTCTCTGTGTAGTTTTGGTCCCTGTCCTGGATCTTGCTCTGTAGATTAGGCTGGCCTCGAACTCACAGAGATCCGCCTGGCTCTGCCTTCCGAGTGCTGGGATTAAAGGCATACGCCACCACTGCCCAGCAGGAGGAAGTTTTAAAATGCAATAAAGTGGCAGTAAAATGATTTAAGTAAAAGAAAAGGTTTCTTGTTCTCCAAGAAATATTAAGCCAGGTAGTGGTGGTGCACGCCTTTAATCCCAGCACTGGGGAGGCAGAGGCAGGCAGATCTATGTGAGTTCGAGGCCAGCCTGGTCTACAGAGCAAGTTCCAGGACAGCCACGGATAGGAAGGGAAATTCTGTCTCAAAAATGTATGTATGTATGTATAAATTTTTCCTTCTTTCTCCAATTATCTCTTTAAATTTTAATAAATTAACCTGGTTCCAAAAATCACACACAAAAGATTTTAATGGAAACAAATAATTCTAAGTTTATGAGAAAGTGAAAGGTCTGTATTTTATAGAACATGTAATGTTCTGGCATGCTCTGGAGTCCTGGCTTGAGGAGGAAGATGAGAAAGTAAGATACCAGCCAAAGCTCCAATAGTCACATAGTGTTTGTGTAGAGCTGCAGTGTGACTAGACTTGGAGGGAATGGCAACAAAAGAGTTTGCAAACACACACATGACGGATGCCCTATCCACACAAGAGAGGGAAACAGAATTATAATCATGTTGACATGCCATATTTTCACTTTTCAGCCAGGAAAAAAACAATTTTGATGCTAACATTGAAGTGGTGTATAGGAGGGGAGCTACTGGCAAGCCTAATCTGATGAACCACTCACTATGGGGGAATTGTGTGTGTGCATAGCCTCTGAACCATCAATTTCACAATGAGAAATGTATTTCAGATACACTCTCAGATGCCAGCAAAGGCCACTGTGAAATACAATTCACTTGCAAATGATGGGGTATAACCTAGCACTGTGTATGTAAGTTTGGTAGATGAATTCAGCTATATTTAAACAACAGATGCTGTGAAGTGATTTCCTGGAAATAGTGTGAGTGTAGTTTGAAGTACAGTGATAGTAGCTTCATGAACCACACTTTATATCAGCAACATACTCCACATCTTCAACTTGGATATTTTCACAATAACTGGGAGTGGCGGAGACAGGGGTAGCAGAACTCTATTTTCTAGGCTAAGAGTCACAGTTCTAATTGTCCCTTCAGGAAGCCAAAATACAAAGTGTTCGTTAAAAATAGTTCTAAAAATACTTGAAAGGCACACTGGAAACATTTCACAGTTTAGAACGAAAGTATGTAGAAAATAAAGAGTCTTGAATTTTGTTACATGCAGGTTCTTATTTAATAATTCTGAACATTCAGTTTTAAAAATTGAGGCAGTTTTAGATTTCTTTTTAAAACAGGGTCTCATGTAGCCCAGGCTGGTCTCAAACTAACTATGTAGCAGAGGATGAACCTCTGAGCCTCCTGCCTCCCACCTTCAGAATGCTGGAATCAAGTGTGTGTCACCATGCCCCATAATTCTAGAAACTGACAGGAAAAAAAGTTGAAAGCAACATGCTACAAAATATCAACATTATCACTATTTATGCAAAAAATAAAAAGGGGATGTTAATTACATTTATGCATATAAGCCCACAGACTACCTCCAAGGATGGGGACACACACACACACACACACACACACACAAAGAAGTTATTCTGGAGAACAGGATAAAGAGTAGAAGGGAGGGGCTGGAGAGATGGCTCAGTGGTTAAGAGCACTGGCTGCTCCTCCAGAGGTTCTGTGTTCAATTTCTAGCTTCCTAGCAACCACATGATGGCTCACAACCATCTGTAATAGAATCTGATGCCCTCTTCTGGCATGCAGGTACACACGTAGAGCACTCATACATAAACTATAAATAAAAAATAAAAAAAAAAAGAGTAGGAGGGAATGCACACACACACACACACACACACACACACACACACGAGAGAGAGAGAGAGAGAGAGAGAGAGAGAGAGAGAGAGAGAGAGAGAGAGAGAGAGAGAGAGAGAGGTAGGTTGATTGATTTACTTTTATGCTCTATGTATGAGTGTTTTGCCTGCATGTATGTCTCTGTACACCATGTGTATGCCTGGTGCCCACAGAGGCCAGAAGAAGGTCTTGGATTCCCTGGAACTGGGTTACAGTCTGATGTGGGTGCTGGAAACTGAACTCAAGTCCTCTGTGAGAGTACCAACTATTCTTCAGTAAGCCAGCTCTTCAGCCTCAAGGGAATTAGTTTTTGTGTTTTTTGAGATAGGGTTTTATGACTATGTAGCTCAGGATGACCTTGGACTCCTAAGTCTCCTGTCTACATCTTCTGAATTCTGGGATTATATTGTGTCACCACACCAGTCCAAGACAGAACCTTTTCAGTTTTTGTTACTGTTTATAATTTTTACACATTCAGTTTATTTTCAAAAATAAAAATAAACAAAACAATGTGGACACATTACAAAAAACAAAAGAAATTTGCACACAGAAGTCTCAGCATAATCATTACAGAAATGCAAATCAAAATTATTAGATATAGGATGGCTATCACTAAAGTAACAGTCCAAATAAAGCATAAGTATTAGCAAGAACGTGGAGAAATCAGAAGCCTGTCAATTTCTGGTGAGATTATAAAATGATGCAGGGACAGCTACTCTGGAGCATACTCTGGAGGCTCCACAATAAATTAAGTTCAGAATTCTGGGTGATTTAATAACAATTTCATTTCTGAGTACATGCTGAAAACAAAAATAACACACAAGCAGACTGAAAACAAGGGCATGAACAGGTATTTGTACTCACAGTCTCTGAAGTAGGCAAAATGTCTGAGTAAACAGAATGTGGTCTAGACCACAGAACATCACTCAACCTTTCAGAAGGGAATTCTGACGCATGTGACAACATGGATGAATCTTGTAATCATTGCTAAGTGAAATAAGCCAGTCAGAAAGGGCACACTGTATGCTACTGATGGGAGGGACCTAGAGTAGCCAGATTCACAGTGGCAGAAATGACAATGGCTGACAACCAGAGGCTTAGGGGAGTGGGAAATGAGTAATGTTTAATGTGTAAACCTAAGAACACTCTGAAAATGTATGGTCACGGTTACATAACAATGTGAATATACTTAATGCCATTGAAGTGTTTGCTTAAAAGTGGTCAAATAGCTAATTTAACACTGTGTATGCTTTGTCACATCTTAGACAACAGTGAACAAAGACTTACAGCAAGTGAAGTTGAATATGTCAGCTAAAATCTTCCAACAGCCGCACGCGACAATGAAAGCAGTCAGACACAAAAGACTGTACAGTATATGAGCCAATTCATATGAAAAGACCAGAAAGGGCAGGTCTCCAGTGACAAAGGGTACTTCAGAGGCTGCATGGGCCCATTAGCTTGACTGATAAGAGGCGGAAGGGAGAAATGAATTGTGATGATAGCTGAATAACTGTAAATTCACTAAAACCCCAGCATATTTGAGTCTTTAAATGCATGTGTTTTATTACATAATACCTCAATAAAGCTGTTTAAAATATTTTTAAAAATCAGTAAATACTATAGTATCCTTTGTTAAAACTACTACTTTATGCACATATTTCCACATACTGGAAAAAAACGTGGGAAGGAAGCCTTAACTAGAAGGCCTAACCATGTTGCCTTAGTGGCTCTCCTGTTACTGAGGTAAACACCCTTACCAAAGCAACTTAAGGGAGATGGGCTTATTTCAGGCACTCTTCAAGGTACAAACCATTAGAGCAGGTAATTAACGACAACAGAAGCTTAAAAGAGCTGTCATGTTATACCAACATTAGGAACAGAGAGGGACAAATGCATGCTTGCTAGTGCTCAGCTGGCTTTCCCTATTTTATACAGCCCATGATCCATGGTCCACCCAGAGTGGGCAATTCTTCCCTCCACAATGAACACAATACAATCCCTCACAGGCATGCCCAGAGGCTCATCTTGAAGAACCAGCCTGCCTCCATCTTAGGCTTAAAAGTCATCTTAAAAGACACACTAGGTTCATTCCTGTTTACTGCCTGTTCTAGGAATGGCAATCATGTCTTTGTTTCAAAAAGCTAGTTGGGAGGCAGAGGCAGGTGGATCTCTATGAGTTCGAGGCCAGCCTGGTCTACAAAGCAAGTTCCAGGAAAGGCGCAAAGCTACACAGAGAAACCCTGTCTCGAAAAACAAAAAACCAAAAAAAAGTTAGTAAACATCTTGCAACCCTACCTTTGTTTCAAAAGAGTTGCTATGGTTACCTTGTTATGACTACCTGTTGTTTCCACCACCTTCTAATCTTGTCTCTGTTTCAGGAGGTCGTTATGACTAACTTGTTATGCTTATGTTCTACTCCTGTAACCCCAACTATTTTGACCACCAAATCCCCCATTTGGAAACCCCTTACCCCTGAGCTATAAAAACCTCGTCTTCCTCACATCCAATGCTGACCTCCTGAACCCTGACTTTGGGGACCAGCCCATGTACGTGAATAAAAAAACCTTGCTTTAATTAATCTGGCTATGATAATTTGGGTTGGTGGTTTTTCTCCTCTCTTCTTTAGGACTAACAATCTCCCAGATGATTCTAGACTCTATCAAACTGACAATGAAGAAAGGAAAAATGTAGATAAATTGTACTTATAAAAAGACAGTAGCTGCTTAAGCCTTAAGTCTGAAAATTTTATTATGTCAGACATTCTGTTATAAACTTTCTCCGTCCCTTTATAAACATGAATGATTAAAAAAATGAACTACTTTAAGAGCAAAAAGGGGCACTAATTCCACAGTTTGTATTGAAGAGATGCTTCCTGACTATGCATCCTCGAGGAAGCAAAAGTTCACTTAAGTTACGCTTTCAATAAATTTAAACATTTCAGATCTTGAAGGCATGGGCATATATATGGCCAACATGGGACAAGTTACTGCATTTCTCACAGTAAGTTCTTCATTGTGGTCACTGAACATCCTGGGCTCTGAAGCTGACTCTTCCCTTAAAAGTTTTGTCCAGGGGCTGGAGAGACGACTCAGTATAGTTAAGAGCACCTGTTACTGCAGAGGACCTGGGTTCAATTCCCAAAACTCACAACCATCTGTAACCCCAGTTCCAGCGGATCTGATGTCCTCTTCTGACCTCCTTGGGCACTACTTATTCACTTAGTTCACATACACGCATGCAAAACACTCATACACATAAACAACATTTAAAGATCTAAAAAAGCTTTCTCTAGTCCTTTTCCCATCTTTACTGTGCCTTTCCTACTTTTTCTCAGAACCTCTGGCTTCTACCCTCTTCGTAGTCCTACCTGGTATGCCAGTACCTGGCTTCTAGTTGGCCCTTTTTTTAGAGGCTTGGAGGATCTTTCCTGCTCACATCCCTTGCCTACCTGCCT
The DNA here is from genome assembly GCF_049852395.1 of Peromyscus maniculatus bairdii. Taxonomy (NCBI): domain Eukaryota; kingdom Metazoa; phylum Chordata; class Mammalia; order Rodentia; family Cricetidae; genus Peromyscus; species Peromyscus maniculatus. The sequence continues at coordinate 63,157,555 of NC_134860.1, read as the reverse complement.
GATCCCATAATTCTGTTCACCTTAATGCCTAATGTTCACACATTGGCATTTTCAAAGCAACACCAGAGATCTTTAGAAAATGTCCTTTAAAGATTGCTATGGTACCATGCTACTTATTGACTTGTTTGTTTAACGGGGTGGGGCACAGTCATGCTCGGTATCTCTTGGCAAGCCTGGAACTATGTATATCAGGCTAGCCTTAAATTTGCATCATTCCTCTTGCCTCTGCTTCCCAAGGGCTGGGATACAGGTGCTAGTCCTCCTGCCCAGAGGCACCACAGTTTTAACTGATGAAAGCTCCCCTTTCTGAAATGTCTTTCCATATCCATAACCACTGCTAGAGGTATGTTTTGCTCAATATGTAGAAAGTCTGCAGAGGGTGGATAAGGGGTAAGGCCAGAGGAAAGGAGATAGTTATATTAGTAAGAAAAAAGCAGCAGCTTTCTCAAATACTGCCAGAATAGTAGAAAGTTAGTGGCAGTTAGACATTATTAAAATTTTAAGAAGGTATATTTCTGGCTACAACTACAACTAGAATCTCTACTATTTTAACAATCTATCTCTATCATGGCACTCACTGTCACACTGTCTGAATCCTATAGCTAACCCAGCAAGCTTCCATAAAGGCAGGAAATACATCTGTTCTGCTCACTGTAGTACACCAGAACCTCGAGCAATGCCTAGTACAAAGGCGGTGTCCAAGTAGATTTGTTGAGTGAATAAATCAGCAAAGATGGAGACGTGAGGGACGGTTTCTTCCTAGAGCTTTGCTGATGATATATAGCAGCCGGGAACATCTGCAGGGAATGGCTAGGTTTCCCTGAGTCTGGAGGCCAGAGTTGGCACCTGCCCTGCTTGTGAGCTGTCACACACACACTGCTGACCATCTGAGAAAATGGTAAAGGGCTCTGAGCACTCAGGGGAAGCCACTCAGGCACGGGGTGTTAAGATTAGAGGGGTCACCTTTATCGGAGCAGCACTGGCTGAGCTGAGAAATCACAGTGGCAGACGCCCCCACCCCAACCCTAATTCAACTATTGCTTTCTGGGAAAAAAAAATCTGCCATCTATATAGTTTTTGCTTTGGTAACAACAGAAGATCAGTCCTTTGGTGACACAGTTTAGAATTCTGAAATGTAAAATGTCCATTTTTATTACAGAGCATTACCGTACAAGGTGTGCTGCATGGCTGTATGCAGCATGGGGCTTTTTCAGAGCTTGAGGAGATTAAGAAAGGAAAACACTTTATCTTCCTGGTGCTGTGGCGTGACACTACATCAGAGGGACACAGGGGGGCGCACTAATCAACCGGAGAGGAGAAATAGAAATGCCCGAAATCAGGTTGACATTTTAACAGTCAAACTGAAACACATGCAGCGAATTCTGGGGAGATTGAAGGACTATCATTCACCGAAAAAGATGTTCTGTTCCTGACTCAAGTTCAAGGAAGCCAAAAGAATCTGTCACTCTGTCAAGGAGAAGCCTAGCACTTTCACGTACAAGGTGAGGATCAACCACACCCACAGCCTCTAATGTTTGTTAAATGACCTTGGAGCAAGAGTCACTATTTTAACAAAGACCTTGTATATAACCCACCACTGCACTTGGAGTTCTGCTCATCCTCCACCGAACCGGTATGTCAATCTATTGCTTTGTTCATCTGTTTTCCCTGGAGTAATGGTGAGATAAGCTTGAACAGGTAAAAATGAAACAGTTTTGCATAAAGAACAGCCTAGAACTTAGATGTGGTCTGTGGCCTTTCCAAGTTTTAAATATGTAAATACAATAGTAGTATACAATTCCCTCCTTGGAATTCAGTGAGTACAGTATAATGGAGAGCAAAACGAGTTTCCTTCAGGCCTTTAACTAGACAGTGAGAACAGCTGTCAAGAGCCAGGGACTCGGAGGCGAGGCGCCTCACTCACAAGAAAGAGTACCATTAATCCCAAAGTCACATTCAAGTTTGTGGTTCAGCAAAATGATAAGTTAATTCATGCATAACTCTTTGGGGTCAAAGGTAATGGTTAAAATGGAACGTGTTGAAACTCTGAATGTTAAGGGTCTACTGTGGCTGCATAATAAATATCTATGGACTGGATAAGCTAGAAGATTCTGCCAGTCACGGGAACTATCTCAGAAGGATCCTGCATTCCTGAACTTCAGACACGTTCATTCACTTTAATCTTCACAGACTTGAATGACTAGATTCCTGGCCATTGTGTTTCAGGCTCACTTGATGTCAGTCTGCTCAGTCTATTTTGTGGCCATCTGCTAAGGACTTTGGTGACTTCTTCCCATGATTAGCTAAACTGACCACTAGGGTGTACCTGATTAGGCTCCTATACTAAGAAGTAAATGTGCTCTAAAGTATGCCAATTCAGAAGCTATACTTCCAATTTTCTTATCTCTTCTAAAATAATTAAATGGAAATATCAATGAATTTATTTTGTTAAACACAGCTGCCAGAATAATGTATAAATATAGGCAGTCATTAAATCCTTCGAGTTAGTATCTAATGAGGAACTCATCATTCAATGTCTTAAGTGTGAGTGTGAAAAGCCATCAAGAAAGGGATATGCAAGGAGCTAGAGAGATGGTTCGGTGGTTAGAGCACTGCTACTCTTCCAGAAAACCTCACCTGGGTTTGACTCTCAGCACCCACATGGCAGCTAGCAACTGTCTATAAACCCAGTTCCTGGAGATTCAATACGCTCTTCTGTCCTGCTCAGCACCAGGCATGCACATGGTGCAGACACGTATGGGGGGGAAACACTCATACACACAAAATAACATACATTTTTAAAAGTACTTTTTTAATTTTAAAATACATTTTAAAAAAGAAAAGTGATGTGCAAGGGGCTCAGTGGTTAAGAGCACTAACCACTGCTCTTAAAAAGGACTGGGGTTTGGTTCCCAGTACCCACACTGGGTGGCTTATAACTCTAATTTCAGAGGATCCAACATCCTTTACTGGACACCTTGGGCTCCTGAATACACATGGTGTGTGTGTGCGTGTGCGTGTAAATTTAGAAAAAGAAAGTGATGTGCAAAGTTAGAAAACTATAGATCCTATCATAGAGGCTATTTCAACACATGAAAAACAAACAAAAAGCCAACTGAGCTGAAGCATCAGCTGACACCTTCGATCCCAGCTCTGGAGGGCTGAAAGCAGGAGGACCACTGAACGACTAAGGTCAGCTGAGCCAGGTAGTGAGTTCCAGGCCAGCATGGGCTTCAGAGCTCCTGCTTCAAAAGAGAAAGAAAACCAAGAGAATACTAGCTTCATTCAGTTGGTATGCCATGGGGCCGGTTAGATGACAAATGAGGTTTTGTCGTCGTCATCGTTGTTGTTTTTCAAGACAAGGTTTCTCTGTGTAGCTCTGGCTGTCCTGGAACTCACTCTGTAGATCAGGCTGGCCTTGAACTCAGAGATCCACCTGCCTCTGCCTCCTGAGTGCTGGGATTAAAGGTGTGCGCCACCACAGCCCGGCTTACAAAGGAGGTTTTAAAACCTTAATTCTTTTGTGAACAAGTTTTTAAAGATGGTGTCTTACCATCTGGGGTTGGTCTGGAACTGGAGATCCCTCTGCCTCTGCCTTTGCAATGACAGGATTACAGGTGTATGGTACTTTGCTCAACACCAATAATGCTTTTAAAGATTGCAACCAAAACAAACTCCAATTTAAATTTAAGGTATCTTGGTTTGCACTCCTCTAAGAGTTGATGTAGCACTGTGATGTCACTGTGCTTCTGACTCTGTCCTCACTGAGCAGCGAACTCCTAAGCTAGGGAGACATGGAATCAGATCCTGCTTTTTCACTTTTAATTTGTTTAACTTGGAGGCTCCTTTGCTTCCCAGAAACTCACCTTTTTTTTTTTTTTTTTTTTTTTTTTTTTTTTTTTTTTTTTGGGTTTTTCGAGACAGGGTTTCTCTGCGTAGCTTTGCGCCTTTCCTGGAGCTCACTTGGTAGCCCAGGCTGGCCTCGAACTCACAGAGATCCACCTGCCTCTGCCTCCCGAGTGCTGGGATTAAAGGCGTGCACCACCACCACCACCACCACCACCACCACCACCACCACCACCACCCGGCGAAACTCACATTTCTAATTTGTAAAATGGAATACTATCACCTAGATCAAAGTATGTAGTGCGCCAACACTTAGTTCACGGCCTGTCACACTGTACCTGTTCAGTAAAAGGCAGTAATTGGGGCTGGAGAGGAGGCTCAGGAGTTAAGAACACTTCTTACTCTTGCAGAGGACCTGGGCTCAGCTCCCAGAACCTATGAGGTGGTTCACAACCATATGTAGCCCCAGCTCCAGGGGATCCAGTGCCCTCTTCTGGCTTCTATGTGGAATGCATGCATCTGGTGAGCAGGTCTACAAGCAATATATCCCCCCCCCACAAAATAAAAATATTCTTTTTAAACAGTAGAAATTATTATTTTTACTCAGGTTATTGTTTATTATAATCTCAAATTCACCCTTTAATCTTTTCCCAACATTCCCACAGATGCTGACAGTCTTTGGGAAATTATTCACGTAGTAGTGAAGTCAAACTATGTGTTAAGTCTCTGGGAAAACAATGTCTACATTAGGGAGGACCAACAAAGAAATAACTGTAATTCCAACAAACAGGAGGTATGCCATGAAAACGAACACCAGGGTTGTCTAATTCAAGAAACCTTTGAAAAACTGTTATTCAAACAGTGTCCTGAAATATGTGAAGACATTAAATAAGAAAAGACAAAATAGGTAATTGAACATACTTATATTCTCAGAGACAAAAGAAAACAGTGAACTCAAAGAACTGGAAAACGACCTACATGATCTGAATAAAGACATCCACGGGAAAGGCTTGTTAGACTACATGTAGAGACATAAGCAGGACCATATTCTCCAGGTCAAGTCAACAAAGTTAAAGACTATAAGTTTTCCTGAAGGGCAAAAGAGGCCACTAAGGTGGTTCCTTTTTTTTTTTCTTCAAGACAGGGTTTCTCTGTGTAGCTTTGGTGCCTGTCCTGGATCTCAATCTGTAGCCCAGGCTGGCCTCGAACTCACAAAGATCCACCTGCCTCTGCCTCCCGAGTGCTGAGATTAAAGGTATGCGCCTTTGCTGCCCCAGCTAAGGTGGTTCTGAGGGAATTCTGCAATTGAAACACAATGTTGAGATTCCCCAGAAGAGAATATACTTGAGAGGTCAAGACTGAACCTAGGGTGGCTGTTTAGAAGGTGTTCTAGCTTGTTTTCCATCGCTGTGATAAAACACCATGACCAAGCTCAATGTAGTGGCATACACTAATTCTAGCACTTGGGAGGCAGAGGCAGGTGGATCTCTGTGAAACCAGACAGGTCTACAGAGAGTTCCAAGATAGCCGGAGGTACATAGTGAGACCCTGTCTCAAAACAAGACAAAACAAACACATAAACGCCAAACAAACTATAACAAACAAACAAACAAACAAAAACACCCACCATGCCAAAAGGAAGGAAAGGGTTTAGTCGCCTTATACATTCTGATCACAGGCCATCATGAAGGGAAGTCAGGGCAGGAAATCAAACAGGACCTTGGAGGCAGGAACTGAAACAGAGGCTATGGAGGAGCACTACTTACTAATTGCCCCCCATGGCTTGCTGAGCTTGCTTTCTCATCAGCTTTAGGATCATCTGCACAGGGATAATACCACAACTGGGCCCATCCACATCAGTCAGGAAAATGTTCTACAGACTTAATAGAGGTGTTCTCTCAATTGAGGTCCCTCTTCCCAGATTAAAAACAACAACAAACCAACCAGGACAGAAGGTCTTATTGATTCCAAGTGAAACAAGCCACGACAAAAGCAATCTTAGTAAGAAGACAGAAAAACAGATCCATTTAAGAAATTTTCGCCGGGCGGCGGCGGCCGCCTTTAATCCCAGCACTCAGGAGGCAGAGGCAGGCGGATCTCTGTGAGTTCGAGGCCAGCCTGGTCTACCAAGTGAGTTCCAGGAAAGGCGCAAAGCTATACAGAGAAACCCTGTCTTGAAAAAAACAAAACAAAAACAAAACAAAAAGAAAACAAAACAGAAATTTTCATTAATGGAAAAGAATCATATTGAGGGGAGAAAAATCAATGAGATGTGGCTATATCTCATGAAAGCCTCATCTCAAAAACAAATTTGTTCAATAACATGTATCTATTTTTTTTTTTTTTGAGACAGGGTTTCTCTGTGTAGCTTTGCGTGCTTCCTGGATCTCATCTGTAGACCCAGGCTGGTCTCGAACTCACAGAGATCCGTCTGGCTCTGCCTCCCAAGTGCTGGGATTAATGGTATGTGCCACAACTGCATGTTAATGTTTTCATTATCCCCATGCTGAAGATCAAACCCAATGCACTGTGCATTCTAGGCAAGCATGTAGCCCCCGACCTACACCTCTAGCCCCTATAATATAAAAAAACCACAGTCAACTCCACATTCCTAAAGCAGTGCACAGAGTTAAAACTTAAGGGCATGAGAAATTTATTAAAAGCCTTTGGTAGGCACAACACACAAGTTTAACATACCGAGAAACTATTTTGGATACCACATTGGTTTATGGACAGTAATTCTGCAGTAAAGATCACTTATCTTTTAACTATTAGGTTAGTTATGAGATCTACACTCGGTTTGAATTTGGAGAGAGAGGGTGTTAATTAGAACACTTCCTTTTCTTGGTGTCACCTTTTGATTCTGAAAGGAAAAGGCTAATTTTTCATCTGTTCCTTTCCCTTTTTAATCTTGTACATAAACCAAGCAAGAGGATTTTATAAATAAAGCAACAAATACATAAACTCTGATACCGTCATAAAAATTGTTCTGGAATAAACACTTGCACATCACTTCCTTCTTCAATAGAACCTACCAAACATGCTTCACTCTTCATTGAGGACATTTGTCTCCAATGTAGCAATTACGAAGGTTCTGCAGTAAGTTGGCAGTGACAGTGTGGGGGTCTAAGAGGTCGAGAGCAAGTATTTCACACCTGCTCTCAATTCTCCTTATCACTCCATCACTTATCCCATGACACTCGAATAAAACAACTTGTTAGAATGGCGTGCTCCGTAAGACGGCGCAAAGCAAAGATCTGAGAAGTCTGCATGTATGTCAAGTCTTTGAGCCTTGCCACACAGTGACTTCTCCAGGGAGCATTTCACCTCGAGCTGTTTATTTCACACAGGTCCTACACTGGAATGCTTCCCCACTGCTCTGGCTAAATCCTTCACGAGTACCCTCTAGCACCGCTTTCTCTTCATTCGAAAGGTAGTTGTTCGCAGTAACAGGACATTTAATGAGCACTGACCTTCTGTCTGGTAGCGCCCACTCTCTGTTCAGATCGAATTCGGCTTTGCAAGTGCTCATTACGTGGAAAGAGGCTGAGGACCTATTATAACTCTGAGGTGGGAGCTGAGAACCATGACCAAACCAAAGTGTTAGCGTCTATCCTTAGCTCGAGGGTGAAGAAATGTAACATTCAACTTCACGGTTGGCCAAAGGGACCTACCGAACAGTAATGAAGACATCCTGACAGGTGCAGGGGCTCTGGGGTGTATGCAAGAGGGGATTCAAATCTCAACTGCAAAATCTACCTTGCCACAGTCCACCTCACTTTAGTTTTCTATCTGCTGACCTATCTCCGCCACAAGTCGTGGTGGAGGCGACAGGTTCCAAAGGGATACAACAGTATCTTTGCCCTCCGACTTAGGAGCAGAAACTCACCAGTTTCATATCGGACTTTTGGTTGTTCAGTACCAGTCTCTTCACGTCTCAAAGCAAGAAAGCGTCTTCCGGTTCAACCTCCGTCGCCGAGAGCATCGCGGGACTTGGAGTTTTCCCTTCTCACGCACTTTACGGGAGCATCACGGGAAATGTAGTTTTACTGCAGGCATTATGGGAACTGTGGGCGTCTTTCCTTTTCCTCTCTTTTCTCTCTAAACGCCTCCTTCCGTCTGCTTAAATGCATCGCCGCCGCCAATTCATCCTTCCTTTCCATCCCAGAATGATATCATGACCCTCATCCCAGTCTGGAATCCATGGTATTCTGGGATATGTAGTCCGCACGGCTCCAGTTCCCGGCTCCCCTCCTCCCTGTGGGACGGCGTATGGGCGCAGTGCCTGATGGAACCTGTAGTTCCCTGGGGCCTCAGACCCTGAGCTCTGTGCTTTTCCTCTAGGGAGCCAGAAACTACAACTCCCAGGGATGCCCGGCGGCAGCAGGTGGGAGCGGGGCTGTTGCTATCAATATGGCGGTTGTCAGCCAGACAAAGACAGTCAGTCTGATGTGATTGAGACAAGGGAGGTTTTCAGGGGGAGACTGGGAGATAGGGGGCTCCCCTCCCCCCTCTGTTCTTCCTGCGCGGGCCTGGAGCCCTCCTCAGCCCCTCCCGCCGGGCGCCCCGCGGTGAAGATCCCCTCCCCCCCCTCCCGTCTTCCTCCTCCCTCCCTCAGCCTTGCTCTGGGACGCTGGGGAGGGGGCTGAGCCGGGTGCCGAGAACTCAGCCGGGTTTCCGAGGTGAGTGGGGTCGTTTGCGATCCGGACTGCCTTAAGTCTCTTTCCTCACTTCTTTCCTTACTTTAAGGGAGAAGAAAAAAATGTTTTGGAAGGGTTTTGGGGGGGAGAGAAAGTGAGTAGGCGCCACAGATGGGTCTCTGGAGTGGCCAGGCTGGGGGTGGGGGGGGAGCCCGGGAAGCGGGGGCTCCCGAGGGGGCGGCGGTGCGCCGGCTATGGGGTGGGGCAGTGTGTGAGGGGCGGGCGTAAAGAGGCGACGACGGTTCCCTAACTTCTCTCTGGTCTCCGAGACCGGCGGAAGGTTTGAATTCTGGAGGTGGGGTCTGCCTGCTTGCGAGTTTGAGAAACTGTGAGGCGGTTTCGAGGTGTGCTGGTTTGTTTGGGGAGTGTCTGGCAGTGTTTTAAACTGTGACGTGTACTTGGGTGCTGGGCTCGTCTTGAAGGAATGTCTGTAGATGGTAAGTTAGATAGCAGGAGTCGCAGATAAGCGGCCTGGGCTTGGGAAGCATGCGTGAGTCCCGGGCTGGACTTTTGCTCTGTGGACCTTGTGCAGGGTTTGGGGGCGTTCAGCTACTCCTAAGTGTCTGGTGGCCGGCTCACACTCTGTGCCCTGCTCTGGGCCAATATCCACCCCAAACTCCCGGCAGGAGGACTGTACAGATGATGTGATGTGGAGATGCATCTTTGCCTCCTCAAGTCGGCAGCTAAAGGTGGGAAAGGAAAAGTGTTTCTTAATATTTTATTCCGGAACCGTGTTTTGGTTACACTATTGGGGCTACTTTGAAAGGAGTCCTCCGCCCACTTTCACCCCGAAACAGTAAGTAAAGGTATCTTGTCATCTTCATGCTCAGTGGCTTGCCAATTATTTTAAAATTCGGGAACGTGGGGTTGGAAGTCTGGAGTGCTAAACGGCATACTCATCTCTGTCTACCAATGAGACAGAATGTCTGCTGTGTGCCCAGAGGTAGATAGGGCGACTTATTTTCGTAGTTGAAAAAACTGTTGGGAATGATTTTCGGGGAAGAGGCTTGGTGGTGCGCTGAAAGGCGCTGTATGTCTTTTTCTTCTACCCCACCCTGTTCCAGCTCACATTTGCTTGCAAACTGGTATGGAAGAGTGAGGAAGCAAGCATTGGGTGAGTGAAGCAAGGAATGCACTTAGCTATGTAAAGTTGAATGGTAAAAGTGATTGCTATTCTGTCTGAAGCTTTAGAAAAAGACCTCGTGTGTTATAGAGGGTACAGTCACGTGTTCCTTTTTCTGGGGACCTACAGATAATGGAAATCTTTGCCTTCTCCTTTCCTATCTTTTCTTCCCTTCCTTCCTCCTCCCCCTCCCTCCTTCCTTCCTTCCCTGGCACAGAACATTTCTCTTCCTGATGGACATAATACCTCCTGTGCTTTTTTTTTGCTTAGTTTGTGCTAATATGGGTTGTGCTTTTTGTGGTTTCACTATAAAATGCATCATTAAGTGAAAAGGACCCGAATTTGTTGTTATTTTGCATTTATGCCACAAGTAATTATCACATCAGGTTTGCGGTGTTTTGCATTAGACTTATTAAAATTGTACAACTAAGTTGCTAGATCTGGTTGAATTATGCTTATAAATCAAGTTTAGGGAATCTGATTTTATTTTTCAATTTTCAATTAGAGTTGGGATGAAACATCTCTTGTTTCTCACAGTCGTGAATATTTAATGACGTTACACCAGGAGAATTTAAGATCATGCATTTTGTACTCCCTCAGTCCAAAATACAACTTTTTCAATCACCCTCTGACAATTTTGTGGTATCACAGACTTTTAAATAGCCCAAACAGTAATTGGCATCATTTCTATTTCGACTTGAGAATTTAACATATTTATATATTTGGTCAACATGTATCAGTTCTTGAATACATCAGGAAGGGGCTTTTAGATTCCATAGCATCTGAAAGTCACATGGATACACCGGGATTTTATGGTAGTTTAGCTTTTGGTTTGAAATTTTTGCTGTTGATCATTCATACAGATAAGGGGACTGTTAGCATGAAGTTGAGCATTACGTATTTAAATTGACCTGAATAGAATTTCATATACAGAATGTGCTGTTCCAAGCTGAGCCTGGTTTGTTGAAGACCAGGATTTTCAGAATTACTTGTTTTAAGCTTTATCTTAACCCAAAACATTAATTTTCAAACTCTGGGAGAAAATTCCATGTAACAATATTGCTTACTTGTGTTTTTCTGAAATGCATTGTAATAATCATGGAATTCTTAACTGTTTAATAATCATTTTAGACATGACAAACTGAAACTCTCCAGTCTAGAAAAATGAGTGTTTTTTCATCTACTCTTCCTCAAATCTTTTTGTTTATTTTCACCAATGGAAATGTGAAGTTATTTATGGGAAAAGCATTTGTTAAACTTTTTCTGACTAGCAGTCTGGTTAAAAAATGGCTCCATGTACACCAAATATTCCTTGTATTCATTGGGCTGATTCTGTTGCATTTTGAGCACTGGGGCATTAAAATGATGTAAAGCCTTTACTGCAGGCTAACGCATAAAACATTCTCAGCATGTGGAAGTCATATGGTTTACGAAAAAGAGTAGAGAACCAGGGCATTGGTGCCTGTTCAGCTTAAAATTTCATCCTGTAACTGTAAAGACATATTTATTTTAATATGATCATTTCTAAAATATGTGGCCTTTATTACGGGAAGTTGAAAATGCAAGCTGTTTTTTAACCAATCTGCTGCTAGTTCTGTGCAAAGCATATACGGAACACTGTTTTAGTTAGGAAAATGCATTAAGGAAAGGAACCCTTAGCAATGTGTTGAATGCTTTTCCAGAGGCTTTATTTGCACTGCTGGGTGCATTTCATCTTCTAGCCCAAGTAGAAACCTAATATCTCTATTTTTCTAAGTTATAACACACATTGTAACAAAGATCTCATTCTTCTATTCTGGCAATTTTTACTAAGTGTTGGTGGGTATTCTTGCTTGCTTCATTGTATCTTGTATATTAATTTGTTCTTTTTGAGTCTTCCTGAATGTCATATTAGTTCTATCTGTAGTTTCAAAGTTCGTTTGGCTACCTTGTTTCTATCAAAAGCAGGTTTACAGTTGGGTTCATCTATTGCAGCTTTTCTGTTTTTCGTATTCTGTTCTTTAAACTTGGGTTATTTCTCTTGGAAATTACAAATTTATCATAGCATGTTAATTTTCATAACTAGAAGTTGGTGTACTTCTCAACTCTATAAAATGATGAACATTTATAGATCAGTCTTAAAAGCACCTGGTAAAAATGTGCTGGGTTTCGTTTGTTTGTTCCTGCTTTATGTAGGTATTTTGGTTTCCAGAATCTTAATATTCTGTTCTTCGGCTAGATTTTTCTGTTAACCATGGATTTTTCTTCTTTTCAATTTAGTACAACTTTATACTGTTATGGATAAAAAGCATAGCATATTCGTATCATATATGAATATGTTATATGTGCATATCCATATATGCAGTCAAATTTATATGATGTGTGTGTGTGTGTGTGTATCATACCTACAACCATGAAAACAAATCTGACCTACAAAAGAGACCAAAGAGTAACCACCGTTCATACTGTCCACATTATAGAAACTTTGGCCGTTTCCTTATCATTGTAAACCATCATTTTAACAGATTCTGCCAAAATATAGTTCTCTCAAATGTCAGCCTGTCAGACTGACATTTTTCTCCAGCTAGTACTAAATAATTAGTGTGTGACTCAGATTCCTAGACACAGCTGTGCCCAAGATGGCCTTCACTCAGACTGAGAACCCATCCATCATAGGTGCAGAGTAGAGACTCTCTCAGTGATTATCTGATGTAAAACTTGTAGGTTTTAGTTACTCACTGTTTGTGGACTCTTCTGATGTAGGGATGCTTTATGGGTTTATTTTAAAAAAATATTTGTGAACAAAAGATAAAAAATTGTAATTTAAGTGATTTATGAAGAAGTGGGTTAGCTTTGTTGTTATGGGCTTTAAAAAAATTTTTTTTTCCTATTAAGACAGGTGCACAAAAGGATAAAGTGTTTGTTGAAGAAAAAAAAAAAAAAAAGGTGCACCTGACTCTTTTTTAGTGATAAAATGATTCTAGTCCATTCTGAGGCCATTTAGATTTTCATTAGGCTGTTGATTATGATTAAAATATTAACTGGACATATGTCCTGGCTGGGTTTTTTGTCACTGTGACAGAGGTTGTGGTTATATGGGAAGAGGAACCTCAATTGAGAAAATACCTCAATCATATTGCCTGCAGGGCATTTTCTTGACTACTAATTGATAAGAGGAGGGTCCAGTTTACTATGTGGGTAATTCCATCTCTGGACAGGTAGTCCTCCAAAGTCTAGAAAGCATACTAAGCAAGCCATGAGGAGCAAGCCAGCAATCAGGCCCCTCTATGGTCTTAGCTTAGTTTTCTACCTCCAGCTTCCTGTTCTACTTGTGTGCCTACCTTAGTTTCCCTGAATGACGGACTGTGATGAGGGAATGTAAGCCAAAGAAACCCTTTCTTCCCCAAGTTGCTTTTAGTCATGGTGTCTTTATCACAGCAAACTAAGGCAATATACTTGGTAGTTCTGCCCATCTTTTGTACAGAGACCCATAGGTGATGTATTAGAAACATGAATGAATTTTGTGTTTAAGGAGCAGTATGGAGGTGCAAAGGAAGAGTGACTTTAATGAATATATGTGGTGGTATTGTGTTCCCCAAAATATTGTGCACCCTAATAAACTTATCTGGGGTCAGAGACAGAACAGCCACTAGATACAAAGGCTAGAAAATGGTGGTACTCACACCTTTAATCCTAGCATTCCAGAGGCAGAAATCCATGTGTTCAAGGATCCAGCCAGGCATGGTGACTCACGCTTTTAATCCCAGAAAGCAAGCCTTTAATCCCAGGGAGTGGTGGTAGAAAGCAAAAAGGTATATAAGGCGTGAGGACCAGAAACTAGAAGCATTTGGCTGGTTAAGCTTTTAGGTTTTGAGCAGCACAGTTTAGCTGAGAGCCATTCGGATATGAGAACACAGGCTTCCAGTCTGAGGAAACAAGATCAGCTGAGAAGTTGGCCAGGTGAGGTTAGCTGTGGCTTGTTCTGTCTCTCTGATCTTCCAGCATTCACCCCAATAACTGGCCTCAGGTTTGATTTTATTAATAAGAACTTTTAAGATTCATGCTACAAATATAGTCACATATTTTGTGACTTTATTTTATTTTAAACTTTATTTAAAACTTTTTGTTTTATTTATTTATTATGTGTAAATAAAGACACCTGCCACGGTGCACACATGGATTTTCGAAGACAGCTCACAGGAGTTGGTTCTCTCTTCTTCCAGCATGTGGGTCTTGGGGATTGAACTCAGGTCCTTGGGCTTGCTAGCAGGCGTCTTTACTTGCTGGCCCAAGATTCAGTTTTTATATAGGGAAAAGTCAGATGTTTGTGGGTTCTGCTGAAATGAGGATGACGTAATACTGAAATTTCCTGCCTCGTGATTTTGATAAGGAGTAGTAATAGTGTTAAGTCCTGAAGCTCTTGGCCTGGCTGGTCAAGCCTTGCAGTCCTGCGATGGAGTTGATCTTGCTGTCTGTGTAAACTTCCTTTCGTTTTCTTGCTGTTCTCTTAATTCATTGTTTCTGACTCATTACATCAGTCTCTTAACTAATCTTGTTGCATGCAGTCATTTTTTCATTAGTCATTCTACACTGGTACCTGAGGGATCTTGCCAAAGTAAAATGTGAATTTGATTGTCAGCCATACTTTTCCTGTAATCCTTCAGTGGCTCTGCAGCCTTTCAAGTCATTCCACCGGTGTCAAAAACAGCTTTCGCCACTGTGTAACCTTGAGCAAGTGTTTTCAATGTCTGTATCTCAGTTTCCTCATCTGTAGAATGGGGATGAGAAGAGGACCTCCTTTGTAGGATTACCTCGCATGAGCCCTTAGCGTGTTTTTGCTATGTTGTGTCATTCACAAAAGTGCTGCAAAACTAGAAGAGGATGCTGTACCCTTCATTCAGCTTCCCTGTTGGTTATGCCATACATAACTTTAGTATGGTACAGAAAGAGGGGATATAATTTAGCGGTATGGTGCTTGCCTAACATGTGCAAGGCCCTGACATCAACAAACACTAAAAGCAAACAACAAAACAGAGAACCCAAACCTACAGCTGACATTGTACTATGTGTGTGTATACTTCTGTGCCATTTCACCATGTTCAGTTCATATAACCACCACCAAAACTTAGGCACGGAAGTAATCCATCACCACACATGAGGAATACGTATCCTCTTTGTTCGGGTCTGTTCTATGGTCTAACTGCCCAGAAAGACTGTGTTAGTTGCTTTTCTGTTGCTGAGATAAGACACCATAGCCAAGGCAACTCACAGAAAGAAGAATTTATTTGGGTTTACGGTTCCAGAGGCATAAGAGTCCATCATGGCGGGAGGCATGCCTGCAGGATGGCTGCTGGAATAGGATGCTGAGAGCTCACATCCTTTCCCATACGCACAAAGCAGAGAGCAAAGTGGAAATGGCTGAAGTTTTTAAACTCTCAAAGCCCACCTCTAGAGGCATACTTCTTCCAGCAAGAACACACCCCTAAATCTCCCCAAACAGCACCATTAACTGGTAATAAGTGTTCACATACACGAGCCCGAGGGGGACGTTTTCTTTTAAACCACCACAAGTATCGATTGTTGAGCCAAGAATTTTACTCTTTTGACTCTGTAGAATTTCAGAAATTCTTTGGTACAGATAGAAAGTTTTATGAAAAATCCCAATTAAGTTTTCTTGTTACAAGAATTGGAGCTGGGTGGTGGTGGTGCATATCTTTAATCCCAGCACTTGGGAGGCAGAGCATGTGGATCTCTGAGTGCAAGGCCAGCCTGGTCTACGCAGAGACAGGGCTACTCTGTCTCAGAAAAACAAAAACAAACAAGAAGTTGAAAACAATAACACACCACAGAACAAACCCTAGGACATAATACCAGCAGTCAGGAAGGTCAGGAGTTCAGGGTCATCTTCCTTAACATAGTGAGTTTGGCCGGGCGGTGGTGGCGCACGCCTTTAATCCCAGCACTCGGGAGGCAGAGGCAGGCGGATCTTTGTGAGTTCGAGGCCAGCCTGGGCTACCAAGTGAGTTCCAGGAAAGGCGCAAAGCTACACAGAGAAACCCTGTCTCGAAAAACCAAAAAAAAAAAAAAAAAAACAAAAAACATAGTGAGTTTGAGGCCAGCTGGGCTACAAGAGGCCCTGGCTCACAAAGCCAAAACAACAACAAAACATGAATAAGCTTTGCTTAAATAAGGAATTATGGTATTAGTACCCATTAAACTTTGCTAGTGAAATTTAACAATGCTAGTGAGGTTTTCTGTAAATGTGTAAAGTTGAGGTGAATCCCTCCCTTTCCTCCTCCCTCTCTTACCTCTTTTGAAACAGGGCTTTGTTCTGTAGCCCAGATTGACTTGAACTCTTTTTGATTCTCTTTCCTCGCCTTCTGTCTGCTGGGATTAGAGGTGCTTGTCACTACACCCAGCAGATACATTTCTCACCAAAGCAGAATGGTGCCAGCTTCTGTGGTAGGTGACCAAAGTCACGCCTAAGGTCAGTATCATATTGGTCTTGGTTGGTGTTAGTGCTGACTTGCCAGATGGATTGGAGCTCATGGCAGTCTTATTTTGGACTAAGAAAGAAACTAGCTTCAAAGAAAGTACTTTTGAAATTATTTCTGGAGAAATAAATGAGAGATTTAAAGAATAAGAGAGGGAGAGATTTAGGTACTGTTACCTTTAATTTGGGTAACAGAAAGTTATGGGGCTGCTTATCTTTAGCTGTGTGATAGAGAATTTTTAAATGTCACAGCTCTGTGGTATTAACACAAGATCATGTGATTTTGTCTTTGAAATTTGAGGTATTTTTAATTGTCAGCATTGATAATTTGCTTTGGAAAAACACTAAAAAATGAACTTGAAGTTGTTTCATTGGCAGGAATAAGATAAGTATCAGTGGAGCTTCCTGGTAAGCCAAGTTCATCCGTTCAGGGCTTTTGGCTACCCGTGGTTTCAGTTGCTTCCTGGTACATTTCTTTTTCATTGTATTTATCTGGTTTCAGCATTCCTTTTCTTGGTGTATACACTAAAATAAATAATGTTTTAATTAGAACTTATTTAGCCTCAAAGAGAAATTGTAGGGGTACAGCCATTTGGGACCGATGAAACCAGATTTATCTATGTGTGTGTGTGTGTGTTGTGTGTGTGTGTGTGTGTGTGTGTGTGTGTGTGTGTGTGTGTATACACGCATGCACTTACATATACACTTCCCACGTGCATGGGTAGAGGTCAGAGGAAACTAGCACTTACATAAAGAGCACTGTTAGGAATCTTGGAAGCTAGTCTCTAGTCCTAGTCTGGAGTATGTGGTCTCTTGTCTCAGCTATATTATACATGTCTGCTTTCTCTTTCTCACTTCCCCCTCTACTCTGCCTTGCTGAGGTCTGTCGCCCCCTTCCCCCATTTACACTGACTTGTAGATGGGTGCGGTATATCATGGTGCTGTTAGAACTGCTGCTTCTGCTGAAGCTTACCTCTCAGTGGTGATAGTGTTTCTTTTAGTTCTATAACCAGAGAGAAATCTGAATGCACTGGCAATGACTTCCATGTCTGTCCCTATACCATGAGGTAAGAGAGCAAGTGCAATACAAGAGGGAATTGTCTATAAAGTGAGGACTTGGATGCTGTGTGCATGGGGTTCCTTGAAGGGAATGAACAGGGCATTCAAAAACACCGAGTCTGGGAGTGTGTGCTGAGCTCCTCGGTGATACAGAAATGAGTTCAAGGGTCAATTTGTAAGAAATGGCAAAAGACCCACACTATAATTTAGTATTGGGTTTTTTTAATCCTAGTCACCTCAGACAAGCCAGAGAGATGGTAGAATAGCACTGTGGAAGTAAGCTTTAATTCAAGCAGCTCTTCCTTTGCTATTTCTCATCAAGTCCAAAGGGAATGAGGGATGTTAGGTGATTTCCTAACTAATATAGCAACTAGAGCCTATCTCATACTTTTACCTTCTAGTATGGCAACCATTTCCTTATAAAATCCCTTTTGAGTCTGGAGAGATAGCTCAGGTGTTAAAAGCACTGGCTGTTCTTCCAGAGGAGCTGGATTCAATTCCCAGCATCTACATGGGAGTTCACAATTGTCTGTAACTCCAGTCTCAGACGATCTGACACCTTCTTTTGGCCTCCTTAGGTACTGCACATATGTGGTGCAGACATATATCAGGCAAAGCATTCATACACATAAAATAAAATAAACTATTTAAAAATGAGCACTGGCTGCTCATTAGAGAACCCGGGTTCAGTTCCCAGCACCCACATGGCTCACCATCTGTAACTCCGGTCTCAGGATCTGATGCCCTTTTCTAGCTTCCGTAGATACTGCATGCATTTGATGCATAGACATACATGCAGGCAAAACACCTATATGCATAAAATAAAAATAAAGGGGAAAGATGAGCTTTTATGGTAGATCAAAACAAAACTAGTACATTTGTGTCTTCTATTTGAGGAGCAATCAACAAGACTTGAGCTAGTAAATACACCATATAGACCTTGTGCTGCAGAGATCAGCGGTGGAAGAATTGGCATGTTTGTTCAGCCCAGTATTCGTCAACCTGACGTTACATTTAACAGAGAATCGTAATGCCTAGGAAAGGAGCTAGAGCTTTTTAAAGTTCCTCTGTCAATATTGTTGCTAATATGAATTTCAACACTGAAAACTCTAAAGCTAAGTTTAGATTATTACAAATCAGCCTGAGAATTTTAGACACAAACAGAAATCAAGCATAGTCAGCTAAGAGTCTAGAAGAACTCAGTCCAATTACAAAGGAAAAGAGCTAAAGCAATTGGGAGTCAAAGTGATGTAAGCACATGGACAGCACCAAAGGAAGCAGACCTCAGCTTTTTTTGCAGAAAAATTGTCCAGAAAGAGTATTAAAGTGCTATTTGCCTGAGTGCTACCTCCAGTTTTTTAGAATCTGGGATGGGCTCAGGAATGTGCTTCTTGTGTAAACATACTAGATAATTCTAATTGATATAGGACACTCCTCCATAAACACACTAAATAATTCTAATTGATATAGTACATTTGGAAAATGCAGACAGTGTAATGCTTAGATATGAGGTAGTCATTAAGATCTGTAGTATATTAAAATGTCTCCTCCTGATATGTTCTTGCCCTGTTCTAAATAATGCGTGTCATCTTCTCTAGTTGCCTATGCTCTTAAGTTCTGACGTGAAGAAGGCTTTGAGTGAGCATGCTTATTTTTCTAGATATTACCCTTAACAGTATTATGCCCCAGGCAGTTATTCTTCAATGGCTACTTCATCAGCTCTTTTTCTTAAGTGCGGGTATGTACGTACATGTCCGTGTGTGTGTGTGTGTGTGTGTGTGTGTGTGTGTGTGTGTGTGTGTGTGTAAAACCTTTAGAATATCGAACATCTTGAAATTTTACCCTCAAAAATTAATTCCTTAGCCCACCCCCCTTAAGGTATATCAGTGTTCTTCTCAGAGTCCTGATTATTTCTAGACCATTGAGCTGCAAAGAAACATGAACTTCAGAACTGGATTGTTCTAATACCCCTCTGATCTTTACAACTTACTCTTTTTTCTTTTTGGTTTTTTGAGACAGGGTTTCTCTGTGTAGCTTTGGAGCCTATCCTGGAACTCACTCTGTAGCCCACGCTGGCCTTGAACTCACAGAGATCTGCCTGGCTCTGCCTCCCTAGTGCTGGGATTAAAGAAGTGCGCTACCACCGCCCGGCCACAACTTTCTTTGTATAGACTTCATGTGTTTCAATATCTCCATTGCTAAGCTAGGGGTAAATAACAGTATCTCTTTGGGGCTAGTGAGATGGCTCAGAGAGTAAAGGTGCTTGCCTCCAAGGCTGACATGAGTTTGGTCTCCAGGACCCACATGGTGAAAAGAGAGAACCAACTTCTGAAAGTTGTCATTTAACCTCCACATGTGTGTTATGGCACATGTGTGCATGTGTGTGTACACACACCTGTAAAATAAACAAGTAAATGCACTTAAAACAATGTCAACATAATAGAATTCTTGGGCTTCTGAAAACATTTGTACTGTGCTTATGATAGTGATTGGCACAAACAACGCTTCATTATTAGTGGTTCTGTGCTTCTCTTTCCAGGATCTGCATGCCCTCCTTAAACCTTAGATTCTTCTGTGGTACACACAATACCTCTCTAGCTAATATTTTTTCATTGTGTGTGTAGTCTCATCTCAGTTTTCTTTAAGTAGGACTTACTTACATTTCACATAAATAAATGCCTATAGAGATCATTGCAGCATAAATCTGGCCTTCCTGCCTCTTCCCTACTCTGTTCCATAAAATGCATGATTTTCATCAGACTATTGATAGCCATGTAAGTATGGACTCTACCTAAGTTGACGATGTACTATTTGATCGTTTTTTTTATCCCTTTGCTCTTTAAAGCTTCTAATATTTCCTTCCCCGCCTTGAATAGAATCTTACTCTCTAATCCCTAAAGGTGTTTTCTGTGTTACATTTAGGTGAGTTATCCCTCCTTCCATGTTTCCAACATTTCCCCTCTTAGTATTTGCCATGTTACTTAGTTTACAGGTTTCCATATCCTTGCCTTACCAGTTAGGATCTTCTTTAATAAACCCAGTTAAATCCTTCCTCCTGAGGAGACATTTTCCAGTGGATCTTGACACACTCATACTAATCCGTGTACTTCTGAGCCCTGCTTGCAGACTTACACCTCTAACTTTGTGTATTCACTTTAAGGCCTGTTGCATTTGCAGTGGTTTGGTCTTCGTTCCTGGTCTGGCTGGTTCCCTATCCGAGGGCTGGGGTTCTGATTTTCCTGTGGACGGAGGGAACCTTCTGTACTCTTTGCTTTTCCACTCATTTGTGTCAGCTCTCAGTTGTCCAGTCACTGTGGGATATGTTACTGTGTGTCCTCACTTAAAGACTGACTTCAGCTGCGTTTTTACATTTTTAATTTTTTGTACATCATGAATAAATCAACAGTCACTTTGACCACTCACTCGCTAGTAAGCATTAAGACTTCTGGAATTTACAGTAGTGTTAGCCTCTTTTGTATGGTGCTGTGGACCTGCAGTGGACTTACCTGGGAATGAGACTTAGTAGGCCAGGAATGATAGCACTTATGTTGGTTGTCCTTGCCTGCTTCTCCTCCCTGCTGGGAAGTGTTTCTTCTGTTTCCTTTTATCCCTTTGTTCTTTCAACCTTTGCTCCCTGGGCTGACCTAGTTGGTCATCCTGTGCCTCTGTTGTTATATCAGAAAAAGATAGGGAAAAGTTGAGAATCACTGAAAATCAAGTTAAGCTATCTTTCTTGGCAGTTTACATGTTGAATGATTGTGTTTTTGCTTCCTGAGAAGTGTACAAAAGTTGTCTTCAATGACTTCATTTGAACAAAGAGTAGTCAGGTAATGAAAACAGTTAATACAGAAAAAAAATCATTAAAAAGTGATTCCCTAAATATTTCATTTTAATCAAAATATATGGCTGTTTGTTCACATTAGCTGATACAGAGCTATAATACAAGAAATCCATAGGAGTCTGCTTAAGGAGTATTAGGGAAATTTATTAGGATAAATTGAGGAAATACAACGAATACAGAACGGAGTAGACATTGTCCTCTGATCTGACCAGGAGTGAGTCACCTGGCACTTCAGTCACACCAGGGAGCAGGGAGAGGGGTCACAAGGCCTCTCCCTTTCCTTTTAAGAGGTCATTCAGGCCGTATAGTCCTAGGTCATGGGCAGAAAAAATAAATACCACTACAGAGCTGTGGCTCTCAACTGGAATAATTGGACAGTGCTTGTAGGCCATTTTGATTGTCACTGCTGGAGTAAAGGTGTTCTGGTCACCCAGTGGGCAAACAGTAACAGTATCTCCTCATCCCAACAGAGAATTCTCCATCCAAACTAACATTAGTATCAGGGTCCAAAAACTTGACCTTGGGCCACAGTCCGATATTACTAGAATGCATGGATTGACTCTGTGTATCAGATTGTCTTGTACACACCATACATTTATGATGTCAAGTTTGATTTTTCTTGAAATGAAGGAAGATCTTTTATTTTCTTTTACATTTTTATTTTATTTTATGTGTATGCCTCTATGCGTGTCTGTGTACCAAGTGAATGCAGTATCCATAGAGGCTAGATAAGGGTGTTGGATCCCTTGGAACTGTAGTTACAGACAGTTGGACAGCTCTTATCTGCCATGTGGGTACTAGAACTGAACCCGAGTCTTCAGTAAGAGCTGCCAATGCTCTTAACCCTGGAGCCATCTCTCCAGCCCTAAAATGAAGGGAGATCTTAAAGACACAATCTGTGAGTCATATTTTAATGTCTTACCTCCTCCAAGTCTTTTACAGTAGTCTTACATCTACTTTTCTTTTCTTTTTTTTTTTTTTTAGTAAGCCATCTTAAATTGTTCCAAAACATTTAACTTTTTTTTTTTTTGGTAATTTATTTTTTTATATAAACAAATGCTCAAACTTGTATTTTAACAGCTTAGACAATGTATAATGACATCCCACCACTGCAAGGTCCGCTGGGATATGTAGAGTAAGGAAATCAGCCTACCGTTGGCACACAGTGGATTGTGTGAGGTGCTTGTGTTGTATAAGTCAGGGTTCTCCAAAGGAACAACTGATAGAGTGAATATGTATATTAAAGGGAGTTGTTAGAGTGGCTTACATAGCATAGGCCAGTTCAGGTAGTCCAACCATGACTGTTGTGCTGGAGAGGCTGAGAAGCCACTTGCTGTTCAGTCCATGAGGTACCAGTCTTGTGCCAGAGGCTTGGGGGATTCTTGGGGAGCTACTGGTCTTCATTCTGTGTTGGAGGCCTGAAGAAGTTGGTTCTAATATCGTTGAAGGAATGCAGCAGCGACAGGATAGGTGAAATTGCCAGCAAGAATGAATGCAAGCAGGCAAATAGCAAAAGCTCCCCTCCTCTATGTCCTTTTGTTCTGGGTGGGTCTTCCCCTTACAGGTGTGCCCAGTGGGCTGCATTTTAGCAGAGTCCTGATAGAGTCAACCTGAAAACCAAGATTAGCCAGTACACTCAGCTTCCCTGGTCAGCTGTTTTAGGAGGAGTACCTAGATAACTCGTAAGGAACCAAACTTTTGTTGTAAATTGTTCTTACAGTAAGTTCACTGATAGGTTTTTTTTCCTTACCTAATGAACAAGACACCCCCCCCCCCCCGAGGAAACAAAGCCCTCTATAAGGCATACAGCAATTTTAAATTGCAAGTGAAGTGCTTTGTCCCAGATTGATAGGATTCATGAGGGCATCAGGGAGGAAAAAGGACAGTGAAGTTGCCAGTTATCTCTTTAAAAAAGAATAATGCTCTTTGCTTTCAGTGATAGGAATATTAGGGAATCTCTGATTATTTGAGGTAGCTGGGAGCCTTGTCTGTTTTAGAGGTTATTCAATTATTGGTTTTCTGAGTTCTAGTGTTAAACCTGGAAATTGAGAGGAGAGAGACCAAATCCACGACTGTCCAGTTAAAGCAAGCTGTATTTTGGGGTCCACCCGGGACTGACCAGTCCCGACTGTCGCTCTCTCTCTAAGTGCTGCTGGCTTCTTGAGGTCCCCTTTGTGGGAGAGATAAAGTGTTACAGGGGCGAGAGAGTTGGCTGTTACACATTGTTAGAAAGATACAATGAAGAGGAAGGAACAACCTGAGGATACACATTGTGTGAATGGGGTCTCAAGGTCAGTGTAGGTTGGAAAACATGCTTTGCAGTTTACATCCGACCTAAGAAACAGGAACTTACTCTTAATTACAAATTGAAACCTTAACTTGCAAGAACTTAACACAAGACAAATGGGAACTTATGCTTTAACTACAAACAGAAACCTTAGCCTGCCCAGGACAAACAGGAGCTTTCTTAGCTATTTTAACTGCAAACAGAAACATTAACTTGCAAGATATAGTGTCCTGTTTTGGTCTCACACTAGTTGCTTTTGTGAGGGTTTATTTATTTAGTTACTTCTTTTCCTGGTGCTTGGGATGGAATCCTGTGCTAAGAACACACTCTTGTCTTGAAGTACATTTAACTGTGCTTCACAGGGGGCTACTAGCTGGCTTTGTAGCCTATGTGACAAGTCTATTTTAAGCCCAAACAAACCTCTATGATTTTTTTGTATTACCTTCATTTAGACCTTTGTATGTTGAATACCATCAGCTATTTTTCTGCCTTTTACCAAAACATTTTTCTTTTTATCTTTTTTATTTTATTTTATTTTTTAAGACAGTACCTGACTATATATAGTCCAGGTTGCCCTCAAACTCCCAATCCTCCCGTCTAAGCCGATTGTTAGAATTATAGATGTGTATTACTATTTCTGATTGTGTTTTTTATCCTCTCCCTTTTCCTCCCCCCTCCCTCTCTCTCCCTCTTCCTTTTCTTCCCCCCTCTCACCCTCCCTCCCTTCCTTCCTCCCTTCTCCTTCCCTTCATTCCTTCATGCTGGAGATTGAACCCAGAATTTGAATATATAAGCACACACTCTAACACTGAACTACAGTCTTAGTTCCCAATAAATTAAACTCAGAACTAGCAGTGGATAGCTTGTGGTCTTTTGTGTCTTATCACTTTGACTTAGCATAAGTTGTTGAAGTTCATCCATATTGTAGCATGTATTGCTATTGCTTTCCTTTTTATTGCTTAATAATATTGCATTGCTTTTTCAATGTGAATTCATTCAGTACCAGATGGATAATCTAGGACATTAAGAATAATGCTTATCTGAAATTTGCCACCACAGGCATAATGTTTTCATTTCTCTTGGGTGGGTACCTAAGAGTAGTAGTTTCAGTTTGAGTGTTAAATTTATGTTTAGCTTTTTAAGAAATTACCAAACTGTCTTATTTTATTTTTAGGTTTTTTTGAGACAGGGTCTCAATATGTAGCTCTGGCTGTCTTGGAACTCATTATTGTAGACCAGGCTGGTCTTGAACACACAAGAGATCCACCTGCCTCTGCCTCCAAGTGCTGGGACTGAAGGTGTACATCACCATGCCCAGCTTTGGCTCACTTTCTAATTTGGTGCATTGGGCTGCAATGTCTCTGTCTGTGCTGTCAGTCTATCTCTGTGTTTGTGTATTGTTGCAGATTTTGCTGCATTCTTGTTAGTACTTGTCTGTTTACCATGTAGGGATGTGGTTCTTCCACACCCTTACTGGTACTTGTAATTGTCTCCCATTTTCTTTATGGCCATTCTCATGGGAGTAATGTTAATTTCATCTTTGGATAGCTAATGATGGGCATCTTTTCAAAGATTTACACATATTTCTGGGTGAGATCCCTGCTCAGGTAATTGTTCATCTTACAGTTTCATCACCATCCTATGATTGAATTACAAGAGTTCTTTATGTTTTAGTGTGTTTTTGTTTGTTCTTAGAAACAGATAATTTACATGCACCTTTTTAAATCTCTGTCTTATTCTCTTGCTCTCTTTTTTTCTTTCTTTAATGAAATTTTAAGGGGGACTCTTTCAATGCTCATTTCAAAGATTAGAGGGGACAGTGAATTGATAGACCAATGACAAGGTACCTTACCCTGTTCTTCAACTTTCCTTCAAAAAGTACTTACATAGATCCTATCATGGTGACCCATATTCATGGTTCCAGTACTCAAGAGGCAGAGGCTGGAGGATTCAGAGCTAGAGCCAGCCTGATACACACACACACACACACACACACACACACACACACACACACACACACATCCTGGCTAGAACCAGTCTGATACACACACACAAACATACAGAGCCCCTGTTTAAATAAAAATAAAACAAAAGTCCTTGCGTAGTCCCGCAGCTGCTTTCTTAATGATACTAATGATATCACAATTTCAAACCTCTTGTCTCAGTAGCCACTTCAACTGTACATTATCTTTTTGCCATAGTTACTTGAGCATGCATGGAACAACAGACACTGTCTGAAAGTATATTTACTGGACTACGACTATTGCTCAATTTGTAGAGTTCTTGTGAAACATGCTTAAAACCCTGGTTTCTATATCCAGTGTCACATGAATCTGGCATGATGACACACTCCTGTCATCCCAGCTTGGAGGAGTTGGGAGGCAGGAGGATCAGAAGTTCAGGTTCATTTTAGCTATAGAGAGCATTTGAGGACAGCCTGAGATACATGAGATGCTATCACAAAGGTAAAGAGAGTAAATTTTTTGCATGCTGCTAGGACTCTTAGAATTGTTAGTGAGACTACAGAACAAATCTCATACAATGGGAAGACGATGGGAGGCAGCTCCTGGTAGAGACCACAGCCAGAACCACCCCATAGGTGTGGTCTGGCTCAGACAGCATCACTGTTGTTTACAAGCAGCTGCTTGCTGGCATTGAGGATGGTCCTCATTGTGGTCATCATACTTGGTCTTGGAGCAGCAGTTGGAAGAGGTTTCTTTCTGTCTTTTGGGACACCAGTTCTCAGAGTCTGGCCCACACATTCATCTGTACTCCATATTCAAAGGACATTGAGGTTTCGGTGTCTTACATTTTTTAAGCTTGATGTGAGGTAGATTCCATCTTACTTTAGTGCTAAAAGAAATTCAGGTATTCATCCAACTTAAATTGTAAACAAAATAAAGTTCCATGGACCTCAGTTTCTCATCTCCGTTTCAGGTCCTACTGTATTCCCCTTCTCCTTCACAGACAATATTGATTATTCTCACTTGTGTTTCCTGATGCAAGCTACCAGCATCTGGTGTACATGCTTGCTTACTAATCTTGCTTACTATACACCTCATGTTGTGGTGACCCCCAACCTTAAAATTATTTTGTTGCTAGTTCATAACCATAATTTTGTACTGTTATAAATCCTAATGTAAATATCTGATATGCAGGATATCTGATATGCGACCCTCCAAAGGGGTCACAACCCACAGGTTGAGAACTGCTCTTCTACAAGACGTGACACCAACAGTCAACACCTGTTTCAGCTAGCAAACTGGCATCTTTGATTCTTAACTCCTTCACATCTTCTCAGTTTTATTTCCAGACAGCTCCTGGTTGCCACCATTTCTCTTTTCCTCTTACACGTAACCCATGCCCAAGCCACTGTCAGTAATAGCCTGAAATAGTTACCCACAGAAGAGTCATGTGGATAATGTTATTCTTCAATTTTTAAACACCCACCCTTAGGAGGAAGCCTGAACAATCTCATGTGTCCCTTGTTCTCTCTGATCTCCAGCGTTCATTGTCTCTGTTTTTCTTCTTGATTTTGATATTTTAGTTTTATTGAACTCCCAGCTTGCAAACCTCTTTCTACCTTAGTTGTACCTCATATGTGGGAAGTGAGAAATTCCACCTACTTAACTATTTATAGAATATAGATTCTTCGAATGTTTTCAACATCTTTTCAGGGGAGGTGGGCATGTGAACATGTCTTTTCCTGCTCCATCATGACCCACATCTGCCTAGAAGGTTGACTTAGCATCTGTGAACCAGCACCATAGTCAGCCGCAGCAGTGCGAGAGACACAGCATTGAACCCTCTGACATCTTAGCCCAGGTGAGGCCTCAGCAGCAGTTAATAAGTGAATGTCTAGTTTCAGCATAGCGAAATGCATTTTGTATTCCTTTCTTACAGTGAGAAACTCCCTTGTTAAAGTGTACTCTACTTTATTTGAGAACAACGTGTGTAATATCTGTGTAAAACAGAAATGAAATAGTTCATAAAAACCAGCAAGTGTGTAGAGAAAGGAAAAGAGTGTCAATGAAAATTGTAGTGAGCATGTTTTTATTTTATTTTTTCAAAGATGGAATTAGAAATGCTGCTGGAATAGAGTATGAGTTGGGATACTTTCAGTTGGAAAGTCACAAATTCTTTGAAAATAACTTTATAAATTTATTCATTTTAATGTATCAGAAAAATCCAGAGCAGGATAAGCTTCCGGCCAACAGCTGACCTGGCGACACTAATATCCTCTGTAATCTTATTTGTTGTTGTGTTTTGCTTCTTTTGGTATAACTTACGTTCCCAACTTCCTACAGCAGCTCTGTTGAATAGAAATAGAATGGAAGGGTCTGGAGAGATGGTTCAGTGGGTAAGAGCACTGGCTGCTCTTCAGAGGATCCAGGTTCGATTCCCAGCAACCACATGGTGGCTCACACCCATTTGCAACTCCAGTTTCAGGGCATCTGTTGTCCTTTTCAGGCCTCTGAGGGCACCAGGCACACAGTGGCCCAGGCATACATGCAGACAATCGATTACTCATGCACATAAAATGAAAATTTTGAATCATTTTTAAGGGCAATATAATAGAAGTCAACATTTTAAATTTAAACATTCTAGTGACTACATTTCAGCAAATAAAAAGAAACATTTGAAATTAGATTTAATAATGTCCTCCATTTAACTCAGCTGTCCAGCACATTGCTATTTCAGCATGTTCTTGGTGTGAAAATGACTAGGGAAATGTTTTGTATTCCTTTCTTACATTAAGTTTTCAGATTAGTATTTTACCTTGAGAATACATTTCTTTTGTGTTGAGCACATTTCCAAAGCACAGCAGCAGGGCACTTTCAGTGGCTTCTGAGTGGAGCCATTCAGATGACTGGCACCATGGATCTGTTTGGCAGCCTTGTGGATGAAATGCACTAAATGATGCAATGCAGTCGAGATTCACTCTGGGAGAATAATGCTAAAACCAAGGTTTCTTTTTGGGTTTTCTTCTAGAAGTTTTGT
Organism: Peromyscus maniculatus bairdii; assembly: GCF_049852395.1. Taxonomy (NCBI): domain Eukaryota; kingdom Metazoa; phylum Chordata; class Mammalia; order Rodentia; family Cricetidae; genus Peromyscus; species Peromyscus maniculatus. The sequence goes on along the minus strand of NC_134860.1, from coordinate 63,129,226 downwards.
AATTTTGCATGTAATATTTAGGTCTGTGATGTATTTTGAGTTAGTTAAAGCTTGAAATATTCCTCAAGGTTCTACTTTTTTACATACAGATTTCTTGTGTTCTCTAGTTGGGTGTTGAAAACGCTGTCCCGTCTATCTTGATTTGCTTTGGCACCTTTGGCAGGACTGTGATGGTCTTCTTTTGTGTGGCCACACAGAGTTCAGAATCAGCTTGCTGATGTGTGTCACAAGCCCTGCAGGAATTCTGAGTGTCTCTTAGCGGTTAGCAGAGGAGCATCTTAGTAACACTAATCTTCTGGCTGCTACTTAGAAGATCTTTGATCTTTTTCCCCTTTAAATTTTTAATTTGTTGCTATACAGATTCTGAATCTATGTGTTAGATTTACAACAGTATTTTATGGTTTGGTGCTCTTGTAAATGCTACTTACTTTTTTTTTTTTTAATCTATATGGACGTTTTGCCTTCATGTATGTTTGTGTACCACATGCATGGTACCTGAGTTGGTCAGCTTGGATCCTTTGCAGCTGGTGGTTATGAGCCAATGTGTGGGTGCTGAAAACCGAACCTGGGTCCTCTGCAATTGCAACAATTGCTCTTTAACCACTGAGCCATCTCTCCATCCCTGTAAATGGTACTTTTTAAGAAAAGCAAGCAAATCACTTAGATTCTAGATCATTCCTAGTATGTAGAAATGCAGTTGATTTTTTTTTTTTTTTTTAAATCCTTGAGTCTGGCAGCTTTACTGAATTCATGTTAATCGAAAAGTTGAACTCTGTCTCTCTCTCTCTCTCTCTCTCTCTCTCTGTCTCTCTCTCTCTCTCAACTTTGAGTTTTTTCTGTGTTATAATTATATTATCTGTGGGTAAATGTTTTTATTGTTTTCCATTTATTGTATTTGCTTGGATTTTGGGTATGATGCTGCCGAACAGCTGTTAGAGCCACAGACGTTGTCCTGTTTCAGTGTTGATGAAAAGCATTCCACCTTTCATTACTAAATATGATGTCAACTGGAGGGGTTCTCCATGCCACTCACCAGTGGCAGGATACCTATTCTATTTCTAGTTCACTTCAACTTTTGGACATGAGTAAGATGAGCAGTTTCACTAGGTGCTGTTTTGCAGTTATTAGTTCTTATTCAGTCTGCTATGATGGTGGTTTGCATTGGTTTATTTTTAAATGCCACTTACACTTTCCATGGTATAGTATCTGTTCACATATTGCTAAGGATCTTTTTCACCTCTATTCATGAGGAATAATCCTATGCATTTCTCTTTGTAATTTAATTTTATGTCTTCTTCATTAGGATAATTTTTGACCTTATTCAAACAGTTTGGGGAATGTTTTCTTCTAGTTCAGGTTCTGAACTAAATTGAGAAAAACTGGCATTGTTTTCTCTTGTAATAGTTAATCAAGTTGGCAATGAAGCCCTCCAGGCATGGAATTTTCTCTAACATACTTTGTAAGTGCAACCCTAATTTCTTAAATAGCTACTTGACTATTTGGGCTATTTTTTGTTTTTTGGTAGTTTATGTATTCAAGGAGGTCTATTTATCTAAGTTTTGGGGTGTGTGTGTGTGTGTGTGTGTGTGTGTGTGTGTGTGTGTGAGATACAGATGTCCCATTTGTGGCTTTAGCACTTGGAAGTCACTTTTTCTCTGTGCTTTTTCCAGTTTCGAGTTTCTGCACTGCCCACTGTACAAACTTCTCTGGAGAGTTCTGAGAACTGCACTAATCTATCTGTGACTATAGAGCTAGGGATTTAGAAATCAGTTTGAAGCTGTGTGCAATCAGCAAAATAATAGTAGTAGGTTCATGTTTGGGGCCTGTGAGCTCCTCAGCCATGAGTTCTTGGCCAGATTTATAGTACCAGGCACATGTTTCCTCCATGAAGCCTCGTGCCTCTTGTTTTACCTGGTGCCAGGAATCTAAACACACATCCTTGTTTATGCACGGCAAGCAGTTTAGCAAGTGAATGATCTCCCTGGTCCTCATCTAAGTTCTTCAGTTTGTGGATATAGAATTGTTTGTAATAATAGCTGGTCTTTGTAGTTTCTGTAGGTTCTTAAACAATATCTTCTTGCATTTTCAAACGTCCTTAACTGATGAGTTGTTTGTACTTCACTTGAACATATATACTTTTTGTTTCCACACCCTTGCAAGCAAATGCTTCAAATCTTTCATTGTGTCTAGTAGTTGATTCTCATTCAGAAAGAATAATTTTCTTCTACTTTAATGAATAAATAAAGGCTGCTGATATGTATGTTCTTCTGTCAAAGTTGCATGCCTGCATTTGGTGAAGACTGCTGAAATTATTATCCACTTAGAAACCTCAGTAAATGTCTTCTCAAATGTGATTCAAGTACTGCATCATTTTTTTAACTATTTATTGTTGGATATCATGGTTTATTATCACTCTGGAGGCTGAGGCCGGAGAGTTGTTTCAGTCCAGTCTGGACTATAAAACGAGAACAGGTTTCAAAAGAAGGACAAGTCTTTATACTGTCAATTCTGAATTGAAAAACAGGAGAATGAATAAGAGCAAAAGGATAGTGATGGGATATTGTTGCTCAAGTTTATGGGTATCCGAGTTTTCTTTTGTTTTTAACTGAAACTAACCTTGGTGGCAAATGCAGTATACTCACACTCAAATCACCTGTTTATAACTGGATGTCCAAGTAACCCATGTGTGTGTGTTAAGATGGGTCTTACTATATAGCCCAAGCTGACTCCAACTCAGGATCCATGCACCTGTGCCTCCCAAGTGCTAGGATTTTATGTGCCACTGTGCCCAGCTACATTTTTAACTTTCTTTTTTTCAGGAAAAAAGAAAGAAAAGAGGGAAGAACGTTCCTAAAAAGATAGGCCATACTTTGAAGTTTTGTAAGTCATGTTTGTTTCTTGTTCTATTTGCTTGTAGAATGGGAAAAAACTAAAAACAAAAAACACTTTAAATTTTTTAACAAAATGAATACTTAGGTCACTGTTTTAAAGATGTAGGCTTTGTGAATCCTTTTTAAAATGTAAAGGTAATTATTAATTTTACTTGACAGGTAGCTATTTTAATTAAAACGTAACCTTAAAATGCTTAATATTGCAAAAAATATGCAGAGATTTTTTTCAACAACAGAGACCATGTATTGCACACAAAAACTAGAGTTTTGTTGGAAAGGCATAAATGAGAATTATCAACAAGTAGTTAGTGTTTATGCCATTGCTATTTCTGTCAAGTAATTTTTCTTCCTCTGTTTCTATACCATGCATTAGGAACTTCTTTTTTAAGCAAAACAATAAAGAAATGACATAAAAAATTGAAAATTAGTATTTTCATGTATATGTCATGTACCACACACCATCTTTGTGTAGCCTGTAAGTGGCATAATGATGCTGTGTTTATAACAGAGATTATTAACTCCTTTGTTCCAGACACTAGCTGACCTTGACTCCAATGACATTTTAGGCTTTCTCTAGAAGGAGGCTGATTTGAGTCCATCCTATTCTTGTTCTTGGATATGAGCAAAAACATGCTGGTTGGAACTCCTTGACAGTTACCTCTTCCTCTTTCACTAGCCTATACAAGGATAGAGCTGCTACACCGTGATAGGACATGGCTAGATGAGGTCACGTTTAGTGTGTGTGTGCAAGCATGTGGTGCCTCACTCCTTTTGACTGCAACCCTTACTAGCTGGGGTTGGACAGTCCTAACTAGTGTCCCTGTCAGTAGCTTCCTCACCCCTTAGTGATCTGTCGTAGACACTGCTGCCACACAGAGCCTGCCTTCTCCAGAATCCTTTCTCCCGAGGTGACTTCAGTGACCAAATAAGATCATGTGACTGTAATAATGTACAAGCACCAAACATTCCTGTTGCTGCTATCAGACCTCATCTTTCTTCTTCCCTGCTCCCTGTGCCAGCCTTAGCTTTCAGCCAAACTCACCAGCCTATTCCTGAGGTATTTTGTGGTCTCTCCTTCCCTAGTACCTTTGGTACAGTACTCCTAATTCTCTGGACTGCTCTGCTCCCCTCTTCTTACCTAACTTCATGGCCTTTTTGAGTCTTCATTTATTTGAGCTGGGGGATCATTCCCTTCCATGAAGAAGTTGTGACATGTGTAATAGGTACCATTTGGTATTTAGCCTTTTCTTCCTGAAATGGTTGATTGCTTATTTTTGAGATGGGTCTCACTTTCTCGCCCAGGCTTGTTTTAAATTTTTAGACTCAGTGATCCTTCTGCTCTGGTCTCCTGCGTGGCTAGGACTACAAATGTATGCCACAGAGAGAGGAAGGGAGTTGGGGGTGGGGAGAGAGAGAGAGAGAGAGAGAGAAAGAGAGAGAGAGAGAGAGAGAGAGAGAGAGAGAGAGAGAGAGAGAGAGAGAGAGAGAGAGAGAGAGAAAGTGTGTGTGTGTGTGGTGTTTGACTGCTCATGTGTGCAAAGTAAAGACTGATCACAGGACAAGTACTCTACCGCTGAGCTGTGCCCAGCCCTGATTTTCATCTTTTATTTATCATGTATTTGTGTATGTTCAATAATCCTGGAGCACTTAGGATTCAGAGTGTCAACCAGAGTTGACATGAGGGGCCCTAGAACATAGCAGCTCTCAATCAAGAGTCAGACCAGGAAGCCATCGTAATCTCTAGCTTTTCTGCACCCTGATGTTCTTCACCCATGCAATAGGATCTCTTACTGATGAGAACTGGGAAATTGCCCAGGTACTTGGGTGAGGCAACAGAAGGTGAGAAACACCTTCTCCAGGGCACCTCCAGACAGAACAAACAGATTACCAGAGAGAGCTATTGGGTAAGTTCTAAATGAAATGCTGATAAGAAAATAAAGTCCATTTTGAGAGAATAGCAAGGAAAGCTGATGAAAACAAGAACAGAACTGGCTGCCCTGAGTCTTGGCTGATTTTAACATCTATTAAAGTGGCTATGAAAATCGCTCTCTGCCCAGGATGACATAAGCCCTGGGTGTGAGAATGCACAGCCTAAGAAGAAATCCTGCTACTTTGGTTGCTGTTGATTTGTCTCTGTAGTCAAAGGCTGCTCTGTAGGACCCAGAACTTGGAACAGGTGCTTCACACAAGAGAAAGCAAACTGTGTTTACTACTCCAAGTGGACAGTTTTAGCTTTTGTTAGCTTTAGGCCAGGAAGCCAGTTGTATTAATACGTAATGTCATCACTTTATCCTTCAGCTCTGCAGCTGGTTTAAAGTTCTGCCCTTGGCTCATCTTTAACCTAACAGTTATAAGCCCCAAGCTGCTCTTCTGGTTCATTTGTAACCAAGCAGTTTGGAGGGGTTGATGGCCAAAAGGTTAAGTGTTGGAAGGTGTTCAACTGCCTCTGATAATCTGCCTCTTCTCCCAATTCCCGTACTTCCTGCCTACCTACCCCACCAGAACTGCAGGCCTGCCTCTATCTCACCCACATTTACAGACGCTTCCTCTATGCTGATAATGAACGACTACCTTAAAATACTGAAATGCAGCCGGGCGGTGGTGGCGCACGCCTTTAATCCCAGCACTCGGGAGGCAGAGGCAGGCGGATCTCTGAGTTCGAGGCCAGCCTGGACTACCAAGTGAGTCCCAGGAAAGGCGCAAAGCTACACAGAGAAACCCTGTCTCGGAAAAACCAAAAAAAAAAAAAAAAAAAAAAAAATACTGAAATGCTCCAATGGCTGTTTTACTAAATATGATGATGATTCTGTTGCTTAGCTAAAATGCCCTAAGACACAAGAAGCTACATTTTTAAAATGGATTTATTTTTAAATTGTGTAAACTTGTGTGGGAATATGTCTGTCAGTAGTTATGTGTACATGAATGCAGGTACCCATAGAAGCAAGGGGGTCAGAGCTTCTGGAGCTGGAGTTAAGGTCATACCTGATAGGTGCTGGAATCGAACTCAAGTTCTCTATAAGAGTAGTACTGGCTCTCAACTGCTGAGCCAACCCTTCAGCCCAAGAGCTACAAATATGATAGCAGTAATAAGTATAATAAGGTTATTTAGTAGTAATAAGTATATACTTATATAAGTAAGTATATAAGTAGTAATAAGTATAATAAGGTTATTTTGTAGATCATTTCAAATGGGTACCACTTAGCTTAGCACCTGACTAATAAGAAAGAACCAGGTGTGCACAGTGTGTCAAAAGCAGCAATGACCTTGACAGACAAGCTGCCCGAGTCTAGGGCACGATGAGTGAAGAATAGAAGCCAAATCTTGTAAGGCAGTGTATATACACCACATAAGGGGTTACATTTTATTTTATGTATAGTGGAACCCACTATGGGACTTTAAGAGGGGCATGACATTATTTGAGTTATAGATGAAAAATAGTGGCTGCCCTTGAGATCTGATGTTAAGCTCTGTTTCCTAAGTCCTTTACTTTCCTCTTCACTGCACTGCCCAGGAGCTCTAGCAAACACAAGAAAGCTTTCAGTCTTCCATTGTAATTGTGATTAGATTTTAAGGTACTGGTAAATACTTCATTATCTTGATGAAAATTTTTCATGCATATTTTGCTGAGTTTTGTCATTGTTTTTAAATCATGAGTTGACATTTTTGGTGTTTATTAAAATGGTTGTAGTTAGCTTGTTAATATGGTAAACCACATTGAGGGGTTTGCAGTGTTAAACCATCATTATATTAGCCAGGATTGCAGGAACCTTTTGTATTACTGGGCTCAGCATGTCAGTTTATCATTTCCTAATATTTTATTAAGGCTCTGTACATGTTCCCAAGGGACACTAGCACATGGATTGCTTTGCCCTTAATGTATTTGACTTGGTGTTACAGTGATACCAGCCCTGTCTGTTGAGTTGAAAAAAGCTTGCTTGCCTTCTGTTTTCTGAAATAGCTTATATGAATTGACATTATTTCTAACTTAAATGCTTGGGAGAATTCACTGTGAAGCCAAAAAGCTGGACAATAAAAAGAATTGATAAGTTTTATTTAATCAAAGCCTTTTCTTCTAAAAGTGTGATTGAATAGCAACAAGGTCGTATTACAAATGGATGTGTGTTGAGATAGGTGTGATTTCTAGCCTTCTTTCGTGATGTGTTCTCCAGTGCAGTATAGAAAGGCCAGTGCTGAGCTTAACTCAAGAGCCTCTTGTATGCAGTTCTATAACTCTGACACTTGTGAAAGATACTGTTAAATTACTCAAGTTTTCTTTTTCTCTTCAAGCCTCAATTCTCCTCTTTTGTGAGATGAAAATACTAACATTGCACAGTAGGATCTCCATGACAGTCAAATGAAGAAACAGACACTAATAGTACAAAGTGTTATTGTCGTTAGAGTATTCTCATTAGTTACTGTCATTTATACATGGTTGATCCTTAATAGTTTCCCCTTTTCAGAAAACAAACTAATTACTGTCTTAAGAAAAGTCTAAAATATTTTTTACTCTTTCAATAGAAGTATAAATTCCAATTTAACCTTCTGATTCTTGATAACTGTGGAAATCAAAAGTGGATGTAGCCAAATTATTTTCATGCTCTCTCTAAGGAAAATGCAATCATACTATTGTCCCATGCACTCTGTAGTTTGTGCCAAGCTAGTCCCTGTTACCAGTGTTAGTTTTCTGAGCAATTGAAATGCAGACACAGTAAGTGGTAATCACTGTTACTGTATGTGTTAATATTATGACATTTTAAGGATATGCTATATGCTATGTAATTGAACCAGAACAACAAACTAACCAATCATTAGTACACTTTTTACCTGAAAATTTCCTCTTCTTAAGTTTTAATAAGATTTTACCCACCTACAAAGCATAACTATTCACTGTGCGAAATGAAAGGTAGTTATGTGGTTCTCAAGAAATTATTAGGCACTTTGAGCTACAAAGAGAATAATTTCATGTCAAATAAGAAAACCCTGTGGCTTCACAAACCACTTGTCTTTGGCACAGAGAAAAATGATTATTTTCAGTATCTGAGAGTTAGATAGCAGAGACTCAGCCATGCATCACAAGTTTAAACTTTATACAGTGTAGATTTCTTTCAATTTATGTGTTTACCTGCATCCATGTATGTGCATATGCATGTTTGGTGCCTTTGAAGGTCAGAAGAGGGAGTTATATCCCCTGGAACTGGAGCCACAGTAAATAGTGTGAGCTGCTGGGAACTCAGCCTGGGTTCTCTGCAATAGCAGCAAGTACTCTTAACTGCTGAGCTGTCTCTCCGGCTCAAGAATCTTTTCTATAATGCATCAGTGAATCACAAGGTTATAAACAACAGCTCTGGAGATGCAACTCTATATTAATATAAAACTGTGACTTAACAGAAGTGAAAACAGCACAACTCACTTATTACACCTTTTTTTCTCCCTCCTGTCTCAGCTGTGTAGTGTAATTTTATGTTTGATTAACTCTACATTTTTCAAACACCTTCATGTTTTCATTTGATGTTCAAATGCCCCACAATGTAGGTAATGTGGTTTTTACAGCTACTTAAACATAGGAAAATTAAAAGCAAAATAACAAGATCGAGATAGACTCCAATGATCCGGAACTCCTGGTTCAACACTTGTTGAAATGATATTTACAGATCATTATTCATCTACTTACTCACTATTTATTATGTAACAGCCATGTTCCAGGAACTATCTTGGCCAAGAAAAACAGAGACATGCATGTTTTCTACCTTCCCGAAGCTTCCAGTGTAGTGAGGATCATTATTTAAATACCAATACAAATCCGAAGCTGTACTCTGGTGAATACTGTACGAGAAATTAGAATTTGGAGAGCTGACCGAGTCAGATTAAGAGGAAAGGGTCCCTTGGGAAATGATAAAGTCCAGGTCTGAGGGCTAGGCATCACAGAAAGGACGGCCTGGCAAGGCTAGACAAGTGGGGCATTTTGGGCAAAAGAGCCACCACTGCAGGAGGGGACATGCAAACTGCAGGAGACTTGGAGAAGAGCAGGCGTTGACACAGAGATCACAGTTTACTGGATTCTGACCACCCAAAGCCGAGGAAAGGCTGTTTGTTTTAATAAGTTCCTGGGGTTACGTAGACATGCTCAAATCTGAGTGACTCCTGCTTTATTTTACCAATTGCTTCCTAGTTCACCTTGACGGTTCTCAAAACTAAGGGAACTGCTAACTCCATTCACAAATCATCAGATTAACTCATTCAGGGAGGTCTATCCCTTTTAGGGAATAATGGAAGAATTCAAGCTGGTGACCTTTGGCCTGGGTGTTATTATAATGCATTGAATTAACAAAGAAGCTACTCAATAAAGAAATGAAGAGAGAATGAAATGATGCCCCTTGCTGCTTCAGGAGTATAAATACTTTCTTTTACTGTAGCCCTTCTAGATGACATTTGTTTCTAGAATATCATTCCCACACTGTCTTAATGTACAGAAGTCTGGTAGCTTATAAAGCTTTCTTTAGATCTGTGCTTGTCCTATTAGAAATTGTAGACATCATTTTCTCTGAGGCACGTTGATTTGTACATAGCCACATTTCAATACTGCTCTTCATTTCCCATCCATTGCAATGAAGAGTCAATATCAAAGTCTGTTGTCTGGAATCGGGGAAACTGGTAGGATTCTAGTGACATAAGAACTTTACTAATAATTTGAGACAAAAGACAGCTACCTTGGCTTCAATGAAATGAAGGTAAATTGGCAGTTAGAGGTACTCTCAGTGAAAATAGAAGTCGGCATGTGGAGAAGTAGAGGTGGGTAAAATGTCTCTGGTGACACATTGTTGTTGCAGGAATCTTAAAAGTTCTTATTAATAAAATCAAACCCGAGGCGAGTTATTGGGGTCCATGCTGGTAGATCAGAGAGACAGAACGAGCCACAGCTAACCTCACCTGGTCAACTTCTCAGCTGGTCTTGTTTCCTCAGACTGGAAGCTTCTGTGTCCTCATTCCAATGGCTCTCAGCTGAACTGCTGCTGGAAAGCCTGAAGCTTAACCAGCCACAATGCTTAACCAGCCAAATGCTTAACCAGCCAAAAGCTTCTAGTTTCTGGTCCTCATGCCTTATATATCTTTCTGCTTTCTACCACCACTCCCTGGGATTAAAGGCTGGCTTTCTGGGATTAAAGGTGTGTGTCACCTTGCTTGGCTATTTCCAATGTGGCCTTGAACTCACAGAGATCCAGAGGGATTTCTATCTCTGGAATGCTAGGATTAAAGGTGTGAGTGCCACCATTTTCTAGCCTTTGTATCTAGTGGCTGTCTGTTCTCTGACCCCAGATAAATTTATTAGAGTACACAATATTTTGGGGAACACAATACCACCACACATTGTCTTGCTTTTAATTTTCCTATGTATAAATATCCGTAAAACTTGCCTTGCCTGCATGTGGGACATTTGAACACAGAATGAAAAAGCTGAAGGAACTCTGAAAGATGCAGAAGTAAGTATCAAACAAAATGACACTCCATAGCTACTGAGACAGGTGGAAGAACAAACGGGGTATAATAAATGAGCATTCTGTTTTCACTCTGTTAAGCATGGGTTTATGTCAACGTGGAGTTTCATCTCCACAGCCTCTGAAGTGACTCCCTTCTAATCTTAGGAAACCCCTCTTCCTGCCATTGTGTGAGACAGCATTGTTCATCTTCACATAGGAATCCAAATTACCTAGGGATGGCCTTAGCAAGTGTTAAGATGGTTTTAGTGCAAACTCCACCTCTTGAACATGGCTCATCTGTGTGTTTAAAACTATTATTTTTGTGCTGTAGGACATAAATGGATTGTATATATTACTCTATCTCTGGATAAAATTGAAAAATGAAAACTAAGTTGAATTAAGATAAATACTTGGTTATATTTTTAGAGCAGGGCAAGATGTCTTTGAAAAAAGAAAGCAACTCTGGATTTTGTTATTCTGTAATTTTCTGCTAATGTGGTATTAGGATATGCTTATGTACCCATTTGTGTCCCCAACTCTCCTTTCTCATTCTTCTGGTTTTCCTTCTTTTTAACGTGAACAATCTAGGAGGCAGGGGTAAACACTGGCACCGAATCCAGAATTTACGTCATCACTTCAGTGATTAGCAAAGCAGCATTGTAGCGCAACTGAAAGACTGCACTTTGCAGAGTAGGTTTGGACCCCAGTAGAACTTGAGCGACCTCTTTGCTTGTCCTCAGCAGTTCCCTGACTTCCTGTGTGGTGAGCAGTAGGCCATGTTTTAAGATACTCTGAATTCCTTTTGGCTTTCTTACAGGAGCGTGGCTTTCTGTTTCTTTATTCCTCACATCACATATTGAGAGATTTGCCGTGAAAGTGTATCTAGGCTTCATGACCCGGAGAGAGGTGGAATGTAACAGCTTCCTCTTGCTTGTACAAAAACCAAGCTTTTGGAGCCTGATAAGGATTTGGGGGAACCCCCTGAGTGGAATATCACATGAATTTGAGTACAGAAGTGACGAGTTTGTTGTTGTGGGGTGTTTTGTTTTGTTTTTGATACAGGGTTTCTCTGTGTAGCCCTGGCTGTCTTGGAACTCACTCTGTAGACCAGGCTGTCTTCAAACTCCAGAGATCCACCTGGCTCTGCCTCCCAAGTGCTGGGATTAAAGGCGTGCACCACCACACACCATGAAGTGAATTTTTTTCTCAATGGCTTCTTCAGGCTGCTCCTGTGTGGTACCTCATCAGGTCACTGCACTTGCGTCCCCTGTGAGGGACATCCCTGCCATGCCAGAGCTTATGTACCCGTTCAGCCTGCAGCGTCAGAAGCCCTGGCTGGAGGTAGAGAGCCCCTCTTCCTGCTCAGTTGCAGTCTGCCCATGTCTGAAAAGGTCCTTTATCTTTGGATCTGCCCTTTTACTTCTTCAGAGCCAGCAGCCAGTTCAAAGAACCAGATGGCAAAGGATGCCGTTTCTTTCATTGTCTTGTTTCCTGCTCCTCACTCCACCCCAGGTTCCTGTTTAATCGGCACCGTGAACTCCAAGGCAAAATGCCCTAGATATGGAGGGGTGTTACTGTCTCCCTCCTTCTGAATTTTGTTTTCCTGGAAGTACTGAGGCTTGAACCTAGGACCCAGTGAATGCTAGGCAAGCACTTTATCTCTTGAGTTATATCTACTGCCTCCTGTGGGAAATTCTTACTTATACTTGGAATGAGATTAGAATTACTGGTTTCTTCTACATCCTTCTAGAATTATTTGATGTGTGTATAGAAACAAGGCCATATATGGACCGTTTTTCTTATCTTTTCCCTCCACAACTGACAAAAATACTTGGTCCTTTCTTGTTCTTTTCAGTTGAAATCTACTTCATGATGGCATGTGAGGAATTTAATTTTTATGGCTGTGTTGTGTGGTTATCCCCTAACTTAGTCCTCCAGTCCTGTGGTGCCGATGTAGATTATTTCTGATCTTTGGTTCTTGTGAACAGTGCTGCAAGGACTAACCTTACTGGCCCTGTGTGACTGTGTTTGTGGATCAGTCTCCAGAACTGGAATTGCTAGGGAAGGTGACGGGCGGTATCATTTGGCCCCAGCACCTTTTCTCGTAACGACTCTGAAGGGGTTGTTTGTTGGTGCCGTTGTGTGTTCCTAGCCCCTGGTGTGTACTCTGGCTGTTTGGTGAACTAGCTGTGTCACCATTGGATTTTGTTTGATGACCATTCCAGCAATGCCCAGGCAACAGAAAGTAAACCAGGGGTAAGAGGGAAAAAGTAGATGGCTTTCCCTCACGGTGTGGGGAAGATAAATATCTCTTCTGTCCTCTTCAAACCTTAGAACTAAACTAACATATTATTTAGAGAAAAACACACACATTTTATTTTGTAATTTTTTTCATGGGAGCCCGCCCAAGAAGCAGTTAGGACCAAAAGCTGGCTTAAACAAATAAAATGCTTTCAGTCAGGGCAGTTAATCTTGGAAGAGTGACTAAGCAGATAAGGTTAGTTGAAGAGGGTTTGTTTGTGTAGATTTCTTCCATCCTGGACGCCTGATAAGAATGTCTTCCTTCCTCCGGTACAGGGAGGGCTACCTTTCTCATGGGAGTTCTATCCCCTGTTCTCATGAAAGTATCCTTCTCGAAATGCTGCCTTCAGAGTGCTTTTAACTAAAATAACTCACATGAAAAATCAGTGTGTTTTGGCATGCTGTAAACCATGGCAGCGTTTTTCTTAGGGACAGGACAGTGTAAAGCATTCATTTTCTTTAATGAGAAATCACAGTGTTAAGCTCAGTGGTCAACAGTGGCAGATACGTGGTGTCTGGAGACTTTGAGGGATGCTGTTACCTGCCTGTGGTGACTGCCCTGTGCGCAGAGATTACATGAGGAATTAACAAAGTGTGGTGACAGCTGCAGAGGATCTTGTCTCTGTTAAAAACAAAAGCACTAATACAGATGTAGTCTCAAAATTGTAGATCCTGTGTAGGGTAAACAGTGTGCATTCACAGGATTAACTCAACTACCCTCAAAGAACAAAATTGTTGAGAATTTAAGAGCCTAGGGAGATGGTTCAATTGGTAAAGTTATTGCCACCCAAGCCTGAGGATCTGAGTTAGATTCCCAGCGGGCACATGAAAAGTCAGGAATGGTGGTACACACCTAACTCCAGCCATGGCAAGGTGGAGACAGACTAGCCCTAGGGTGAGATTCAGTGAGAGACTGCCTCAAAAATGATAAGGCTGAGGGTGATTGAGGAAGACACCCAAAGCCAATGTTTGGCCTCTGCTGGCATCTGTACTCAAATGTGCACATTCAAAAATACTTGCCACAAGTTAGTTTGAAGGAAGCTAGCCTATGTGGGAGCAGAACTTCTTTGGCCCCATCTTGGTCCTTAGATTTGTGTTTTGTGGAAGTTGTAATTATATACAAGAAAAAATATAAGACAAAATTGAGAGAGCAATTAGCTGCATTAATTAATAGAAGAGAAAAGGTCTTAAATGGAACACTAACATTGGAACAACCTGCAGTGGAAGGTAATTGGCAACACTTTGCTTAGCACGTGAGTGGTTTGTGCAGTTCACCATATAGAGAGTAAGCTTTCCTAGCTCTGAATTTCAGTTTAATTCCCTTAGAAGCAGTATTTGCGAGTCTACCACCAGTTTATATGAGTGTAAACAGAAGGTTTAAGAATGCAGCATTCTCTTAGACCTTCATAGAGGGTATTCTATTCCACTTTTTTCAAATAAATTTACTAAGATATAAATCCATCTACTTAAGGTAAATTCACTTGTGTTTAACATCATCATCTAAAACCCACAGAAGATACTCTTTTAAATATATATGTTTAGACTCATTCTATAGCTCTAGGTAGCCTGGAATTCACAGTATCCTTCTACCTCAGCTTCCTGAGTTCTGAGGTACTATTGTGAGTCACATGTCTGCCTCATGGGAGATACTTTGTTCTTCTCTTGTTTTAAAATCATCTTCTGTGATGATTATATATCTGTTTACTCTCTTATCTCTGCCTTTTCCTCCTTACAAGTTCCTGTCCCACATTCATGTCCTTTTGTTTTATGAGCACTGACTTTAACCAGGATGTCTGTGTGTCCAAAGGGTAGAACTGTCCAGTGGAGCCTGGTGGGCTCACCTTTGGGTCCACAACTGAAAATAGTGACTGTTCCTCCCTCAGAATCCATCAGTATACAGTAGTTTAGCAGGGATGAGTAGGGCCCCACGAGCTCCTTCCTGATCCATAATTGGCTGTTGACAGGTCCAGTGCTGCGAAGGCCTAGTAGATATTCTTAAACATTGTATAAAATAGTTATTTCCACATTTTTATTTATAGATGGACACAAATAAGTAATAAAGACCAGGGGTACATATTTAGCATATTTATTATGCTGGTTAGAAATAAAGTAAAAGAATTTAATGTTGATTTGAATCTGAAAATTGTTTCAAAGATTTAAGAATTCTTGTGGGGTTAGAGAGATGGCTCAGTGGTTAGAAGCACTTAGCTGCTCAGTCAAGAGGACCAGAGTTTGGCTCTTGGCACCCACAGTAGGTGGCTTACAACCTCCTTTAACTCTAGGTCCAGGGAATCTGAAGGCCTCTTCTGGCCTTTTCTTGTACAAACACACAGACACACCCATACACATAAATAAAAACAATAAAAATAAATTGCTAAAGAACTCTGTCTACCTATAATTCATAGCACAAAGATTTTTTGAGAGCTGGTGTTATATCTAGTTGCATACAATAAATAAAAGACTATATGTGTATGGTGTTAGCTTATAGTTATAAAATTCAAGGATCCTTGAGTTTATCAGTAGGTAACTGAAGGAAATAATTCATAGTAAGAGGTCTGGAATCCATGAAAACTATAGCGGATAAAGACAAGCTAAATTCTTACCATTCCGAAGTAGAATATATGCTCTTTCTGGGACTGGAAGGTCATGGAGGAACATAAAAGTAGAGATACTTAGCTCTGAACTCTGTTTTTAAAAATGGGTATTTAGAAAAGCTGAGTGCCCCCTGTGGTGGTCCAATGAGAATGGCCTGTAAGACTCAAATATTTGAATGCTTGGTCTCCAGTTAGTGGAACTGTTTGGGAAGGACTAGGAGGCTTGGCCTTGTTGGAGGACTTGTGTCACTTTGAGATTTCAAAAGCTCGTGGGAGTCCCAGTTAGGCTCTCTCTCTGCCTGGCCATTGTTGTCTCCACATGAAAGCTCTCAGCTACTACTCCAGTGCCATGCCTGTCTGTCTGCTGCCCTGCTCCTGCCATGATGGTCATGGACTCTACTGCCCTCTGAATGATGAGCCCCAAATTAAATGCTTTCTTTTATAAGTTACCTTGGCCATGGAGTCCCTTCACATCAATAGAAAAGTAACTAAGACTCTCCCCATCTCAGCTATATAAACTTGGAAGCTGTACACTACTCTGTAAGAGGTAGTGCTGGCACTCTGTGTAGTGCTTGCCTATGAATGAGATAAAGCTTAGGGCAGCTCTCTGGAACACTCCTAATTTTGACTTGTAGTTACTGTGATCTCTATTTCAAGTTATCTTTTTGCAAAGCTTTTCCCTTCCCTATCCCTTTTTCTGGTTTTTTTTTTTTTTTTTTTGGTTTTTCGAGACAGGGTTTCTCTGTGTAGCTTTGCGCCTTTCCCGGAACTCACTTGGTAGCCCAGGCTGGCCTTGAATTCACAGAGATCCGCCTGCCTCTGCCTCCCGAGTGCTGGGATTAAAGGTGTGCGCCACCACCGCCTGGCCCCCTTTTTCTGTTTTTAAATGGGGATTTGTTTGGCTTTTTTTTTTTTTTTTTTTTTTTTTTTAGGAGACAGCGTTTCTCTGTGTAGCTTTGCGCCTTTCCTGAAACTCACTTGGTAGCCCAGGCTGGCCTCGAACTCACAGAGATCCGCCTGGCTCTGCCTCCGAGTGCTGGGATTAAAGGAGTGTGTCACCACCGCCCTGCCTAAATGGGGATTTGTATAGCCTAGGCTGGTCCTAAATTCATGATCCTCTTGCTTTCTGAATCCTGTAATTACAGGTGTGTGCTATCCCACCTGGCCAGCTGATCCTTTCCCTTGCAGTTTGTGGAGAGCTGAATTCTCTGGTCCTCTGCCTTTAGTCCTCACCTAGTAAACTGACAGCAGTGCTTTAAAGCTTGCCCAAGGGTAGCCGATGATGTCTCTGAAGTGCTGGGCATATACGAAAGAAAGTTCTTTGCTAACCTGTTGGTATTAGAAGTTCTGCCCTTAGCAATCCATACTAGGTTTCCTGCTGAGTTACCCCTTCAGGTGATTAGCTCAGGAAGTACTTTGTACTTCTAAAGAGAAACTCTAGGCTCCCTTTGATCTTACATGGTTAGGGGGGCTTCCTGCTTAGTCTGTGTTCTAATACTTACCCGTTGCTCATATACATCCTTGTGCTTGTCATTCCTGAACCTGATAGGCTCTTTCTGGACTCAAGATCTTGAAATGTCCTTTCCCCCTTATTTGTATGGTTGCTCCCTGCCTCAAGTCTTCATTCTGGTTTAATTTCCTCAGTGAGCCTTTCTGAGCATGCTGTTTAAAACTGGAAACTGAGTCCTGTAACCCTCAAGCCCTCTCCTCTTTCCCAGCTTTCTTTTTCTCTTTTGTGTTTACTGTGATGTAGAGTTTATATTGACCCCTTTCTGTCTTTCACTAATATAAGCTCTATGTGAGCAGAGCTTGTATTTTTTCATGACTGTGCTTCCCACGGCTTTGCTTGTTTTTAGGTGCTCACTAAGTGTTTGTTGAATTCGTGAATGACAGATGGACACAAGGCTTGCAGGACTTGAGCATAAAAGATACACTTTTAGGTAAAAAAGATGCCAACCAAATGTTAGCCCGTTGTACAGTTTTTCTTAGCATAGTATTTCAGAAAATATATTAGCAATTAACAGAATTTATTGCTAAATGGAAGCAAGAGAAGGCTTCATTCTGCACATTTATAATATTCTAAACTCAGTAAAATCTACAACTGATGTTGTTTAAAGTCCTTATGTTTCCAGATATCTGTATTTTTTTTTTCTTTTATCTGTTGTGTAGATCATTGTAAACACTAACCTAGGAACTAGGTTTCTGGCTCCTAGTGTTAATGACCAGACCAGTTTTATCCACCACTCAGTATACATGTCACTGAACCAAGTTTTGCAAAACAAACAAACAAAACAAAAAAAAAAATTTCCTCTGTGGGCCAGGAGCTCAGTGAGTAAAGTTGCCTATCACCAAGTGCTATGGGATGGTCTGTATGTCAAATTACTCTGATTGGTCAATAAATAAAATACTGATTGGCCAGTGGCTAGGCAGGAAGTATAGGCGGGACTAACAGAGAGGAGAAAAGAAAGAACAGGAAGGTGGAAGGAGTCACTGCCAGCCACTGCCATGACAAACAGCATGTGAAGATGCCGGTAAGCCATGAAACATGTGGCAAGGTATAGATTTATAGAAATGGATTAATTTAAGCTATAAGAACAGTTAGCAAGAAGTCTGCCACGGCCATACAGTTTGTAAGCAATATAAGTCTCTGTGTTTACTTGGTTGGGTCTGAGCGGCTGTGGGACTGGCCGGTGACAAAGATTTGTCCTGACTGTGGGCAAGGCAGGAAAACTCTAGCTACAACCAAGCTTTGTGACCTGAGTGTAATCCTCAAGACCCATATGGTGGAAGGATAGAACTGACTCCCACAAGTTGTCTTCTGACCTCCACATATGCATGTGTGTGTGTTCCCTCCATCGTAAACAAATAAGAACAAATAAATAAATGTGTAACGAAGACTTTTTAAACTTTCTTCCTTCACTACATAGCCAGGCATAGAGATGGGAAACCTAAGTCTCAAATCTGCCTCCCTAGAGGTGGGGTTTAGGGCTAATTGTCCATAAAGAACAGGAGAGTTAGGATGTGGAGAAATGATGGGAGGTAAAATAGTCACCATTCTCTTTAGGGGATGTATAGAGTTTTATGCCTCCCGAAATCAGAAGGTCATGCTCCACACGCATGCATGCGTGCATGCATACATACAGACAGACATGTGCACACTCACACAGGCTCAATTGAAGCATCATTGATTTTAGCAGAAATGGCCTTTAAGTCTGTGAAAAGTAATGTAGGCAATTGTTATAACTTTCATGTTAGGTATGATCTACAGTGAAGCTAGTGGGAACCACACAATATACAACTCAGCAGCATTACTTCCAGAATTAGTGATTTCAAGTCCCCTATAGGGGTGGGGTCTGTCTGTGTAGCCCAGGCTGGGCTCGAACTTGCTATCCTCTTATGTCAGCCTTCTGAGTGCTAGGGTTACAAGCATAAGCCATCACACCCAGTAACGCAGAATTATCGAGGGCTTGTTTTATTTGTAGTTTGTGGGTGGAGGGTTGAGTGCAGGCATGCATGTGCTACACTTCATGTATGGAGGTCAGAGACAACTTTTCCAGAATCAGTTCTCAGGTCTTTGGGCTATACAACCTGCTCTTTACCTGCTGAGCCATCTCACTGGTCTAGACTTAGTGAATTTTAAAGCTAACTAAAAGCAAGCTATGAGGTAGAAATGGGTGCTGAGAGTCAGAAGTAAAAAAAAAAAAAAAAAAAAAAAAATCAAAGGGTTGGTTGGATAAGTGAATAGGTCAGCGATGTTTGCTGGTGATGATCAAATTTAGGATTTTGTCCTCCTTTGAGTCTTGGAGACTGGAGTTTTAATTCTCGATGGTAACATTCTTGAGAATGCACCTGGATTCTACTGAGGTGCTTCAGACCTGCAGAAGATAGGTATTTATGATTGCAGGGCCTTGTTTCTGTCAACACCCGATGGATGCTGGGCTCATCCAGGAAGGAGTAAGGGCTCTGTGTACTGTATCAGAATTTTTTTGTTTTCATTTATAAGCTGAGGTGGTTGGAAAATACGGTCTGCTCATTAGCATCAGTTAACCTAAGATGTTGTGATTTGCCCTATTATAACTTAATGAGTCCACTTCTTTTAATTTTGCAATTATTTCTGTGAGTAAGCATTGGGAAACTGCTGGGTTGAGGGAAATGCAAAATGAAGAGGACATTTGGATCTTCCAGTTGTCCAGGGTGACAAGTTGTGCTCTGGTAATTTTTGTCACTTCATTCTGCCTGTGAAGCAGTAGAGGCTTCGAATGAGTGAAGGAGCAATAGATAGGGATTGACTCCCTGAATAAACTATTATATTGCACTATCAGAATATTCCAGATGTATGCCAAACAGGACTAGAGTCTGTTTAGATGAGAGGAGAGTCTTTTAAAAGACGGGCGACTGTAGAGTTACTGATCACAATGGCAGGGGTGCTGCTCTCATGGTTTTCAGTTTGCCTACGGTAGGGAACTCCAGGGACTGTTACGGGTGAAACAGGGTGAAGCTGTTTTGTTTCTAAATTCTAGTTTAGTGTTCTAGCTACCTCAGGGGCCTCTGGTATTAACACAGTTTGGTTCTAAATGTGGTGCAGATGTAGATTATAAATCGTTGGTCATGGAAACATACACTGTTCACCTTTCAAGAATAAAATTCATTTATTTCTATAAAGTGTAATTAATACATGCTTATCAATTGTCTGAAAAGTGGTCAGTTGCATATTTTAAATTTTAGTATTGCAGACTCTTTGTGCTTTCCAAATTAGAAATTTAAGACTATCTTATATGAATGAGACTTGAAAATAGGTATTTCTGCCAGGCAGTGATGGTGCATGTCTTCCATCCCAGTGGTGGATCTCTGTGAGTTGGAGGCCAGCCTGAGTGAGTTCCAGGCCAGCCAAGGCTACACAGAAAAACCCTGTCTTGAACCCCCCACCACCACCTCAAAAGAAAGAAAATAGGTATTTTCTTTAATTTCTGCACTAAACAAAGGTTTGTTTACTGCTTGTGAAGTCAGCACACTGTTAGGGAACGAGACTGCAACAGCTGATAGGAAATAGGCCTTGCTGTTAAACTCCCACTCCAGTATTGCTTATTCTCCTCTATTCTTTGTTCTTCTACCCTGTTTCCTTCTTCTTCCCAGCCGTTCTCTGTCTTTCCTGATGTTTTCTTCTTAATCTTTTTCCTTGATGTATTCCTTCTGTTTTCCCCCGACAGCTTATATACCCCAGCAAAGTTTTTCAAGCAACATAAAAATTACAATGTAGTTATATTCTACTTTTTTTCGTGTAAATAATTACAATGAATACAAGCAAAAAACAGCATGTTTCTCATTTTACATATTACAGGTGAAAAACAAATTATCACAAAGACCCATATACATTCATGTCTAAGCAACTTGTAGATTACCAGTGTAAGCAAGCAAGGTATTTTTCTCAGCCAGTTCTTTAACTGGCAGGCTGCATTTTAAGATTACAAAGTAAGGATCAATGATTTTATTATTTATCTCAAAAGGCAATTTTATGAAAAAAATCTTAAAATAATCACAATTCTAAACTTTTATAGAAACAATAATTTCTATCTTAAGATCCTCAGGGTGCATACCCAATCATCAGCAGTTTTTTTTTATTAAATTTTATCAGGAAGCTGGAGGCAGAAATGGATACAGGGAATTTAATCATCGCCTTTGATCTTCAACCCATCTTTAGCAAGAAAGACACGTTGGCTATTAACTGGGCTGCCTTTGTTCTTGTTCCTTGACTTCAACAAGTCCCTTGCTCAACTATTAAAAGTGTACCTTTCTTAACTTTAAATTGTTTCCCAAGATTTTCTACTTCAAAGCCATTAACAAAAACATCTTAATCTAACTACTAACACTCTACATGTCTAAATTCTTTCTAAGGATGGTGGTTGAATCATTAATCTGCTTAGCAGCAATGCTTGGAAAAAGTCAATCACTATTATTTAAGTACCAGTAACGCTGCCCAGTGAGGGACTAGAAACCCTGAGAGTTTTCATACAACCCATAGATGATGAGGGACATGGTGACCTCTAGGGCAATAAGCAGAGCTGTGCTCAATAACAGCATGAGGTCCCCAGGACACATAGTCCTTGGGACTCTGCCTCTCCAAGACTCACCCAGTGTGATTATGCTAACTGCCTGGTTGTATTCCATGAGTTCCAAAGCTATTTCCTATTCCTCTCACATGGCCTCTGACACTACCCTCACTACTCTATAGAAGTCTTGTGTTGGATCTGAGGAGCCATGCTCCTTAGGGAAGTCCTACCACCATAATGAAAGAAGGTCCTGCAAGGGTAAATGAGAAAACCATAGGAATGCCTAGCCTGAAAACTGCAAACATTATGCTGATATTTAAAAGTTGTGTGAGGAAAAAAAAAGGACAGAAATTTAGTCAGTATCTGTCAAGTCAGGTGAGTTGAAGTGACAAGAAATAACCTTAGAATCTAGAAAAGCAACATCTTTATTGGTAAAGCTCTCCATGAATTTTTCCCAGCACTGGGAATGTAGAAGCAGCAGGGGTGTCTGCAGGGCTGTGAGATCTTAACAGGTAGTATGTATAATAAATCTTCCAGAGTAAAAGTCTCCATGGTATGTGACCAGCCTGTTTAATCATGAATGCTAAACATGCTCAGTGCATCTCATGGCACCTATCACAGTGAAATATTTGCTCCAGAGAAACAATGCAGAAGTAATATTGGCGTCATTAACCCTACGGTTTGAAGATGAAGCCTGTCATTCTGTAAGAAAAGCTGATTGACCTTGGGCAGCTAGTGTCTTAATGTTTCTCAGGTGATTGTGAACTTTAAGAAATTGGTTCACATAAAGCCTTTGCCCAGTGAATCTGGCTGAGAGAATAGTCATTAAATTTATAGTCTGAAACTACCTGGAGGACTTATTTGAAAAATTAGTATTAGTATTTTATCATCTTTTTGGTAGTGGTGGTGGTAGGAGGGCACAGGGTCTCAGGTTAGTCTTACTTACTTTGTGGCCCAGGCTGGTCTTCCCAGGTGCTAGGATGGATTGAATGAACCACTCTGGATAGCTCTAATCTTCTTCTTCCTCCTTTTCTTCCTTTTTTTAAAATCCCTTGCTGAGGACCAAACCCAAGGCCTTGTACTTCATAGGCAAGCACTCTACTACTGAGCTAAATCCCCAGCCCCCAAGCCCTAATATTCTAACCATGATGCTTTTTAAATTTCTGTATGTGTGAATCTATCTTCGCACATGTCATCAACCATTCTTCACCCCACATTTACCATCTGCCTCTCAGATAGATGCTAAATATAGAAGGCAGTATTTATTTGGAACTGTTCAAAGGAAAAATGTTTGACATGAGTGAAACACCTCTGATTAATGTCCTAAAGCATAAGCTTTTAATTGTTTTGTCTTTAACAAAAAATTGCTTCAGGCTGGGGATGCGCAGTGGTGGTGTGGGGCCTAGCATGTTGGAGCCCCAGATTCTGTCCTCAGCTCTGCCAGAACAAAACAACCTGAAAGTACACTAATGTCACAGTCCTCTTCCTTTTTAAACACTGATCATAAACAATGACAATTTTGAGGATCAGCTTTGTTCTGTGTATCTGTAAATAAATAGTTCTTTTCTTTCTTCAGATAACTGGTCTTTGTTTTTAATTCTTACGTACTGTTTTTTTTTTTTTTTGGTTTTTTGAGACAGGGTTTCTTTGCGCCTTTCTTGGATCTCACTCTGTAGACCCAGCTGGCCTCGAACTCACAGAGATCCGCCTGGCTCTGCCTCCCAAGTGCTGGGATTAAAGGCGTGCGCCACCACTGTTTTTAATTCTTAAACCTTTTTATATACTTAAATACTTTAAAGTTTTTATGGCTAATATATTCTGGATTTGGAAAGCAGATATTGGAAGTTGCTAAGAATTGTGACAATGATGAGGCTTGGAATCTGGGTGAAAACAACCTTGGGCACAGGGTGGGAGGGTGCTATGGTGTCTGACTTGTTAACTGTCCAGACTGGGTGTTGGATGCATTAAGCAGTTAGTTCCAGATTCTTTCTGTGTTTGCAAAATGTTTGCAAATATTCATCATCTCTTTTCTTCATCTCTGTATCTATGTTTGTGTGTGCATGTTTGTGTGTGGAGGCCAGAGATGAATGTCGTGTTTTCCTCATTTGCTCTTCCCTTATTTTTCAAAGTCAAGGTCTCTCACTGAACCTGGACCTCACTGATTAGCTAGCCCCGCAGGCCCCAGAGATCCTCCCATCTCCACTTCTCCAGAGCACCTCTGTGCCTGACTTGTTTTAACTAATTTTTTTTATTCATAAATTATTTTTGTTGCTTTGTTTTAAATTATTAATTTTGTTGTTGTTTGGTTTTGTTTTGTTTTTAACATGGGTGCTGGGAATCAAGCTGTTCTTCATTCATGCTTATGTGGCAAGCACTTTCCCTTGAGCTGCCTCCCCAGGCCCAGTCTTTGTTTTATTGAGACAGGATCTCTGTGCAGCTCTTAACTGACCTGGCACTCACTGGGTAAACCAGGCTGGCCTTGAGTTTGCATTGACCCTCTGTCTCTGCTTCCTGGGTGCGAGGATTAAAGGCCTGTACCGCCATACTGGCTTAGTGTTTTGTTGTTTTTATTGTTGGTTTATTTATTATAGTGTGTCTATAGGTGCATGTTGAAGGGAGGGAGGGTGGCAGTCTCAGGTGCCTGTCACAGTGCTTTCGTGAAGGTCAGAGGACATCATGGTGTTGGTTCTTTTTTACTTTTACTTGGGTTTGGAGCATTGAACTCAGCTCACCAAGCTGGCATCGCAAGTGTCTTTACCAGTTGAGCCATCTTGCTGGGCCAGGGGATAGCCTAGGCTAGTTTCTGACTCATTATCCTCCTGCCTCAGCCTCCAGTATATCCTGCTGACCTTTGCCACCACAACCTGCCTGTTGGTTTCTTTGTGGGTTTTTTTTTTTTGTTGTTGTTTAAAGTTTGCAATTAAAAAGGTAAGTTTGTCAGATATATACAGGGTTATGCATAGTTCATTTCTTAATTTTTAATTTTTTTAATGTGCGTTAGTGTTTTGCCATGGAACTGGAGTTACAGACAGTTGTGAGCAGCCATGTGGGAGCTGGGAATTGAACCCGGGTCCTCTGAAAGAGCATTCAGTGCTCTTAACATCTGAGTTGTACATTCAGCCTCCATAGTTCATTTCTTTCTTTTCTTTTCTTTTTTTTTTTTTTGAGACAGGGTTTCTCTGTGTAGTTTTGGTGACTGTCCAGGAACTCACTCTGTAGACCAGGCTGTCCTGGAACTCACAGAGCTCCAACTGCCTCTGCCTCTGCCTCTGCCTCCCAAGTGCTGGGATCAAAGGTGTGAGCCACTACCACCCGGCCATAGTTCATTTCTTTTGTTTTTTTTTTTCAACAGGAAACTTCATAGTATTTACCTCTGGGCAGAAATACTGAGAGCTATTAGATCTGTTTTTTGTTTGGGTGCTCTTATTATTTGCTTTTGCAAGCTATTGAAGACCTGTTTCCGTCCTTTGTTAAAAGTGTGTAGAAGGTCTACCATCTTCTAAATTTTGTCATTAGGTGTATTGCTGTACTTTATTTTTTTTTTTTTTTACCATTGTCTTTCTGCTTGGAGTATATATTTTTATATCTAATGTAAGAAAAAATTTTGTTACTTTAACTGAGAAAGCAATTAGCAGTATTTTCAAAAGTAGATTTTCTTTGTACTTTAAACTTATTTTAAAGACAGGTATTTTTTAATCAGCAAGAAAATTAGCTATAGCAGTAACTTCATTAAGACTGCAGTTTAGGGTTTGTGGCCGAGCAGAGCTGCTGACTTGACTGTGCACCCTCAGGGGCATCAGTCATAGGTCGACACTTGGGTCTTGCTTATAATTAAATGATGGTGGATATTTCAGTGAGTCTTTCATGTCAACATTTTTACTAATTAACTTCTGATTTGTATCTTAATCTGCAATTTATGAAAATAGTTGTCTCTATCTATAGTTTAAGGTTTGAAATGGCTGATAAATTCAGTCTTTGGTTTTGATTCCTGTGTGTGTGTGTGTGTGTGTGTGTGTGTGTGTGTGTGTGTGTGTGTTGGTATTGTGTTCCCCAAAATATTTTGCACCCTAATAAACTTATCTGGGGTCAGAGACAGAACAGCCACTAGATACAAAGGCTAGAAAATGGTGGTACTCAACACCTTTAATCCTAGCACTCCAGAGGTAGAAATCCCTCTGGATCTCTGTGAGTTCAAGGCCACATTGGAAACAGCCAGGCATGGTGACACACGCCTTTAATCCCAAGAAGTGAGCCTTTAATCCCAGGGAGTGATGACAAAAACAGAAAGATATATAAGACGTGAAGACCAGAAACTAGAAGCATTTGGCTGGTTAAGCATTCAGGCTATGGAAAAGCAGTTCAGCTGAGATTCATTTGGATAAGGACTCAGAGGAGGCATCGAGTCTGAGGAAACAGGATCAGCTGAGGAATTGGCGAGGTGAGGTGGCAGTGGCTTGTTCTGCTTCTCTAATCTTCCAGCATTCACCCCAATAACTGGCCTCAGGTTTGTTTTTATTAATAAGAACTTTTAAGATTCATGCTGTGTGTGTGTGTGTGTGTGTGTGCGCACGCGCACTCTTGGAATTGAAGACGGTGGAAGTGTCTCTGTCACTCACTTGTGCAGTGTTGGTCATCTGAGCCAGCAGAACATGTATCCCTTTTTTAAGTTGGTAGTAGTAGCGACTACCAGTGCTCGTTTGTGAAGTGCTTCATCACTCTCACTTGGAAAACTAAAACCATTCTTGAGTAGCTCTCTGAAGTCGCTGTGTTAGCCCCTTTTTACAGTTGAGACTCAGAGAAATTGAGTCCACCTAGCTGCAAGATAAGCATTGCACTTAGCAGTAGACCCCAAACCTTACCTGCAGCTAAGCTGTGCTGGGGCTTGCTTTGTTATAGGAGTCTTCCTAAGTGCCTGGTATTGTGCAAATGATGGCTGAGAGCTGGGGAGAGTGGAGCTCAGTGGCAGAGGGCTGGCCTGGCATGGAAGAGGGCCAAGGCTTACTCTCCAGTTAAGGGTTGGTTGAGTGCCATTACAGGGTGTGCATCTAATTGCAAGTCTAGATCCACTTCTGTGGGTGGTTCCTGATAACAAGTTAAAATGGGTGACTTTTGTTTTTAATTGCTCCCCTCCCCAGGGGAATCGTTTGGAAAGCTATAAATGTCATTTTTCTGTGTTTTTTAAGTTTTGCTCCAATTCAGTATTTCATTTCAAAATTACAAAATAATTTTGGGGAAAAAAGATTATCTAATATTAACTCTTAATACCCCAAAGTTGCATATTTAAACTTTTTATTCAATGCTGAGTTACATAACTGTTTCTCAATTTTCTGTCTTTGTTCTACAGAATGGTAAATAAGGCTGGCCATCTCTGGAAAGGCCATTGATCCACCTCATGTAAAGTATGCTCAGTTCCTTTCCAGTGGTGTAAGTATCCTTCTCAACTCTTCCTGTCAGTCCCTCTAGTAATGTTAGGTGATTAGAACTGTGATAACAAATGCTTTTAGAATTGGAAGAATTCATTTCAATGACATTTATCTCTTTGTGTGTGGGCTGGATGTTTAGTTGCTCCGGCTTGTGTGGGGAGGTCAGGACAGGTTGGTGGAAGGTGGTACTCTCCTCCTTCCATGCGGGATCAAACGCAGGTTTAACGACAAGCACTTTTACTCTCTGAGTCATTTTGCCAGCCCAAGGTAAAAGAAATTTTTAGGAAACTATTAAAATGGTACATGTTGTTGACATCAAGGTAAAAGGAGTGTAATCATATGGGGAGGAATGTGGTTTCAGATCTGTGAGGTTTTTGTTTTTTTCTCTTTTACCATTTTTACTTTCAACATTATATTTTAACATTTTTCCATTTAAACATAAAGTTTTCATATTTATTATTTCATTAAAATGATTTTATTTTACTTATATGCATATGTGGGTATGCACAAGTGAGTGCGGGTGCTGAAAGAGGCCAGAGGCCTCTAGAACCGGAGTTATGAGTGCTTATTAGCTGTTGAATGTGAGTGCTAAGGACCAAGTTCAGGTCTTCCACAAGAACAGTAAGTGCCCTTAACTGCTGAGTCTCCTCTCCAGCCCCATAGTCATTATTTTTAACTGTTTAATAGTCTAGAAGCTGGTCAGATAGGTGGTTAAGTGTTGGTGAGAGCCCCAGTTGCATTCTTAGGAACAAGCAGAATATAAAAAGCATGCTCTCTTAATGCTTGATTTGCATGCAAACTCCTAAGGATACCATAGCCATTTCTCTTTCACTACCGCAGATGGTAAGGTAGTTCTTTCTGCCTATTAGCTATTGTTGCTAGCTGGTCTTTGGAGTCAAGGCAGAGATACAAATGGAGATGGTGGTGTTGTGTCAAGAATGTTTTTGTGCTGGAATATGAACTGTAACCACCAGTTCATATAAAATAGGCCTCGGAATAAAAGTATTCCCGGAATTTCAGAAATTAGAGAAGATAAAGGGCCTATTAGCTCATTAAGTGCATCTTTAGCGTCTAGTGCAGAGTGCCTTGAGCCTAAGTAATTTCTAAAATTTGGTGGAGTCTGTTTCACTTAAATTTCTTCTGTTTTGGTTGACAGTTGTATAATCTAATAAGTAGACATTAAGATTGGTTTTATTTATTATTTAGGTTTTTCTTTGAAACCCCTCCTCCACCCCTCAACACACACATACATTGATTCTGTGATTTAGTGCAGTCTCTGGAGGAGAGCCAGATGATAAGACTGTCGCCTGAGTTTCTGCTGAGTAGCTGTGCCCTAGCAAAGGCACTTTATCTTCAGGACTTTGCCCCTCCCACCCACCCGCTTGCTTGCTTGCTTGCTTGCTTGCTTGCTTGCCTGCTTGCCTGCCTGCTGCTTTGTCTTTTTCTGTTTCTCCCCCCTCCCGCACCCTTTGTTTTTTGAGAATGGAGTCTCCCTGTGTCTAAAATAGCCTGGAACTTGCTCTGTGTCTCAGGTTAGCCTTAAACTCACAAACATGCTGCCGCATCCTCCTGAGTGCTGGGATTGTAGGTGTGTACCACCACATCTCTCTGGCTCTTTGACACCAAATTTTTATTTCTCTGTCTATAAACTTTAATATAGTCTTTCTTGTATATAGTGGAAATAAAGAGATGATCAAAATAAGAGTTTCACAAATCACACAATTCATTGGCACGCAAAAAAAAAACCCCTCTGCTTAGGTTCGTAGTTTTGTTTTGTTTTGTTTGATTTTCGAGACAAGGTTTCTCTGTGTTGCTTTGCGCCTTTCCTGGAACTCGCTCTCTCTACCAGGCTGGCCTCGAACTCACAGAGATCCGCCTGCCTCTGCCTCCCGAGTGCTGGGATTAAAGGCGTGTGCCACCACCGCCTGGCTCTGTTTTGTTTTTTGAGACAGGGTCTTGTGTCTTGTGTATCAGACAGCCCTCAAACTTGCTACATGGCCAAGGATAACCCTGAACTCCTAATCCCCCTGCCTCAGTCTCCTGTGTCACCACACCTGGAAAGGTTTATAGTTCTTGAGGAGTGGGTAAGTAATATGAATGAACAAACCTCAGAGGACTGTACTTAAAGTACAGCTGTGGTGCGTCTTAACTACACAGTGAGTTCCTAAATTATTGAAGCTTAGTTGTTCAGTTAGTGGAGAAATAAAGCCTATGACCCAGGTGTGCATTACAGGAGTGATAACTTCACTTGATCCTCACAGCAGAGAGCTGTGAAGTCACAAGGGGACACATAGACCACTCCAAGTGATTGCTGAAGCTCAGCCCCAAACAGAACATGTGTCATCCTCTCCAGCCTTCCAAGGCCCAGAACTTTGAAGAGAGGAAGTAGAAGGACTGTGGGAGCCACAGGATAGAGAGGAGTGGGATGAAGAGAGGAAGTAGAAGGACTGTGGGAGCCACAGGATAGAGAGGAGTGGGATGCTGTCCTCTGTGACAGGAGTGCAGTAACTAGAGAATGTATTGCCACATGAAAACAGCAATAAGGGGTTTTTGTTTTGTTTCCTGTGGGGTTTTTTTTTTTTTTTTAAGCACTTGATGCTGGAGGGCACTGCTAAATATTGGCAGGTGAAGCTACAAAGCTTTCAAAATGTCTGTCAAACAAATTTTTTGAAGGCTAGTACTTCTAGTCAGCAACTTACTACAGGGTCTGGGAAGGTTTAAT
Source organism: Peromyscus maniculatus bairdii (assembly GCF_049852395.1). NCBI lineage: Eukaryota > Metazoa > Chordata > Mammalia > Rodentia > Cricetidae > Peromyscus > Peromyscus maniculatus. The sequence continues at coordinate 63,099,772 of NC_134860.1, read as the reverse complement.
GTAACTTGCATAAAAGAAGGGAGAGTTCTCAAAGGATAGGTGTTGACTCCAGATTCCCATACGTAGGACTATGTTGATAATCTCAGTACTCGGGACGCGAAGGCAGAAAGAGCATGTGTCCAAGACCATCCTGAGCTATGTAGCAAGGCTGTGTCTCAGACATGCTGAAACAGCAAAGTACCTTACCCTCCAAGAGTGAACGGAGGAGCTTCATGAGCTGCGTCCTTGAGATGATGAACATCAACTCTGCTGTGCCTTATAGACGTATCTGTCATGTGTAGCAGTGTTTGAGATCATCTTAAAGCTGTGTAACAGATTATCCTCCAAACTGCACAAAATAGAACTTAATCTGTGCTATTTTAAAAAATACTAAAGTGTGATTGACACACTGGAATATAACTATGCTTATCATAAAATCCTTTTATTAGGAAAGGGACATTGACACATGGTCTGTAGTCATAGACTCTTAGGCTTTAGTCAGTTTACCTAATCATTTGAATTATAGGATCATTCTACTATGAAGCTCAATTCCCTGTAAAGCATTATTTCTTACTTACTCTTACTTATCATTTTCTTACTCTGAAGCCACTTCTCTGATGGTAGTAACAATCAAGAAAGGGAACAGTGTATATAAATCGTAAGAAGGGCCTGGAATGTTTGAATCATCCTACAGTTACCATACAGGGTAAAGTGGGTTCTGCCTAGTCATTCTGGACAAGATAAAAACAGCAGAAACAAAAACTTAACTATTGATGCTTTACAATCCGTGTCATTTTTGCCCCTATGATTTCAGTGCTCATTCATCGTTTCTGAATGCCTTAGCCAGACTCTTCCATTGTCCATCTTTGGAATATCATTTAAAAAGGTTTCTCCCAGGCCTTGTGGCTTATCTAGAAAGATTTTAGGTATTATTGCAAAATACGGTTCATATCTCAAAATGTACTGTGGTCTTACAGTATCAGTTTAAGATTTAAGCCATAAGTCCTGAACTGAATTGTTCTTTTCTATTTTAATCTTTGTCTATATTATTTGAGTGTCAAAATTCTTACATTATTTTCAAATACTGTTAGCTGGAGCCTACATTCAAATTAGTAACTTAAAGCAAAACTTCCTCCTCTCCTGTGAATGATTTTCATGCGTGAGAAAATTAACTTAGCCCCTCCATGTCATCTTCTTTTGTCATGAAAGGATTGCTGGCATTATGGTCCTAGATGACCTATATAGGTTACTTGCTGCTGTTATTTTATGAAGCTGTGCTTGCAGTAGGTAAATTATGAGAAGTACAAATGGAAAATGGCATAATATATCCTGCCACATGTATTGGTGCACATTGGCAAAGTGTTCTCAATGTCCACGAAAGCTTCTAATCATGTGTGTGTGTGTGTGTGTGTGTGTGTGTGTGTTTGTGTTTTCGGTGTCATGTGCATAGTGTGATCCTGCTCAGGACATTGTTGTCCTCTTCTAAGTCACTCGTTTGACCCTGGCAACTGTGACCTCTGCTTTAGCTCCCTTGGCAGCAGGGGCTGCTTTTGGTACAAGCTACAGACATCCATTTAAACACAGGGAAGTGCAAAGGGAAGTTGATTGTCCCACCAAATGAAAGAAAAGCAGGAGTCTAAGTGCTTAAGAATTCCAGGGACAGCAATAGGATGCTGCAGGGCTTTCCCCTTGTTCCCTGCATTTTTTGGTTATCTGCTTTATTCTCCCCCAGCTCCTGCTTCACGAAAGTCTTCCTGTGGCTTAGCACAGTTACACTTACTGTCCATCTTATCAAAAGTCTTCCTGTGGCTTAGCACAGTTACACTTACTGTCCATCTTACCATAGTCTAAGTAGAACATTTTGAAGAGAGCCAAGTTTTCATTCCTGTGGTAGCCTGTTCACCAGAAGTTGGGAAGAGCTGATCCAAGAACATGTGCTTAGAAATGATTAGGTGTTCTGGACAGTCAAAGTAAGGGTGGACCCTATTTCCCCCTTTATGATATTGGAATAAAAGTGGTTTCCTATTGTTAATGGATCCTAAGTGGTATAAAATATTTTGGATACTATAAAATTTTTTGCTAATAGACAGTGTTGTGTCATATTAGAGGGAGGCTTGAAGAACAGAGTATGACTTAATGATCTTCACTGACTGAACAGGATAGGAAAATATGGTTAACTTTGCTATACAAAGATAAAATAGTTCCTAAAGTTAAGTATCTAAGGGAAGAACAGTTTTTGAAATACTTTGATTGGATGAAGACTGAAGATACCAAAACAAACCTTTTATTTTCAAGGGAAAGTAACTATGAAGATGGAAAAATAATTATGAGAAGAAACTGACATTTGCCAAGCCAGTAAATTCAGGGGTAAATTTTGTAGCTAGAGTTTTCCTGCTTTGCCCACAGTCAGGACAAATCTTTCCCGCCAGTCCCACAGCCACTCACACTCAACCAAGTAAACACAGAGACTTATATTGCTTACAAACTGTATGGCCGTGGCAGGCTTCTTGCTAACTGTTCTTATAGCTTAAATTAATCCATTTCCATAAATCTATACCTTGCCACATGGCTCATGGCTTACCGCCATCTTCACATGCTGCTTGTCATGGTGGCGGCTGGCAGTGTCTCCTTCTGCCTTCCTGTTCTTTCTTTTCTCCTCTCTGTTAGTCCCGCCTATACTTCCTGCCTAGCCAATCAGTGTTTTATTTATTGACCAATCAGAGCAATTTGACATACAGACCATCCCACAGCAAAATTATTTTGGTTTGGCAATTATTTAAAACAAAACAAAAACGGAGCCATAGAGGTAGTTCAGTGGTTAAGAGTGTGAACTGCTCTTAAAGAATACTGGATTTTTATGTTAAGATAGGTCTCACTAACTGACAAGATGTCCTTGAACTCATTCTGTTGCCCAGATGGTCTTAGACTTTCTGAAAGGTACAAAAGTATCTTTAGCCTCAATTTCCTTAACAGTTCATAATGTGACATTAAAACAAAACAAATAAATCGTATCTACCATAGAGACTTGCTAGGAGGACTAGGTGAGGTTAGATGAAATTCTTGCCCAATTTCTTAGTAAAAGTAACTTTTCAATTGGATTTTTCTACAGTACAGGTGGGGGGCGGGGCGGGGGGATAGTAAGCTGTACAACAGGTTTAGGGGACTGGCCTACAGCACATTTGTCTTTAAGATAAGAAAATTTCTTGACCTTTGTTTCTCTTAGCAATTGTTTATTTCAAGGCTACTCCATGCCAATGATCATATCTGTCACTAGAAAATACAAATTAAAATAGAATTGGTTATCACTTTCAAAAATCCTGAATTCAAAAGTCAGATTTTAGGGGTCAGAGAGATGGCTTCGCAGTTGAGAGCACTTGATGTGTTTGCAGAGGACCCAGGTTGGGTTTCAACCTCCACATGGCAACTTACAAAACTGTTTGTAACTCCAGTTTCAGGACATACATTGCCCTCTTCTGGCTGCTTCTGGCACTGCATGCATGTGGTGCCCATACTTTCATGCAGACTAATACTCAATACAAAATTACAAACATATAAATCTTTTTTAAAGTCAGCTTTTATAAATAAAAAAAAAAGTAATTCAAAGAGGGAGGGGGTGTTTTTATGATGTGGTTAATATCTTAAAATATTAAGTTTCTCTCTTAAGAGAACATTTTCTGGTGTGCTCCAGTGTCTTGTGCTAGTTAAGGTGGAAACATGTAGAACCAGTTTTCCAGATATGAATAGCTCCAGTTGGTTGTACACATGAGGGACCCATTCAGAGAACGTGCTGCAGAGAGGAGGCTCACAAGACTTGTAGGAAGTGGAAGCGCTGCTTCGTGTGTTGTAGGTACTGCTCTTATCCTCCACTGCAGTATTTGTATAGTTACTAGCATTCACTTAGACTCAGCCAAGCCAAACAGTCTGCACTGAATGACCTTAGAGTTCTTGGTCAATTTTGCTGGTGTTTGGAAAAGCAAGATAACACAAGTGTTTCCAGCAAGTTCCCATTAATATGCTAGTATACATCAATATATTTTGAAATTGAAAAAAAAAACTGTACATAATCACATAGTCTGTGCCTGATGCACTATGTGGACTTTACCTGATAAATGGGTATTCTTGACATAATTAATATTTTGCTTCCAAATTTCAATTGGTTACCAAAAACCAATGAAAAACATAAATTTTATTCCATTATAAGTTGGGTTTTATGTTATAATTGATACATTCCTACTAACTCAGAATCTGTACCAATCCAAGTCACAACAAAAACGTCTATTAGGACTCGTTTCTTTGTCTTTGTCTTTGTCTTTGTCATTGTTGTTTTGTGTGTGTATGTGTCTGTCTGTCTGTCTATCTGTCTGTCTGTGTGTGTGTTATTAATATGTGTATGAATGCATATGGAGGCCAGAAGTGGACATTGGGTGTCTTCATTGGTTGTGCTCCACCTTATTTGTTGAGACAGAGTCTCTCAATGAAACCACAGCTCACTGATTAGCTTGACTGGCTGGTCGGCAAGCCCCAAAGATCTTACCTCTACTTCTCCAGTGCTAGAACTCCTGTCCTGTGCTGCTGCACTCAGCTTTTGCATTGGTGCAGGAGGTTGAACTTAAGACACCCCTGCTTACGCAACAGATCTGTCATGTGACTGAGCCATCACCCTATCCCTTATAATTTTATACTCAGTGAAGTAAGCTGGTGCTGAGATCAAGCCTCTTCTGCTGAGGATTCTTGATGGTGAAATGTTTGTTAGTTAACAATGAAGGCACTTCATTTGTATCCTTTTCTTTCCCCCCTTCTCCCCCAGTTTGCTGGAAACCATGTCTCACTATACAGATGAACCCAGATTTACCATAGAACAGATAGATCTGCTCCAACGTCTTCGGCGTACTGGGATGACCAAACATGAAATTCTCCATGCATTAGAAACTTTGGACCGTCTTGATCAAGAGCATAGTGATAAGTTTGGAAGGAGGTCCAGCTACGGGGGAAGCTCATATGGGAACAGTACCAACAATGTTCCAGCATCTTCCTCTACAGCCACAGCTTCCACGCAGACCCAGCACTCCGGAATGTCCCCATCACCCAGCAACAGTTATGATACCTCCCCACAGCCTTGCACTACCAATCAAAATGGGAGAGAGAACAACGATCGATTGTCCACATCCAATGGGAAGATGTCGCCATCTCGATACCATGCAAACAGCATGGGTCAGAGGTCATATAGCTTTGAAGCCTCAGAAGAGGACCTAGATGTAGATGATAAAGTGGAGGAATTAATGAGGTTAGTTACTTTGCCTATTCTGAATTCCCCCCAAACATCTATGTTTTTAAGATTGTTTTTTAAATAATAGCCCGTATTTCACAAACTTACCAATAAGAACAATGGTTTCTCCCTCCCTTCTTTGGAATTGAAAGTAAAACTTGAAACTGTTGTTTTAGATCAGATTTTTTTTTCTTCTTCTTCTTCTCTACTTCATCTCTTTCACTGTGTGATGAGGCTTTTCTAGTCTCTTGATTGTCAGAGGGCTTTCTCTATTTATGGCTTTAGCAGACAGTTTCTGACTGACAGAAGTTCATTTAATCCAATGCTTAATCCTTCATTGTAAATATTTTTTCTGAGTGATAAGATAAATTTACCATGATGTAGAATACGTACATTTTTCAGTTTTCCTTGCATTATTCAATCAGTGCGACAGTTTGAACAACTATTGGGTTAGAAGCAATTTTCAATAAGAAACAGATACCATCCTGCCCCTAAAAAGCTGAAGTTCTAATTTTAGCAGTAGGTGCAATACCCACATGCACGCCATACCTCAACAGTTGCCAAGTAAGCATGTGCACTTAGAGTTTAAACACAAAGAAAAGCCTCCTTTTAACCAAGGTAATGAGGACTTTGTAGCAGACCTGGTTCACTTTGAGGGTAACAGACATGTGTTTTCCATCCTGTGTCCAGAACTAGGAACTTCTTTTAACACATGGTGTGGGCTCAGTATTAGCTGAGTAGATAAATTTGGCCTAACCCATAAGGATATTCTCTTTTTTTTTTTAAGATTTATTTATTTATTTATTTATTTATTAATTATGTATACAATGTTCTGTCTGAATGTATGCATGCAGGCCAGAAGAGGGCACCAGATCTCATTATAGATGGTTGTGAGCCACCATGTGGTTGCTGGGAATCGAACTCAGGACCTCTGGAAGAGCAGCAGGTGCTCTTAACCGCTGAGCCATCTTTCCAGCCCGGATATTCTCTTTTGAAAGAAGGATTTGGAGCTGGTTCAGGGGATAAAGGTGTTTGTTGCCAAGCCAGAAGACATGAGTTCCATCCCTGGAGCCCACACAGTGGAAGGAAAGGTCCAGCTCCCCAAAGTTGTCCTCTCACTACAAGAATGCCATGCAGAGGTACTCCTCCACACATGTACATACACATATAGTCAATAAGTGAATACTTTTTAATTTTTTAAAATAAAAATTGAGATACACATATTTTTTTTAAAGTTAGGGAACCAGGAAGCAGTATCAAAAAAGCATGTCTTTAATCTGGTTAAGAATATAAGCTGGGTGTGGTCACTTATGCCTGTAACCCCAGCGTTTAGAGGGCTGAAGCAGGAAGATTGTTGTGAGTTCAAGGCCAGCTTGGTAACTTCTAGGCTTGTCTGGCCTACAGGCTGTGAATCTTTCCAAAAAGCATCAAAAGAAAAACAATACAGATGAGGTGGACTTTGGCAAACCTGGTAATACCTTAGGTGCAGCACACGGTTTCAAAGGCTTCACATTCTACACTGTATGTTAGAATCCGAGAGTTTTTACAGATCTTTACAAGCAGAAATGACAAGCATTGTTTTTGGTAGAGTTGTTAGGCTGTTGTGTAAAAATGATTGCTTTGGGCTGGAGAGATGGACTCATTAGTTCAGAGCACTTGTTCTTGCAGAGAACCTGAGTTTGGTTCCCAGCACCGACTTGGTAGTTCACAACCATCCATAACTCCCATTCTAGATTTGATACCCTCTTCTGACCTCTGCAGGCCCCAGACATACATGTGGTACACATACATGTGTACAAGCAAAACTCTCATGCACATAAAATAGCCAAATTTTTTTTAAAAAGGCGAGAGGCTGCAGATAATTATTAGTTACAGTTGATAATGAACAGAATTGTAGACTTATTGGAGGTAAAAACAAAAGTTGTAACTGAGTTTTAACTGGTCCTGAAGATTTTCTGACATCAAGACAGAATGACAGTGCCTTGACAGTGTTGTGTGAAGACCCATCCTGTAACACCTCTGTGAGAAGACAGCCTTAAATACACAGCCTCTTCTGAGTTTGTTTTTAGGGTAGAGCTTTCACACATGGAACCCTTGGCTGCAGGGACCATGGGGTACATGTAATGAAGAGTATCATACCTCAACCACAGTCAGTGTTGTCAAGTTTTAGCTCTCTGAACGAAATACAAGAGATCATCGAGGCTTGTGGTTCATCAGTTATTAACAGTGTCCAAAGCTCTGCTGTTGCTGGTGACTTTCTTAGTGCTGAAGCTTGAACCCGGGCTTTCTCTTTCACTTGAGTCATAGCCTTGGCCGTAGGTGGTTTTGGAAACTTAGCATCTATCATCGTTCAGTTTAAAAAGGAGAACCATTTGGGCAAATAAGTTACTTTATTTGTTGAAGTTTTGTGAGATTTTAGTTATCCTGAGTAGAGAAGATAGCAAAATAGCATTTATCTGTTGAGGTGCTGGCTTGTTTTGTCGTGCACACTCAGGTGGGTGCAGTCTCACGGGTGTAGTGTGTGTTTCATCTGTGTGCTCTTCGTTGCTGTGTAGTTATTAGGACACTTTCTTCTTCCCTTCCCCTGCTTCCTCCTCAGAACAGCTCCTTTGACATTTAGTCAGAGTCCTCTAGACCTTTGGTACCCCTGGTCCTTCACAATTGAGCTTTCTTCCACTCCAGCTTTGCTCAAATGTGCCCCTTCTCACTGTTTTCAAGTTTGCAGAGGGTAGTCCTTCTTAGGACACGGGGAGACGTTGATTGAACGGGACACAGGACGTGTGCAGTCCCAACAGCCATGCTGGGTGCTTGATCAGAGAAGCTGAGTTCATGAAAATTAATAATTTGCTCAAGAAAGTTGATTATTGGGCAACTGAGCCTAATTATATCCCATGGCTTTATTATCATTGTCTTGCTGGTATATTTTATCACTGACATTATTTATGCTTACAGATTAAATAAGGCTTTAGGAAAGGTAATACATATAATTCTTCAAAATGGTGTGAATTGCCTTACTGGGCTTGCTTTCCTCCTTCCCTGACATGCTATCTGCTACTTCCAGTCAGTCACTTACTAAACAGTGAATTTTTATTGGTGAGACATTAGAGAATTTTTCAAACAGTAACTCTTTCTGAGTATTCTGTGTCTGTCTAGTGATACACTGTCCTTGCTGCTTACTCAATACTGGTAACATGACAGTGACCTGGAATTGGTGGGCTCTAGTAGGAATCATGGATACCTGAGGGCCTTTCTGCCTCCTGGGCTATGTGTAAAACACTCCTCCTACTTGCCCACAGCCCCAACCTGCAGGTACTTCACCCTAAGACGTGCTTTGCAGATTTTATAATTCAGAGAATCTATATTACTGTGTATAATTTGAAGGTATATAATGGAGATTTGTGTGTGTGTGTGTGTGTGTGTGTGTGTGTGTGTGTGTGTGTGTGTGTAGCTTCATCAGATTATAACTGTACTCTTGATCATT